>NC_058369.1:72432680-72748513 GCF_018350175.1 Felis catus | reverse complement strand
GGCAACATGAGTGAGCATTCTTGGAAAGGAAATACTTCAGCCCCAGTCAAGCCTTCAGATGACTTGAGCCCTGGCCAATATCTTGACTGAAGCCTCATGAGAGAGCCTGAGAAAGAACTATCAAGCGAAGCCACTCCATACTCCTGACCCACAAGAGTCATAAATGTTTGTTGTTTTAAGCCACTAAATTTTGGGGGAATTTGTTATTTATCAATAGTTCATTATCTTTTAGTATTTCTTTCTCTCTTTTTTTTTAAGTTTATTTTGAGAGAGAGAGAGAGAGAGGGCAAATGCAGGGGTGGGGCAGAAGGAGGGAGAGAGAGAATCCCATGCAGGCTCCGCACTGTCAGCGCAGAACCTCTTGATCTCACAAACCATAGATCATGACCTGAGCCCAAATCGAGAGTTGGATACTTAACTAACTGAGCCACCCAGGTGTCCCAGCATGTCTTTCTTTTTAATACAAGCATTTATGACTATATATTTCTCTCTAAATTTTATTTAAGCTGACATTATATTTTCATTATTGTTCAGAATTAAGTACTTTCTCATTTCTTTTGTGATTCTTTCTTGGCTCCATAGGTATCTGAGAAGTAGTTTTACATTCCTAAATATGTTGTATTTTCTAAGTTATCTTTGAGTTATTGATTTCTAGAATAATTTCATCAAGACCATAGTTTTTAAAATTATACTATATGATACTGATTCTTTGATGCCTATTGAATCTTGCTTTATAGCCCAAGCACATGGTCAATTTTGGTAAATATTAACATCTGTGCTTGAAAAAAATAAAAGTTTGGGGAGTTACAATATTCTGTATATGCCAATTAGATCAAAATTTTTAATTGTGTTATTCCAATCTTCTATATTCATAATAAATTTATATTCTTGATCTATTAATTCCTGATAAAGCTGCATTACATTTCCCTCTATAATATTGGGTTTGTCAAGTTTTCTGTCTATTTCTGTTAACATTTTGATTTGTGTCAAAGCTATGCTATTATTTACATACAGTTTTGGAATTGTAAGTCTTAAGAATGTAACATTTTATCAATATGTAATGATTCTCTTTACTAATCCTTTTTGCCATAAGAACTACTTTTTCTGGATAATAAATCCATAGTACTTTGATATGATTAGTACCTACCTGGACTATAATTTTTTAATTCAGTTATATTTCTTTTTTAAGCATAAATACCTGGATTTTTTAAAATTAAGTTTAAATTTTAATCTTGTCTAACAATCTTTGTTTTGAACTGGAAAATCTATTTCATTTACACTGATTTGATAAGCAATATATTTGGATGTCTGTCTTTCACCTTATTTATTTTCCCTGTTTTTTATTGTGGTAAAAAAAAATACATAACATAAAATTTACCATCTTTTAAGTATATAGTTCTTAAGTATACAGTTCAGTAGTGTTAAAAAATATTCATATTGTTGTGAATTAGATCTCCAAAACTTCCTCATCTTACAAAACCAGAATTCTACAAACATCAATCCACAACTCCTCATTTCCCCCACCCCCAGCCCCTGGTAACTGCCAGTCGACTTTCTGTTTCTATGAATTTGACTATTTTAGATACTTCATATAAGTAGAATAATACATTATTTATCTTTTTGTGACTCGCTTATTTCACTTAGCATTACAGCCTCAAGGTGCATCCGTATTATAGAATGTGATAGAATTTACCTCTTTTTTAAGACTTAATAATATTCCATCATATTATATACCATATTTTGTTTGCCCATTCATCCATCAGTGGCCCTTTGGGTGGCTTCTACCTTTTGGCTATTGAGAAAAGTGCTACTATAAATATGGGTGTGCAAATATATCTCTGAGATCCTGTTTTCAATTCTTTTGGATATATATCCAAAAGTGGGATTGCTAATCATATGGTAGTTCAATTTTTAATTTGGGAAGGAACTGCCTTATTGTTTTTTATAGAAGTTGCATCATTTTACAATTCTACCAATAGTACACAAGGGCTCTAATTTGTCCACATCATTGACAATATGTGTTATTTTCCATTTTTTTAAGGTAGTCATCATAACAGATGTGAGGATGTCCCCTCTTTTGCTATTATATTTTCCTTTTGTTTTTAATTTTCAAATATATTAAAGTCCCATCCCCTTTCTTTTGATTTTTATCTCTCTCTTGGTTTGGAAGTTCTACTCAATTTAGTCTATTCTTCTAGAAATTACTCCAGAAATTTTAACACGCATTAACTCAGGAAAGTGTAAAATTTATCAATATATTTATTTTCCCCTTTAGAGCATGCAAGAGCCTCAGAACACAGCAACTCCAGTCATTGGATTTTAATTATAGCTTGATTTTTTTTAACTCCACTAACTAGATATTACTGTTGCTGCGTTTATGAAGCTAGTGTTAGTTTCCATTTAGTTCTGTCAATTTTTCTTAACTATACTGAAGCTATGTTATTAGGTCCATACAAATTTAGAATTATTTTATCTTTCTCATAGATTGATTGCTACATGTTTATAAATAGAGATATTTATTTCTAGTTATTCATCTTGCTATAAATACCCTCCCTGGACATTTCTTCTTAATGCTTTATTTTGTATTAATCAAGTAATTGTTAAAATGAATCTAATCCACCTCCTGTTAGCTTATTAGATGTACATTCTTTTGCTTTTCATTTGGTAATAATCTAGAAATTACATCATGCATCTTTGGCTTATTAGATTTTAATTTAAATAAACTAAATTCACTTTAGATTGTATATTTGTTTCTCTATTTTTAGTGTGTGTGTGCTGATGATATTTTTTTTTTACCAAAAATGCCTTTATTTGCCTTTTTTTAAGAAAACATTTTTCCTGCTATAGAATACCAGGTCACCTTTGAAAAGTGTTTTGCTTGGTATAAAATTCTAAGTTTGCAACTATTTTTTGTCAACACTTCAACTGTGTTTTGGCTTCCATAATTTCTATTGAGGAATCACTTTTTTTGTGGCCTTAAACATAAATAAAGTATTTTATTATTGAAAGTAATGTGTCTTCAATATCATTCAGCCATAGAAAATAATGAAATCTTGCCATTTGCCATGACGTAGATGGAGCAGGGGAGTATAATGCTAAGTGAAATAAGTCAGTCAGAGGAAGACAAATACCGTATGATTTAATTCATATGTAGAACTTAAGAAACACAACAAATGAGCAAAGAAAGACAGGGAGGGAGAGAGAGACAGAGACAGAGACAGAGACAAAGGCAAACCAAGAAATAGACTCTTAACTACAGAGAACAAACTGATGGTTACCAGAGGGGAGGTAGGTAGGGAGATGGGTTAAATAGGTGATGGGGATTAAGGAGTGCACTTGTTGTGATGATCACTGGGTGATGTAAGGAAGTGTTGAATCACTATATCATATATTTGAAAGTAATATAACACTGTATGTTAACTATACTGGAATTAAAATTTTAAAAATTAATAATTAAAAAAAAAAAGAAAGTAATGTGTCTTTTTTCCTGTCTGTCTACTTTTAAGATGTTCTCAATGGCTTTGATTTCCATGAAATTTACAGTGATATGCCTTGATTTGTTTGGTTTCCTTTTCTGTTGCTTTGTTTTATAATGTTTGGGTTTTGCAATACTATTTGTGCATACAATTTAATGTTATTTATCAGTTTTGAAAAATTCTCAGTATCCCTTCAAAACTGGCAATATTCAATATTCATTATTCTTCTGGGATGCCAATGCACCTACCAGATGTTTCCACCATGTCTCACATGTGTTTTGTGATAAATTTTTGGATTTCTTTCAGTTTGCTTGTTTTTGTTTATCTTGATTGCCTTATAAATCTCTATTTCTCTTCTTCAGTTTGGGTATTTTCTACTGCTTTATCTCCCTATTCATTAATCCTCAGTTTAATTGAGACTATTTTGGTCTTAATTTGTTTACTGAGTTCTCACTTGTACCAAATATATTTTTCTCTTCTAGAATTTCCATTTTAATCATTCTCTGTTGTTTAGTTACCTACTAAATTCCCCATCTATGTCCCTGAACATGCAATCATCATTATAGTAAAGTTCATATCTATTCATTCCAATATGTCAGTTGATTTCAGATTTAATTCTGTTTTCTATTTTTTCTTAGTTTTTATTCACTTATTTTGTCCATGGAATGCATGGTAATTTTTTACTGGAAAGCTAAATATTGTGACAAAAAATTAAAAAGGTAAATTTACATTTTTGATAATGTAATTTCCACCTGAAAAAGATGGGCTTTGGTTATTGCATGTGTTAGGATAAAAGCAGATCACCTCATGTGGTCTGGTATTGAGCCAATTTGGAATGAGTGTTGTTAGTTGCTCTTGTGAAGGCTAGTCTACTTCCATCTAGCCACTACTCCTAGAGTATAGCCCTACAGGCTCCATACTTCAAAATCTGGGATATTTGCTTGGGTTCCTGTCTTGTTGGTGAGCCCCCTCGAACTCCTGAAAGTTCTGCTCAGCTTCTTGGCCTCAAAGCCACTGTTTTCTTCCCACCTGTTGGGGTTTCCTAGCCCTCACACATGTTTGAATTCTAGCTTCTAAACTGCATGCATATGCCTGTGATTAAAAATTGTCAGAAAAGAATTTTGCTTTCTTTTTCTCCCTATCCCATCCAGAACCCAGCCTAAGAGAAGCACATATCCCTACTATTAGCTTTTCCGAACAGTTTTGTTGTTATTGTTTAATCATCAGGAGCATCAGTGCGCAGGTGTTTTAACCTCCATGCAGAGGTCTGTCTTCTATCTTCCAACTTGCTTTAGCCTAAGGCTTTGTTTTCCTGTCCCCAGCTTGTACAGACAGATAAAACACAAGTTCTAGGCCCTCAGGCCTTGGCAGATATCCCCAGGGGCAATACCAAGCAGCTCTGGATTTCTCTTACCTTTCCATATTGACGATGATTTCTATTCTCTGAAGGAATTCCTTAATTATTTTCTAATGAAAAATAATTTTTCATTAAAAAATAATTTTTTATGAAAATTTAATGAAATTTTATGAACAAAAATCATTTTTTAATGAAAAGTGACTCACTCATTTGGACACATTTCAATGCAATCCAGTGTCTTAGGTATATTGTATCGGGAGGCATATTACTGAACATCTGGTGTGCCATACTGCCTTAAGTAGAAATCCAATCATGCTCTAAGTCACCCTAAATACATATTGCACATTTCACACTTCCAAGTCTCCTAATTCTGCTTTATTTAAGAGGCATTGCTGTATGACAGTTAAGAACCTGGTCTTTGGAGTTACACATTCTGCATTCAAGTATTTGCTGCTTTCCACGTATGTGACCTGGGGCCATTTGCTTACCTTTCAAGACCTCCATTTCTGCACCCACAAAATGGGGCTCTTAATAGTATACCTCTTACAGTGTTGTAAAAGTTGAATGAGATAATGTGTGTGAAGTATCAATACAATGTGTCAAACATTGTAGAAGACACTGTAGAAAGAAGATAAATAAATGTTAGGTACAAAGCCAGACACTGTAGAAGATAAATAAATCATTAGGTACTATTATAATTGCCTGGAATGTCCTTTCCTTGGATACTTATTTGTTGAATTCTTATTTTCCCTAAGGACCAACACATATTCAACCTCCTTCAAAAATCCATTCAGATTTCTCTAGAAATCATTGTTTTGTCTTATACTCCCTTAGTGCATCTATTGCTTATAAATATCTTAAAACATTTTTCCCTAGATCCACCTGTCCTAGAGTTATACAAGTATTTACATGACTGTCCCCTCTATCAGTTTGTGAGTTTCTATAGTATGAAGATTCCCACAGGATATGTGTTGGATTTCACCAAACTGATTTGTACCCTGTACTCTAAACATTTCAGTAAGGAAGCATACATGTGACTTTGAGAATAAAGAAAGGCAGAAAAAAAGAAAACAAAATGTGATAAGGTTTTTGTTTGAAAGCTCTTCACATATATTGTTCAAATAATCCTTACAACTAATCCTGCGTGAGGCTTTCACGGAGCTTCCTAAGTCTCTAGGTTTCTTGGGAACGTATTATAGTTTCCGTTTTCCTGATAAGAAGATATACGTATCCGTGAGTTAATGGTTTTTCAGTACGATCTAGAATGCGGATTTTCTGGTGTCCTTACACAAAGTATGCGTATAAATCAAGGAGAGGAGTAGAATTGGTTTGATACAGGGAGTTTGGGGGAAGATTGCTAGGTCTTACCCCAGAGGAAGGGGAATTTCAAAGACAGAAATAAGAAAAGTGAGTGAATAAGACATGAAATTGAAGAAATTCATGACTGCGTTTATCACGGTTCCCAGGGAAACAGAGCATATAGGATTAATGATAGATAGATAGATAGATAGATAGATAGATAGAGATAATAGAGAGACAAAGAAGTAGAGATAAGGTTTGGCTTTATTTATATTTCTTTATCTCTATATCGACTATTGAGAGAAAGATCTGAAAAACTGGCTCATATGATTTTGGAGGCTGGAACCCACAGAGCAGGCCAGCAAGCTGAAGACCCAGGGAAAAGTTGATGTTGTAGTCTCAAGCTTGAAGACGGTAGAAGCAGAATTGCCTCCTCCTGGGACGGGGGGGGGGGGCGGAGGGGGGGGAACCTCTTAAAGCCTTCAACTGATTAGATCAAGCCTATCCACATTACGGAGGGAAGTCTATCTATTCCAAGTCTACTAATTTAAATGTTAATCGTATCCCTAAAAATACCTTCACAGCAATGTCTGGACAGGTAATGACCAAAAACCAGGTATCATCGCCTATCTAAGTTGACACATAAAATTAACCAACACGATGGCTAAGGGAAAACTTACCTACTTACAAATTCAATCTCTTAAATCATTTCTCTTCTTTCTTGAATGATGTTCCTTCTCTGATCCTGCTTTTCCTAAATACAGTTCGGTAAGCCAATTCTCCGACATTCTCACCAGCACTCTCTGAGATAGCTCAGCTATCTTTTCCAGGAAGACCCAGAATCAAAATTCAAAGCATCCCTTTCCCCTTTCTCTAGCCTCTTTCTTTCTACTTTTTCTTTTGACTTGGCGGCGGGGGGGGGGGGGGAGTTTTTATATATTATCTTGAATATCAGAGATTTTTAACAATTGAGTTGAAGACCAATAGCATGAAACAAGTAAGATAGAAAAAGAGAGAAAATGATGACTCAGAGAAGAACTGAACAGGATATTTGAAGAGTGAAAGAGGATTTGGAGATCTAAGAATGTCAACAAAGTCTTTGCTGTGTGGCACCAGCTGGGAAACACTTCAGCGTGTCCTGGCCACAGGGAAGTCCACGGCTGGGAACTTTTGATAGTTGGATGGAAAGGAAGTGCTAGAGATTCTGAAAGGGGAGCTTGGTAGGTCTGAGAGAATCATTCATTATTACAATATGAGTAGTTAGCTTCTTTTCCTCTGCAAACAGTGAGATTGGAATCGGCTCTTCCGAGGGCCTAGCTCCTTGTGAATTTAACATCTTCATTCTTACAGCAACACCACCAACAGCAGTACGAGCTTGATGAAGAAAATCTTTCAAAATTCCCTGAAACATAATGTTTTCCATTCTTTTCTAGAAAAGTTTATCATGTTGTACCAATCAGGAGCTTGATATAATACACTTTGTTATTACTAAAATGCAGACATACTACCCAGCAAATGAATCTTGCCCTTGTAAAGAATAATATAAGGGAAGTCTGATGGAGTAGTTCTTTCTCACGACAATCCTTATACATAGCATCAGAAACTGTAATGTAATTTTGAACTATATTTTCTTTCACTGTTTGAATGAATTTTGCAACATTCTCTACCAAGTAGTGGTTCAATTTGTATTCAGATGTATCCATTGATGGGGAACACACTCTTCAAGCAGCCCATCTGAATTTTAGACGACTTTGACCATAACTTTTTTTTTTCGAGCTGAAATCTCTGTTCCTGTGACTCTCACTAATCCTCGATAGAACTTTGAACCCCATTAGAATAAACGCGACTAACTTTTGACTCCTAGGTCCTTACATTGTTTGACAAGAACTATTATTCCCTTCTCACCTTCAATTTGGATTTGTCCCCTTTTCAAAGTAAACATCCCCAATATCTTCCACTATGTTTTATTACTAAGTATCAAGCATATTTGCTTTACTGATTCCTTTCCCATAACAGATCAAAAATCAGACAATTACCTGATATGATCTGACCGGCAGACAATTGAAAAAAACTTTTTTTGAAATGGTTAGCACTTCTATTATTTCATTATCACATCTCTTTAACTCTTCATGTTATTAAAACTCGACAGTCATTTTATCACATGCTGCTAAGCGACATCACTTCCAACTGCATTTGGGCAGTTGGGTTTTTGGACCCAAGTGTAGGATCTTATGTTAATCCCTGTTAACTTCTATCTTTTTAGAGATTCATCCCATTGCTACAGACTGACAAGATTTTTTTTGTTGTTTCAATTCTGGTTCTGACATACAATGTGTTCGTTCCCTTGCCAGGCTTCATGTCATCTACATATTTGATAAGCATGCCTTCTGTGGCTTCATACAATTCAATCTATAGGATTATACAGTCATAATTACATCGTTTGAGAACTTTCCAACCTTCTAAAGTTATATTTCCTTTCAAAACTTTATGTTATGGAGTAATGCAAACTTTTCACTAAACTTTTAGAAGTTCTGCTTTTCCAAACCTCAGAGTGTATTCTTCCCTTCTTTGGACACCACACGTTCTCAGATGACAGGTTCTCAAGAATTATTTATTTCATTAGTCTCTAATTGGGATGGTTACATTTATGTGTCAAGTTGACTGGGCTAAGGGATGACCAGATAGTTGGTGAAGGTTTCTGGGTTTGTCTGTGAGGGTGTCTCCAGAAAAGATTAGCATTTGAATCAATAGACCAGTAAAGATGAGTGGTCATCCCCCAATCTGTTGAGGGCCTGAATGGAACAAAATGGCAGAGGAAGGGCTAATTCGCTCCCTCTGCTTGAACTGGGACATCCATCTTCTCTTGCCCTTGGACATAGGCACTCCTGGTTTTCAGGCTTTCAGACTCAGACCAAGACTTCCATCAACTGCTCCTTCAACTCTCAGGTTGATGCTCAGGTCTTAGGACATGGACTGAATTATACCACTGGCTTTCCTGGTTCTCCTGCCTGTGGAGAACAGGTCATGTAACTCCTTGGCCTTCATAACTCCATGAGCAAACTCCCATAATAAATCTCCTCTTACCTAGATCTAGATCAACTATTGAGAGAAAGATTTGAAAAATTGGCTCATATGATTTTGGAGGCTGGCATCCACAGAGCAGGCCAGCAAGCTGGCCTATTTATACCTCCTATTGATTCTGTTTCTCTGAAGAACACTGACTAATACACTAGCTTTCCTTTCATAATCATTGCCTACCCACAGCTTTGTTTCCATCGTAGGCAAGACTTTGTTCAAAATTGTATTCATTTCCTAATGCTGGCATAACAAATTATCATAAATTTAGTGGTTTAAGACATAAATTTAGGGGTTATATTGTCTTATATCCCTGAAGGTCAAAGTCTGAAACATGTCACTGGGCTAAGACCATGGTGTTGGCAGGTCCGTGTTTGTTTGGAAAGCTCTGGGAGATAATATGTTTCCATGCCCTTTCCAGCTTCTGGAGGCCACCCACATTCCTTGGCTGTGGCTTCTTTCTCTGCCTTTAATCCAGCAGAATAGCATCTTCCTGTATCTTTAATCCAGCAAATTTCTCTCTGATTTTGACCTCTCCTCCTTCCTTTCTGAAGGACCCCTGTGGCTACATGGGGCCCACCTGGATAAGCCAGGAAGGTTTCCCTACAATAAGGTCAGCTGATCATCAACCTTAATTCCACCTGCTATCTTAATGTCCCTTGGCCAGGTGACATGACATATTCACAGGTTCTCAGGATTAGTATGGGGTTATCTTTGAGGGCCATTAATTCTTCCTACCACAAAAATGCAAGTCAAGAACTTATTAGATAATTTTATTTTGCACTAAATAAGTAACTAAGCATATGTGTAAATAGTCAAAGTCACTAGTCATGACTTTATTTTGTTTCAGGATTAGACTTTCCTTATTTGGCTAAAGAATAGTACCATAAGCTTCTCTTCTTTTAGTCAAATAAACACAAGACTCTAACTGATGGTTTGTGAATGTTCCTGAAGACATACATTTTCTAAAATAGTGTATCATTTACCCTAGAGAAATACTCTTTACCATTTCCCAGCCTTTGTTAGTCCCATCACACTCTCACCAACTCATAACAGATTGTTACAGTTTACTATCTGAATGAAATTAACATGAAATTTAAAATAAAATTCAATAACCATAATGAAAGCTTCATTAGAACAAAATAGAAGACACTGGTCCAAAAGTAAGCTCTGTGAAAAAGACAGGTTAAACCTTTAAAAAACAAAACAAAACAAAACAAAACAAAACAGAACAGAACAAAACAGGAACTCTGTTTCTTATTTGCCTCTGAGATGAAACTTTTAATTTGGGTTTGTGATGGTCACCCTACAAGATGACACTACGAAGTGAAGTTGAGTTCATCAACCTCAGAAGGATGATGGAAAAATTATCGCATAATATTAATCTGTGTCTATGCACATAGATGTCTAAATGTAGTGTTCAGGTGGGAAAACCTGCTTTGGCGATGAAGAAGAATTTGGATGTTTTTGTTTTTTCGTTTTTCCTGTAGGGATCTTAGTGATACTCCATCACATTAAAAACCACCAAGGCAAACGTGCCTCTCTTTAGAGAATGTAGGATTTCAGTTCACCAAGTATAATGGGATAGAGTTTCAATGCTCCCACCATCCAAGGGTTTTAGCCTAGTAGGGCCAATATCTACTTTAAAATTTTATCCCCAGAGCAGTTCATTTTAGCATGAACAGAGTTTTCTTTGTTTATTGCCTAATTTGGGTTCTGTCCATTTTAGCACCTGAAGCAATCCTTTTGCTTTGTGGCGAAGCTGAGACACAGCTCACGTGGGCTCCAAACACAGACTTTGGGCCCTAGGTTAACTAGCACTTCCTCTGTCATCTTGGAGATCTCATTGAACTCTTAGCCCCAGTTTGGTTACCTGTAAAATGTATCTGTAAAGTAAGGGTATTGGACTCCTTTAGTGTCAACCGTTTACCAATAGATCCATAGATATGCCTCTATGGAGTGTTGGGGTGCAGCAGAGTGGATGAGGGAGAGAGATGGAGAAGATTGGGTCCCTTGCAGCTCATTCTGTGGTATAGACAGCAGAGGTATTATTATGCATGGAAATTGGCAGCTTAGATCATTGTATTTATAAGTTGTGCCAAAGTTACCAGTTAAAAACAAAATTAAAAAATAGGCATGTGAAGACATATTTTTAAACGTAAATTCAAGGTAGTTAATATATAGTGCAGCATTGGTTTCAAGAGCAGAATTTAGTGATTCATCACCTACATATAGCAGTATGTGAAGACATTACAAAAACTGATATTCTTTCTGATTCCTGAGCTTTGTCTTTGTCAAAGCAGGTTAATCAACATTCCTGCCTCTTAAATATAGTTGCAAATGGAGGGGCTCCTGGGTGGCTCAGTTGGTTAAGCATCCGCTTCTTGTTTTCAGCTCAGGTCATGATCTCAGAGTTCGTGAGTTCGAACTCTGCATCAGGTTCTGCACTGGCAGCGTGCAGAAAAAAATGCAGAAAAAAATGAACCCGCAATTTGTAGGGTATTTTGTAAATGTTGAACAATTACGAATTAGCCTTTGGATAAATGGTCAATTCCAGGGCTAGGTCGTGAAAAAGACAAGATAAACGTGGAACACCTTGTGGTATCAGAAACCAAGGAGGTGCTCCAGAGGATGGCAGCATTTCAAGAAACAAGAGCCAACTGAGAAGCGCTCCCATTGGCCAAAGCTGAAACAATCTGAGACGCAAACTAAATAACAGTAGACTTGGATAATAATCTGTGAACCAAAATAAATATCCATGAATTTCTACCATGACAAATAAATGGAGGAGAAGGAACAACTCCTTCTCACAAAAGAATTCCAATCGATAAATGTAGAAGGAACAGGGAAATCACCATTAGGACACCGCGGTAATGAAGGTTGCGAGTGTAATCTACCAGTGGATGCTAAAATTATTCAACGAAAGTTTGAGAAAAAACAGGATATCTTCATAGTATCAATATTTTGCTCCCCGAATACTTACTAATTACAAAAGGAAAAAAATAGTAAATTTATGGTGGAGACAAATGGCAGATTATACCTTCACCCAGTGATCATGGTGTATTACAACACTGAATCTTGTAACGAGCTTCACTAATCTTCTACTTAATAATGAAAGCCAGTATATTTTAAGGCAAAATCTTAACAGTATCATTTTTATAACTTTGCTAGCCTAATTCTAGAACTAGCCTTAAAAATTAAGAGTAAATGAATGTAAGCAAAGAAACATAAAAACAATAGTAAAACACATCATAAAATTGTAATAATTTAAAAAATATCTTAGGGGTACATGGAGAGAGTAAATAACCTAGAACCATCTATGAATGGAAAGGTAATGATGAATCAAATAAGTATTGGATGAATTAGTCCATAATCCTGATCAGTATAGTATACCGAGAAAATTTTCTTTAGAAAATAACCTATTTAGCTCACATAAGCAATGAAATCTAGGTACATTAAAAGGTTGGAAGCAAAAAACAAAACCTTAAAGTTCTTGAAGACAACACGGGTCTGTTGCTAACAGATGTTTGGGTCGGGAGGGGAGTGTTCAGGTAAGTGCATTCACAAAGGAAAAGACAATGAATTACATAAAGACTAATTGTTGCTCTACATTAAACTATAAAAACTGTAAGATGTGAAACTGGGAAAAATGTTTGTAATGAATGTCACAATAAAGAGGAAGAACTAAAACAGCCATGCAAAACCAACCATTCGTTCATCCATCCAACCAACCAATATTTATTGAGCAACTCATCGGTGTCAGTCTAGAACACAGGAGTAACCAAACCAAATTGCTCCTTACAGGAAGCTTACACACTAGGAGGTGGGGGCTGGGGATGGGGGCGGGGCTGGACGGTGAGGGCTGGGGATGGAGGTGGCCAGAGGCGGGGCAGGGGGATTGGGGCGGGGCTAGGGGAGGGGCATAAGCAATAATCCAATAAATGGACCCTATGGAAGCTCCTGGTGGACTGTAGAGAGAATCATGCTAGCTAAGGGGGACGGGAAGGGCATAGTGGGAACAATGTTGTTTTGTGCCATGTGATCAGGGAAGGCTCTGATGCCCTGTCATTTGAGCAGAGACCTGAGGAACTTGAGAGAGAAACGTGGAGACCTGTTAAAGGAGTTTCCTAGCAGCAGGAGCAAGAAGGAGAGAGGGTCAAGGCCTGAGGCGGGAGATTGCCTGGCATGTCCAAGACTTTTAAACGGCCCACTGTCGGGGCTGAGTGAGCGGGGAAGAAGGGAGGGCAGCTTGGGGTGCAGAGCTGGAGCACACAGGGCTTCGAAAGCTGTTGCAAGGACTTTAGTTTTTATTTTGAATGAAGTCGGAAGCCTTTGGAGGGTTCTGAAGAGAAAAAAATCATTTTCATTTGTTCAGCAAATATTTATTTAACAATGTGTGCTAGGCACTGTTCTGAGAGCTGCTGATACAGAAGTAAATAAACCCCTAATCTCACGGGCTTTCATCCTCGCGAGGGGAGGCATTAATTTTGAAGTGCATGTTTAGACATCCACGAGGTGCAAAAGCAGGAAAGCAGGCGCTGGAATAGAAGTTCCTCACGTGAGCGAGAAATCAGATAGTAGCAACCTGTTTTGACTGCTAGGCCACCTCAAACATATTCCCAGGATCATCTGGGGGCAGAGTCACGTGGTTCTCCTGCCTCTTCCAATCATTAGACCATTTTCTGCTCAGAATAGGAGGAGCGGGAGCCCTGTAGAGAGCATGAGAATGAATGGGCATTTCTGAAAATATGAAAAGAACAAAGCTGAGGTAGCGGGTTTAATTTTATATCAGTTCTGCCATTTCGTAGCTTTGTGATCTTTGGTAAATGTGCTCGGGTTCTGTGTCTCATTTTTTTTTTTTTCTCCTTTTTCCCTCCCTCTGTCTTCCTTCCTCTCTTCCTCTGTCTTTCCCTCCCTCCTTCCCTTCCTTCCTTCCCTTCCTTCTTTCCTCCCTTCCTTCCTTCCCTTCCTTCTTTCCTTCCTCCCTCCCTCCCTGGAAGTTCGCATCCAAACACTCCCTAGACTCAAAGGAGTGAGGAGACATTGTAAATCCTGCTACTTGTCCCCAGCCAATATCATGGGGAGAGGGAAAGGGAAAGGAGGGAGGGAGGAAGGAAAAAAGGAAAGAGGAAAGATTAAAACCTTTTCTTTTTTAAAATTAGAAAAGATATCAACTTGGATGCTTCTGGCTTCATTTAATAGACCTTGTAATAAATTTTGTTTTTTCATGAAATTTACTATTTCACGTAAGAGGGGTTCGGAGATGGGACTAAGTGTCAGGGTGGGGTGAACCAGTGTCTGGACAATGTTGCATTTCTTTCTGGTTCCTTCCTCTGCTCACTGGGCCTGAACTCTGTCCTGCTGGTTTCTGTGTGGTCCCAAGAGGCTGCCATCGGAAACTGAGCAATGTGATTTCTTGCTCCTGTGGCGGTTGGGCGGGGAGGGGCGTTGGGGAAGCAGAGAGTGGCATCCCTTTCCTAGCAGTCCAGGGTGAGCCTCTCCTTACACCACTGTGTCCCCCGAACCTGGCAGGCGCCCTCAACCCTGTGCCAATAGAGTGTCCCCAATGGGCTTGGACCTGTCCTTTGGGGCGATGGGATGGCAGCCCACAACAGGAGGGGACTGGAAGTGGGCCATGGAACCCGAGGAGAGCATGAGACAGCCGGAAACTAGGGGAGGTCAGTGAGTGGAAGTTTCTCCTCTGACAGAGAGACTCCTCAGGGCAGTTAGGTGACAAAATGCAGAATTGAGTTTTTGTTATTCAAAGTGGAGTGGGGTCGCAGTACCATAACTTCTTTGTGGTCAGTTATCGCCCTTAACGTGCGTGCAAAGCGTGGAATGGGCGACTGGAGTCAAGGCTTCGGTACTAAACAGGGCTTCCTGCCTTGAAGGGGCATTTCCAGTCTAAGGGTGATCAGACCCCGCAGCGCGTGCCTTTGAACATGTCGTTTTATTTCATGTGGGAGAAGGCTTGGAGAGGCTTTGACCCGTGTGTCCCTGCAAGCATGAGTCGTTCTCAGTTTGTTCCTTTCCATTTTCATATAAAAATAGCTGCACTGTTCTTTGTTCTGCGTGGTGTAACAGACACAAGAAATGGCAAAGGAGAAAAGAAGGTGATAAAAAGGACAAAAGCAAAGAGGAGGAAGGGAGGGACCTAGGAAAGAAGCGAGCAGGCAGAGAGAGGAGGCAGCCCTAGAAGAAAACGCTCCAGTTCCTCTGACATCAGAGAAAAGTCCAGGAGGAGGAGATGACCCGGGTCTCCTCAGTCCCCTGGTCGCCTTGCAGCCTTCCAGCCAGAGGAGTGGTTTTAAGCGTGAGACACCCAGCTCTGGAGTGGAAACCCACTCCTCTCTCGTCTAGGTGGAACTGACAAGTCCCTGGCAAGTCCCTGGCTAGTTCTTTAAGCGTAGCCTCCTGAAACACACAAGAGCCAATTTCAGGGGCTGCTCGGGGTCTCTGGGATGGGAGATGGATTGCTGTTATGCTCCCCCTGGCCCCTTAGAAATGCCTCCTTGCTAGTGAACCACTGAAGAGAAGCCCTGAGGTTCACCGGCCAAGGGAGCCACGTGAATGGGGCTCCTTGGAAATGTTTAACGTGGGAAGTGCTGTGCGCCAAGTCCTCTGTAGACAAAATACTTTCATGTCTGTTATAAATTGGTTTCAAATGGTTAAAATACATAATGACATTCAACGGGGCTGACTTTTTCAGCGCTCTGAGGAATTTCAGACACACAACTCCCATTTATTTGCGGGAGTACGGTGACTTCCTTCCCTCAGACTCCTTTGAAAATGAGCCCCTGTGTGTTAATACGATGTTGAGATGGAGAGAATTCGTAACAGATTGTATCATACCGCCGACTTGGCCCAAACTTCCTTCCCCAACGACAGAGAGCGTGCTCAGGTTCCCGACTCTTCGGTTCCCCCTCTTCCATGACCAGCAGCAAAAGTCCCCCCAGTTCATAATTTTAATTCTTGTAATTTAAATCCCTCTAAATAGTTAGTTGTTTAAATGTCTCTTTTGGGGCTCTTCTCCCTTTTTGTCTTTTTCTTCCGTGGCCTTTTTGTCTGCTTCTCCCTCCCTGCGGGCACCTGTCAACGTCCAGGTCGCTGCTCCCTGGGCACGGATTTCCCTTCTATGCCAAACACGGCCCTCGCTTTGCCCCCCAGGTCCTTTGCACCTCCGTTAATTCCAGAAGTACGTAAAGGGAAATGTGAAAACAACCTTTTGCTCAAGGAAAAAAAGTCAAACTAAAACAAAACGACAAAAAGATGTGCACTGTTCACTTTTGACCACCTGGGAGGCTGTGCTCAGAAATCTGTTTCCACTATTAGGAAGAAGCCCCGGCTTTCGGATACAGTAGCAACTTGAAATCTCTAGGCTGCCCCGACCCAAACACAGTTTGTCTCTCCTTTGTTCGAGCCTCCACCACTTAGGACTTTCTTCTTACTGTAGCATCTGTGATTCATGATTAAATCTACTAACTTATGTATCCATCTGAAGGAAATTCCCCAGGAGGCTGTCTTGTTGTTGTTGTTGTTATTTATTTTTTAATCCTTAAAACCTGTTGCAATGCCAGGAACACGGTAGGTATCTAATACATATTTGCTAAATCAAGGAGTGACTTCATCAAGTAAATGGAAAGGAATAGCGCTCAAAGGCAAAACTGGGGGACCCCTCTGAGAAACTTTATAATGGTCTTCATTCTTGTCTTAGGACAAGCTTTTACCGTGAAGCTTACAGACAACATTGATCAACTGATACTGAAGTTTGCACAAATTATTTGTTTTCTTCTGTGTTTTTCATGATGCTTCCGCTTTGGATCATAACTCCTTTTATTTTGTGCATTAGAGAGTCTAAACTTACGTATTTCTAATACACATAATTTATAAAGTAAATGTACCCTAGGAATTATATTACATACGCAGTTAGATACAAATATAATTTTGAAAGGGAAAGGTTAAAGCGTTAGCTCCTTCTAACTGGTAGTTCAAGCTCCTCAATATTTCTGTGTTCCTTTCTCCGCTGGGAATGCTTGAAAGTTAATACTCTTCCATTCATTAACCAAAGGAGCTCTCATATATGTATGTATGTATGTGTATATACATATACACATATATATGTATATATATGTATATACATACACACACACACACACACACACATATATATATATATATATATATCAATGCATAATTAAAACACCAATCTGGATGGTTGATTCTATCATGGGGCTTTTTAATTTCAGGGCAAAATTAGTGAAATTAGTATTCTGTCTCATCAGAACAAGCAAGAATATCAAAATGGCCACGGTGTTAAATTTATCTGGGAGTAGCCTCTTTTCACTGCTGTTCTGTAAGGGGGATTAAAGGGACTTTCTCAGTTCAATGAAAAGAAAATTGGAGGGGCACCTGGGTGGCTTAGTGGGTTAGGTGTCCAGCTCTTGATTTTGGCTCAGGTCATGGTGTCACAGTTCCACGGGATTGAGCCCTGCATAGGGCTCCTTGCTGGGCATGCAGCCTGCTTGGGATTCACTCTCTCTCTCCCTCTTTCTCTGCCCCTCCCCTGCTTATGTACGTGCTCTCTCTCTCTCTGTCTCTCAAAAAAAAAGAAAAACTAAATTAAATTGAAAATCACTTGCTCAGTGTTTAGTTTGTGCTTTTGTTTGTAGAGCATAAACAAATAATATTTGGTGACTGTCTATTTACCTGCCACCAGTGAGTGACAAGGGACGAGAGGGAGAGGACACATGGCCCTGGCTGAGTCATGGCAGCAGACTCATCAGTGTATCAAACCTTACAGACCAAGCGAAGGCTGACTGGAAGGGTGGTTTTGTGACTTGAGAAATGGTTGCTCTGATGACACAACTTCAAAAGATAAAATAATGAATTAATAGGTCCTCTGGGAGTCACTTGGCTAGGGATTAAGGGACCAGCCAAACAACTGTTAGAAAAGTAAAAGTCTGACGGAATTAGCCAGTGGCTTTTGTGTTCCCAGAACTCATTTTTCTCGTTCTCTTTTTCCTTTCTCCCTCTCTCTCTTTCATCGTATCCCCACCAGTTCAGTCCTCACGTGACCGAAAGTAACAGGATCACAGGTTCCGTCCTCAAAAGCTTATCGGTGCTCGGTGCTCGCGCTTCAAGGCGCGCCTACATGACAACATTTCCACCCAATTTCAGCAAGCGACCAAAGCCTGGCCTTCGGCACCCCTGCCCCCCACCCCTGCCCATAACCAGAAACAGTGACAGGATTATCTGGAAAACGAAGTAGCTGCCAGATCTGTTAAAATTTCCAGACCTTGAAAAATAGAAATGCATCTTCTCTCCAGATTGTGCATTCGGTTCACAGAAGACTCCATGTGACCGGCTCTATGGGCTCACTCAAGTTTTGAGACATCTGGATGAAGCCTGCAAGTGTTTGGTGCAAAGTGCCCATTTAGTCATCATAAAAACAAATTTACCATGTGATAAACCGAAGGCAGAACTCTTCGTTAAGGTCAGGCCAGAAAATGAATTAAAGGAACTAACTTTTACCTCCCCAGGTACAGGCTTTGGGCTGGGTCGAAGAATCCAGTGTAATGCATCAAAGTGAATTAAAAACTGCCTGCGGACTTAAAATTGCTCTTCCTAAAGAAAAGCACCCAAAATGAGACTCTGGGCCCGAGGTATAAAGAACTTGAAGCTTTGAAACAAAGGGGTAAAACTGGTTCCAGTTGCTTCCTATAATATATTCGTTTTCCCTTGTGGAAAATGATGATTTCCAAACACAACAGTCTTTTAATCCAAGAACCTGACCGAATATTTGTTCAACTGTTGTCTGAAAAGAGTTTGGCTTTCACACATCACTTACCACCCCTGGATTCGGGAGAGACTAAGCCGGCTATTCAAGCATAGTCCAACTCACGAAGAAAGAGATTTCAGCTTGGTGACTTTCAGTCCATCTTCCAAAACACAGTTAATAGTCTATAAGAGTCTTTGCTAAAGATGTATTCCCTGTCTACAACTTCAAAAGAAGTTCACATCTAAATGCTCTAAAATCTATATTAATATACACGGTATTTTCAAAGTTTACTCTAAAGAAAATCTTCTAGCTTTCCTATTTCTGACTGTGAATGCCCCTGCTATTTCAAACAATTTGGGGCCATATCCTGTGATACATAAAAATCAGTACTAAGCATTACTAGTCCAGAAGTGGCAATAATGTCAAACTTTTATTCTGAAATCTATTCTGAAAACTGAAATATAAGGAAAAAATTGAACATCTACCCTTCCTTTTTTAAAAGAAACTGTAGCTGATGTCTGATTAATAAAAGAAGGTGCTTTCCTCATAGAAGAATGCCAGCTAACAAGTGGAAATTATGACATTTAAAAATCATTTTCTTCACAGTAAGTGAAATAGTTTGCAACTCGGTGACCTTCAATTCCTCTTTGCATCTAACAGTTGATATTCCACAAGGATCTGTGTTAATTCATAACACTAATAAATGAAGAAATAGAATTGCCTGAAACCTACAGTTTTCTAGGCAAAGAAGCTCAGTAGATTCCCAAACTATTAGGTGAAATTTGTTGGGGTGCCAAAAAGTGATCCTGAAAAGTATTTGCTCATCACAAAGAGATTAAAATGAGTGAGGTCACTACCTGAACCAACTGATCGAATTTAGCAACACTGCTCGACCCAAAACCAAAACTTAGGTAGCTCTTGCTGTGATGCAACATAAGGGGCACAGTGTCACTGTAAGTGTTCTTGCCAAAAATGAACAAGTTAAGCAATTAAAAAAAAAAACAATCAAATCAAACCAAAAATATGGAAAAAAAGTTTTAAAAAAAGTTAAAAAGAAACCACAAAAGTTCAGAAGACTGATCTAGATTTTTCAAGACCAAAAAAAAAAAAAAAAAAAAAAAAAAAAGCAAAAACAAAAACAAAACAAAAGACAAATGCAACACACAAATCTTAATTGGATTGTGGTTTCAAAAAAAAATACCATAAAAAATATTGAAAAGAAAGTTTAGGGTACAATTGGAAATATTTAAATATGAACTCACTATTAGAAAAAATAAGGATTCATTGATCATCCCCATTAGTGTGATATTGACATTGTCAGTTACCTGAGAGAACATCGTTTTTGGAGATGCTGGAGTATTCAGGAATGAAGAGTGAAGACGTCTTCAAGATAACTTACAAATGGTTCAGTGTTCATCGTATTTAGATCAGGGATTCTCAGCCTTGCCACGACTGATATTTTGGGTTGGATAATTCTTCGCTGTGGAGAATACACTACTGTGTCCAGTACATTACAGGATGGTTAACAGGGTCCCCGGTGATATCAGTATCACATACTGCTCCCCCCCCCCCCCCCCAGGCTGTGACAACCAAGATGTCTTCAGAAATTGCTAAATATTGGCCGGAGGCCTAAACTGTCTCTGGTTTAGAACCACTGACTTAGATAAAGCAAAACTGAATAGTTAAATAATTTGAAGATAGCAACATGTTAACAATTGTCAGATCTAGGTATATGGTATTCACTAAGCTAATCTTTCACCTATGGTGGATACATGGGTAATCAATATACTATTCTTCCAATGTTTCTATAAATTTGAAGGTTTTCCACTAAACAGGTGGGGAGAAAAAATGATGTCTTGGCCTCACTCCCAGAAATTCTTAGTTGGCTTTGGATGGGGGCTAGGTGTTTTTATTTTTCAAAAGGTCTCCAAGTGATTGTAATAAGCAGCCGGGTTGGGGACCACCAGATTCAAATGATTTTGCAATATGCCATCAGAGTTTTGATGTGCTCTAGGAAAATAAAATGGAAAATATAAAATAGGAAATATAAAATGAAAAATAATAGTACATAACGTTTAATTCACACCTCATGTATATGAACAGGGAAAATATCTTTTACTAGTTGGTATCCACAGAAGAAAGTGGGATTAAGAGCAGGCAGTGTTACCTTGCCAGTCAAAATGTGGTCCATGGATCTGCAGCTCCTCAGGCCACATCCCCAGACTTACTGAATCAGAATCTGCAATTTGGCAAAATCCCTGTGGATGATGCTATGCACATTCAGGTTTGAAAAGTGCTTTCTAATACACCCAGAGACAGCTGAGCTAATTGGGTCTTTGAGTAGTCACATCACTGAGAGTTAAAGTCAAAGCAGCTAAATGTAGAAAACATTCAGTCAAATAAACTAGAGTGTACAAAGCCTGATTTCACTGACTCATAGTTTTGGTGTTATATACAGGCCTGGGCCACAAGGCCGGGGTTTGCTTTCGTCCTCTGGAATGGCACCTTCTCTTGAGATGATGCTTTTCTCGTGACCGAAGCTACCCTCATCAATTTCATTCTCAAAACTTCGTGAGTGCTGTTTCTTCATCTTCCACAAATTATCTGCACCAGAAATCAACACCCTCAAAATTTACTGCCTATTTTCCTAGAACTAGAAATACCTTCAGCATTTGCAGTAGAATGATCTACCAAAGAACTAGAAATACCTTCAGCATTTGCAGTAGAATGATCTACCAAGGCAGCTAAGTAGCAGAAAAAGTCAAGAACGTTTGTTTGTTTGTTTGTTCATTTGTTTGTTTCACGACGGAAGACACAGAAATAAAGATTTCTCTCCATGGCTTCACATCCGAGGATTTGATCTCTTCTGATGATGCGGTTTCTGGTGTCCTTGCCGTCACTCCCCGCACCCTATTGGGTGAGGCAGAAATAAAGGCCAGGAAAATGGATGATCTCCACTCTCACCCAACAGAAAATAGCTCTAAGATATACTTTCTATTCCTGCATCCCTTTCTCTGTTAAATGTTTCAAGAGATGAAATATTCATTGCATCCCTTTGACTACTTCAGAGCACAACAGGCTTCTCGTTAGGAAATATTTTTGGTAACTCTAACAAATTTTTTCCGTGTACAATTCCATCTAATTATCCTGTACTACAACCATTTAGAGGACCCAAGCCAGCCCTTCTCTGTCGCTACAGCCGCCAAATATAGCTCCTGGAGTCAGGCTCAGCTACAGCGCCCCTCTTAGTCATAACCCAGGTGCCCAAGCCGAGGAGAACGCAGCGACAAGAGGCATACTGAGTAGGTGAACTACTCCTCTTTTCTCTGTACCTCCTACATTTCATCTGAAAGTTGAGGGGGAGAAGAATTCAGTGTGATTTCTCAAGTAGAAAAGGGATTTACCTTTCACATTCCTCTACATGACTCAATATCTAATCTGCTCTTCCTTCTTAGGAATGTAAAGAATTCCTTTTTTTTTTTTTTTTTTTTTTTTGGTGAAAGCAGCATTATTGGAGTCTAGATTTTTCTCTCTACGTCCCAGTTTTCCAAGGAACACTGTCTGTTGGAAAGAAATTGTTCTGCTACTGTTATCATTCGAAATACCAGCCATCTTATTGAGCTGAATCTGAATGTGTGCAGTGAGTAGAGAGTTTCGCTTTGTAATTTTTTTTCCCCCAATTTTGTGTGTTGCTTCAAAAGGATGCCCTCGGAGGCCTAAGGGGTTAATTTGCTTTTAGAATCGAAAGAAATGCAAATGACGCAAAGCAAACAGAAGTAAACATTTAAATCTTCTGGTTGGAAAGGCTGTGTAGTTAATTAAAAAAAGAGGAAGCCACCACTGGTTTGCATGAGAATTTGTGGGAAGGCTGCCCATTGTTAAATTAGGAGCATCCATTCATTGCTGAATTTGATTTCACCACACTCTTTGCTTTAGTTCTTGAGTGGGAGCTAAGCCAGTTTCGAGATTTACAGTCTTCCCCATCTGCTTGCGCCAACACATGGATCTTGAGAAGGTGTTCGATGGTGTTTAAGATGTTTTCAATAAGAAAAACCTGTTTGTAGGGTTAAGTTCACTTTTTGTCCCCTCCTTTTAACTTTCGTTTGGCTATGAACTTGGCTTCTTTGTTCTTTCATGACTAATATTACCATCTGTGACATTACATATCAACATAGCAATGTAACGTATTAAGCACAGGAAAACTCGGAATGCTTGAGTTCATCCAAGCATTTGTTACTTAAAGTTCCAGGACTGCTTTCAAGCCACCTGAAGCATTTCCCGAGTTCCCACCGACATAATATAATTAAGCAAAGCAATTTTGTCTCATTAGGAATTGGAACCACACAGCCTCGCTCAGCAATTGCTCCCTAAGCTGTCTCTAACAGCAACGCCTAGCTCGCAATAGCTTTTGCCACCATTGGGTGGCCTCTTGTGGAAGCACTCGCTGGAGATCTACCGGGTCCAAAGATAAGCGGCTTGACAGAGTCATCTTGTGTCCTTTTTGGAATCTGAGGTTTTCCACAATGATCGCGCATCATGGGTCCGAACCTACGACCTCCTTCTCCAGGCATCATGGGTCTATGCAAAGCAGGTGTTGAGACGGAGGCCAGGAGATGGATAGGGAGCATTGTACTACCTGGGGAGGGAAGACACATGGGGACTTAGAGAGAGAGCTTGAAAAATTATGTATTACAATGGATTGATCTTCAGGTATGTGATCAAAATGAATAACTGCCTAGTGCTTAGCTCATATCCGCCTTTCAAAATAATGTCGTTAATTTATACTTACGTGACCTAAGCCAATGAAGACATTGATTTTCTGTTTCGTATCACATATTTCAGTAAGTGTAAAATATGCCCTAAATTCTGTTGGGTTCTGCAGAGGCACTGTAGTTCAGGAGAGCTGCAGGGTGGCCAGGAAGCCACTGGAGCTATGTATTGATAGCTGTGCAGGGCACAGCTTGCTGTGTTGTTCCCATGTTCTTTTACAAACGATTTTCTAAAGGGGTTTTGGTTCAGGTTTACTTGTAGGTGAAAACACGGCTGGAAAAGTTGGTTGCCATTTTGGGGACTTGCCTAGTTGGAGAATCACCACTTGCTCTTACCATAACACACATATGGTGAGACAGAGTCCTAACAACGCCACTATCAGCTTTGGAACATTCTTGAGCAGGAGACACTTGCCAAAAATTACCGCACTGGCAAAGATGGAGAACTGCATAGCTATACGTGTCAGGCTAACATTTTCTATGACTAGACTGAATATCGTCAGTGCCTTCTTTTCACTGTCTCACAAACGTTCTGATACTTTGAAGCTCTCCTATGAATTGTTTGCTTACCGTTCAGACTAAAGTGATCTGTTTGAATAAAAGACATAAATGACATTTATCCGACCAGAAGAACATTTTCCAATATGTGAGTTTTGACTCATAGGTGGGTCATGAAATCAAGTGAGAGAGCCTTGAAGGGCCCTTTATAGTGAAATGGAATAGAATAAAAAATATCCATGTGCATTGCACACAATAAAGGTAAGTAGTATTTTATGCAAGTGTTTCATTTTGATCTATAAACATACTTTCTAAATATACATACGTATATTTGCATACATATATATATATAGTGAGTCATGCTAAAAAATTGTATTTCTTATGTTAAATCTTGGTCCAAAGTTCAAAAGCCACTGCTTTAAATTATAACCACTCATTTTTTCTTCACTTATTATGAGAAAATTTATCTTAATATATGTGTGAATGCATTGAGTTTTTCTTTTGTAGAAAAAATAACCGTAACCTAAATTGAGAGATGGTCTAGGAGGTCATGCAGATGTAATTCAGCCTGTTGTATTGCCTTGAGGTGAAACTGTTAGTCCCAAACCTAAGGAGAGACTATAGAATGGGGAAAATAGCATAGTTGAACCATTTTTATCAACCAGGTCATTACCAACTGCTCACAGTGTGCTCATCAATGTGCCTTGCAACACCCAGACTAATAAACCAGTCCCACTTAGACCTGCCCTCGGCTGTCAGCTCTCAGTTTCTCACTGGTGTGAGAATCCCCAACGTCTCATCTATCTCCTTCTTTCCAGGCTGCCCCTGACTCCCAGACTCCATCCAGACGCTGCAAGGGTCTTTCTAAGGGGCAGATCTGTTCATTTCATTGCTGTCTCTAAACCCTTGAATGTCCATTCTAGAAGACAAGAGGCTTGTACAGAGTCACATGACCAACCACAGAGAGGTGAAGACTCCACTCTCTTAGCTTTTCACTCTCACCCCACCGTCTCTCCATTCCCAAATGCTTCCTCGTCTGTTGGAATCCCCATATAGGGCATCTTCCCTCCCATCAGAGAAAGAATTAGTCTCTTCAAGTAGGTCGGAAAACCGAGAAGAGCGCTGCCATCCGCTGCCTAATCTGTGTGTGTTTGGCTTGAGAACGGAGGCCTCGGGGTGAAGTCAGGCTGCTTTGCTTTTCCACCTTATCTGGTATTAGTACGGCAGAGGCTTCTCAGGACCTCGTGTTCTTGTTACCATAATTATTAAATCACTGGCATGCTGGTAAATGATTAACTGTTAGTGGAGAAGAGTTAGGGTAGGGTAAGGCAGACCTGATGGGTAGCATTCGACAGTTTCCACGCCTTACGTACGCCCCAGCGTGGCCGATTTGAAGCTGCCAACAGGATGTCACCGAACGTGGAAGTAGGAAGACACGTACAGTGGCCCACCATTGGACAACATACCCACCCTCCAGATAAAACACATAACCGTGAAAGGTAATAAAATAGTCAGTGATACACGTTGAGCATTAATTACCTTTGTCTCTGATATAATTTCTTTGGGTCTAGGTGTATGTAATTTAATTTTCAAGAATGGCTGTGTTTAACAGCTAGCTTGCAGGACTCCTTGAAGTTTTAACAAGCCAAAGTCAGTATCCCGCTGCATAATCATCACAGGTGATGTTACTCAGCCCTACCCTGGGATCTCCCCACCAAAATAGAAGTGTCTTTAAAGACGGTCATTTAGGGGCGCCTGGGTGGCGCAGTCGGTTAAGCGTCTGACTTCAGCCAGGTCATGATCTCGCGGTCCGGGAGTTCGAGCCCCGCGTCAGGCTCTGGGCTGATGGCTCAGAGCCTGGAGCCTGTTTCCGATTCTGTGTCTCCCTCTCTCTGCCCCTCCCCCGTTCATGCTCTGTCTCTCTCTGTCCCAAAAAACTAAATAAACGTTGGAAAAAAAAAATTAAAAAAAAAAAAGACAGTCATTTAGAACATTGGCCCCTGCCTATTTATTTATTTATTTATTTTGAGAGAGAGAGAGAGAGAGAGAGCATGAGTGGGGAAGAGGCTGAGAGAGAGGGAGACCCAGAACCTGAAGCAGGCTCCAGGCTCTGAGCTGTCAGCACAGAGCCCGACACGGGGCTCGAACTCACGAACTGTGAGATCGTGACCTGAACTGAAGTCGGACACTTAACTGACTGAGTCACCCAGGCGCCCCTCAATTTATTTTTTTTATATGAATGTATGAGTCAGAAGAATATTGTATCCTCTGGAGAAAAAAAAAAACCAGCTTTGTACCATTCCTGCTCTCTCTTCTCTTTCTCCCCTCCCACAGCCCTAAACACACACTTAGAAAAAAAAAATTTTTGTGTGTTAGTTTAAGGGCACTTAGGAAAATATATTTTTCGATATTAAAAAAATAAGAATCTTTATGCAAATAGTACGAATCAAGTTAATTGTGAATGTTTAAAATTAAATGTGCACGTCATTCTTGCATTCGTAATTTCCTACCCCAAATCTTTCAGCTCCTTTTCTAATGCATGATGAAATTTTAAAGGCAATTATAATTCCCTGGAGTGGTTCATTTCAGCTGCTGCCGTGAGAAGAGGGAGAAGATTAATGAAAAGAGCCTGCGTCTGGGTTTGAGGTGTGGGATTAATGAATGAACAGGGCTGTTTGTTAATTCTACCTCGGATAAACACATGTCAAACTATGAGCCGTCGAAAAACCTGTGCAGTTTAAAATCAGAGATGAGACATTCAAGGTACTTGCAACAATCTGGACGTGTTCTAGAAGCCTAGCCTCTCCTCACCTTGGTTCCTGTCTATCACCGCGCATAAACGCCAGAAAGCGATATTTGGAAACCACTTGTCAGTGAATAAACAATCACTAGGACAGAATCGAACTGAAATGTTCACTTCACACTTGATCCAGAAATGTTTTACAAAACATGTCCAGCAGATTTTGTAGTTGCGTTAAAGTTCACTGGACTCAAATTCTGAATAAAGTCCTAGAGAACAGAAAAAAAATGCTCTGTCTCTCCCTCTCTCTCTATTAGCCTTAGTTTGGCATCATATTTTTCTAGTCTTGGTGGAAAAAAGAGGATGTGTGGGAGGGAGGGAATCTGTCCTTCCTTGATGTTTCTCCAAAATATTTTGTTTGCTCCTGAGTTTCCTAAATTCTCCTGAGGCAAGTTTTCTCAACCTCGGCACTCTTGACCTTTCGGGCTGGACACTTCTTTGTTGTGGGGCATCGAGTGTGCACGGATGAGGTTTGGCGGTAGCCGTGGCCTCTACCCACTAGATGCCAGTGGCATTGCCCCACCCGCCAGTGTGCCAACCAGTGCTCCCTTTCCACCCCAGCGGAAGCCACTGTCCAAACGCTTGGGCTTTGGGGACACCAAGGCTGGAGAGAACTCTGTTCTGTCATATCCATCCCCCGAGGCAGCGGGCACAGGACCAGCCTCCACCATCAAGTAAGTAGAATGGAAGACCGTGCAGAAATCACAGAGCACTGCAGCGTGATATCTCTACTGTTTTTATTGTGCCATTTAAAATTTTATTATTCCATTGAGGCCAAATTAAAAGCACTGACCTGTGGCCATTTTGACCCCAGAAATAGCAGTTTCGTGTGGTTGAAACTAGTATTTTATAAGTGTACATAGCTACGGACAAGTGAGTATTCTGTTTCCTTCACAAGCTGGCCCCGGGGGCCTGGATACAAGGGAAAAAAAACGTAATATCATAAGATCAAAGATTATCATGCCGAGTGGAGTCCTCAGAGATGAGAAGTGACGAAAATGGAATAGTCATTCACTTCCAACTAAATTCAACAAGGACATGTTTGAAAAGACTGATATACCTTTCCCAGAACTCTTTTATTTCAATTTATTTAAATTTAATGTTTTTAAATAAATCGTTTTTTTAAAAGTTTTTAAATTTATTTACTTAGAGAAAGAGAGCGCATAAGTGGGGGAGGAGGAGGGAGACGAAGAGAGGGAGAGAGAATCCCAAGCAGGCTCCAGCCAGGCTCAACGCTGAGCCCAATGCGGGGCTCGATCTCATGAACCCTGAGATCATGACCTGAACCCTGAGATCATGACCTGAGCCGAAATCAAGAGTCAGACACTTCACCGACTGAGCCACCCAGGGGCCCCTCCAAGCACTCACTCTTTTAAAGCTGGACCCTGTATGAACAGAGAGGGCCACAGAAATATTGGTGGGAACATAAGGTGGAGGCTTTGCGGCCACTTCCTGGACATGGCCTTGGAGTAGCTGAGAGGTAAGACTGCGGAGAAGTCTTCTACCAGCGCTTAGTCTCCACCGAGCGGAGCTGTGGCATTAGGATCTCTGCAAGGTGGTCCAAGCCCCACTCCTCCGCTTCCTGTCTGCACCAGACTGTCCTCCCTCGTGGTCCAGTCATCTCCCACAGACTCTGCTAGGGAAGCAGAGCTCCAGAGCTCTCCCTCAAGGACCCACCACGTTTCACAGTCTTGCTGACCCCTGACAACAGATAAATGCATGGTGCAGTGTGTGGGGTGCTGGCCCCAGACCCCCGAGGGCTGCCAGCCCTTAGAGCCCGCTGCGCACTGCCCAGGCTGGAACTGAGCCCCCGCCCCGCTTGCCATGCCATATTGGCCCTGCCCTGGAGCTGACAGCAATGGGAGAAAATGCTTGAAAAACTAGCCGTCTTTCCAGAAGCAGCACCTTTTCCTAATTTGTACAAAGTCCTAGTGGTGTCCTTCTCCCCCCGCCCCCCCCCCCGCCTAAAGTCTTGGAGGAATTTGGAACGTAAGCACATACCTGGAAGACGAGGATGAGGGAACCCCAGAGGAATTGTTTCCACCAGCCGACTGGATGCGTAAAAGAGAAATTGAATTGAACAAGAATACAGCTATAGCACTTACACTTAGGATTTTGCAGCCTAAGATTTCTGTTCACTACAAATCCTAGAGCCAAGCAAACCGGAAATCAGGAGAAAAAAACTGACTTCCCCAACCCCAAATAGCAGCCTCATCGGGTATATTGTCGCACGAGCCAGAACTCTTTTCTCTGGCCCAGTCTTCCTGACTTCTCAGGTTTGAATCCCAGCGTGTTTAAGTGGGCTATCATGATTCAGAAAGCTTTTTCATCTCTCACAATCTGATCACGATGCAAACATCCCAGAGAGGAGTTCAACCTGAAGGCGTATCGTAGAACCTTTGAACAGAGTTTAGTGGAAATGACATGACGGTAAGGTGGGCTGGGAGAGGCGTCCATGGCGGTGTCTGGAGTTGGGAGCTGGTTGCAGAAGCAACAGAATGGGAATTCTACACTGGAGCCCTGTTCCATCCACAGGAGCCAGGAAACCATCAGCTCCTGGCCCAGAGCTGAGACGCTGTCACCTGGTTGACCTCGGTAGGGCATCTTTAGGTTAAGGAGTGGCCAAAGCCCCGGTACAGCATAGTAAGGACACAGCAACCTTTCCCAGAGGAGATCTGAGTAACTGAAGCTGGATAATGTGCCTAAAAAAGTCAAAATCTGTCCAGTTTTTCTGTGGGTCTGATTCAATTACAATCAAATCCAATTGGGATTTATCTCATGGAATATGTAAAATTATTCTAAAGTCAAAATTATCTTAAAATGCACTTGGAAGATTTCACAGGTGGGATTCACTAAGAATATTTGATAAAAAAAAAAAAATGAAGTGGGAGGTCTTGTTCTTAAAGCTACAAAAGTGCTTTAAAGATAAAATACTACTCACTCTGGGATGCCTGGGTAGCTCAGTCGGTTAAGCTTCCTACTCTTGATTTCGGCTCAGGTCACGATCTCGGTGTCATGAGAGCAAGGCCCGTGTCGGGCTCCAGGATGGATGTGAAGCCTGCTTGGGATTCTGTCTCTCCCTCTCTCCCGGCCCCTCCCTTACTTGTGCGCACTCTCTCTCTCTCTCTAAAAAAAATAAAATAAAATACTACTGACTCACGTAGAAAATGAAAAATCATTGAAAAAATAAAAGGCCCAAACAGACTGTAGAAACACAAAATAGACACTTCAGATGAACTTTGTCCAATCCAACACTTTCCATTCCCTCTATAAAGCAAAATAACCAATGCCCAGAACACAGAGCACTCAGGAATTGAAATAAATATATAAGCCGTGTATTTACTGTTAGATAAATGTATAAACCAATAAATCATTATCTAATTTTAATAAATTAAAATGAATATATAAATCATATACATACTGCTGAAGTAAACACATAAATCAATATATAATTTTCAGAAATTCAAATAATCTATAAATCATATAAGATGCCACTGATAGAGTTATTTGCTTCTGAAGACAGTGACATCTCTATAACCTGTTCATGGAGTTGTTTTCTTACTATAATTACTTTACTTCATTATTGTGTGGAACCAATGAAATGTGGGTATGAAAGTAGAGTTCTTGCTGTCCTGAACACTGTGTTGAGAACTCTAGAAAGACTACAGAAAACTAAGCCACTAAAAATAAAAGCATAAAAAAGACAAGGCTTCTGATCTTGGCTTGTTTTTGTAAGTGGTTTCTCCACTTTAAAGAAACTAAATCCAGAAAATGCAAATGATGGAGTATCAGTGTAGCTTACCCGAGAAAGGGAGCTGAGAACTCCAATCACATGGACATATATCAGAAAGACCTTGGCTCCCCCTGGCAGCATGGAACCTGCTTGAGATTCTCTCTCTCCCTCTTTCTCTGCCCCTCGCCAGCACTCGCTTGCTCTCTCTCTCTCTCTCTCTCTCTCAAAATAAAGAAATAAACTTAAAAAAAAAAAAAAACAAAGGCCCTGGAACCACATTAAAAGATTGACAGATACGTTTTATTAATATAGTGCAATATTCAAAGAGGTAAGAATTACTTTTTATCCTTTCCTGCACTCAGCTTTCCTGATTTACCAACTGACCAATTAACCAGTTCGTATCAATAGACTCTAATAAACAGTTCATCTTTCTCAAACACACATATTTCGTATACAATAGATGAAACATCAACAAATAATGAGGAAGAAATGAATTATTTGCTAAATTGTTGAGGGGAATATAGCCACTTAGGGAAAAAAATCACATAAAATCTCACTTCAGACTTTATGCAAAACTCAATTCTCAATCAATTTAATAAAATAAATGTAAATGTACTTAGATGACAGCAAAAGGACACCGGACAACGCTTTTCATTACATAGAAGAAAATTTTGAGAACTTCAAACGTCTAAGCAAGTCTTAGTAAACAAAGTTAAACAACAAAATGACAAGCGAGGTGTAAAATTGTAACAAATGAGCAGGTGAAGGTGTAATACCTTTAATGATAAAAAGCTCTTACAGGTCAATGATGTAAGTATCAACTTCTCAATATAAAAATGAACAATGGAAATGAAGTCATTGAATGGAAAGCATTGGAGTAAAAAGAAACACAAAAGACAAAAAACCTATAGAAAAATATTCAATCAATAGTAATTGTATCTATTCAGATAAAATTAATATAATAATAGTTTTGCCCATAAAACTGAGAAGGAAGAAAAATAATAAATGCTATCAGGGTGCAGTAAGATAGCTACTCTCATGATCTGTTTGGTGACAGTAAACAGTCAGAATATTAATTTGTGAATATTTATGAAGGGCTTTCAAAAATTCATATACTTTGTGTAATTCTGCATCAAAAAGTATCTTAGGAAATAATCAATTAAATAGATAAGCTATTTATGGGGATGTTTATTACATATTATTTAGGAAAATGAAGCTACATATCTTAAATGTCCAATCAAAAGGGAATGATCCATCTAATCCATCATTAAATTTGTATCACTAACGTGTATCCATCTGATATATTATGAAGACATTTAAAAAGTCACAATTTGAAAGTCTCAAGTGCTTCCCACTCTTGCTATTTTTTTAAAGGGCACAAAATATATACACAATATGACCCCAATTGCATAAAGAAGTGTGTGTGTGTGTGTGTGTGTGTGAACAGAAAAAAAAAAACCAAAAGGAAATACATCAAAATAATATTAACTATTATCTCAGCAGGATTATTAACGGTGTTTTTTCTTCTATGAACATATTTTTAAATAATATATCATTTTAGAACAGTTTTAGGCTCACATCAAAATTAAGGGCAAGGTACAGAGATTTCCCATATACCCCCTGTTCCCACACATGAACAGCCTCTCGATTATCAATATCCCTCACAAGAGTGATACATTTGTTACAACTGATGAACCTTCACAGACACATCATTATCATCCAAAGTCATAGTTTACCCTATGATTTGCTTTTGGTATTGTACATTCAATGGGTTTGGACAAACGTCTAATGACATGTATCTATCATGATAGCATCATACAGAGTACATTCACTGTTCTAAAAGTCTTCTGTGCTGTGTGTATTCATCCCTCTCTCCCACCCTGCTCCAGCAAACACTGATCTTGTTTTTTTTTTAATGTTTATTTATTTTTGAGAGACAGAGAGATAGAGCGCAAGTGGGGGAGGAACAGAGGGAGAGGGAGACACAGAATCCAAAGCAAGCTCCAGGCTCTGAGCTGTCAGCACAGAGCCCGATGTGGGACTTGAACCCATGAACTGTGAGATCATGACCCAAGCCACAGTCAGAAGCTCAACAGACTGAGCCACCCAGGCAGCCCTCACCTTTCAAATGTACAGTTCCAAAGTTTTGACCAATGCAATCAAATCATAATATAAGTTTTATAAACTCAAACAATATTGTGCCCTTTGGTAGTCAAATCTTTCTTTTTTAAAAAAAATAATAATTTATTGTCAAATCGGCTAACATACAGTGTGTAAAGTGTGCTCTTGGTTTTTGGGGTAGATTCCTGGGGTTCATTGCTTACATACAACACTCAGTGCTCATCCCAGCAAGTGCCTGCCTCAATGCCCATCACCCATTTTCCCCTCTCCCCCACCCGCCCCCTGCACCCTCAGTTTGTTCTCAGTATTTAAGAGTCTCTTACAGCTTGCCTCCCTCCCTCTCTGTTTGTAACTATTGTTTTTCTCCTTCCCTTCCCCAGTGGTCTTCTGTTAAGTTTCTCAAGATCCACATATGAGTGAAAACATATGATATCTGTCCTTCTCTGACCGACTTACTTCATTCAGCATAATGCCTTCCAGTTCCATCCACGTTGCTGCAAATAGCATGATTTCATCCTTTCTCATTGCCAAGTAGTATTCCATTGTATAAATAAACCACATCTTCTTTATCCATTCATCTGTTGATGGACATCTGGGCTCTTTCCATACTTTGGCTATTGTTGATAGTGCTGTTATAAACATTGGGGTGCATGTGCCCCTATGCATCAGCACTCCTGTATCCCTTGGGTAAATTCCTAGTAGTGCTCTTGCTGGGTCATAGGGTAGTTCTATTTTTAATTTTTTGAGGAACTTCCACACTGTTTTCCAGAGCGGCTGCAACACTGATCTTGTTGTTGTCTCCATGGTGTTGCCTTTTCCAGAATGTCAACTACTTGGAATCATACACTATGTAAACTTTCCAGATTTGTTTCTTTCACTTAGTAACATGCATTTAGCTTTCTTCCATGTCTCTCCATGGCCTAATAGCTCTCATATTTTTAGTGCTGAATAATATTCCATTGTCTGGATGTACCAGCTTATCTATTCACCAACTGAAGGACATCTTGATTGCTTCCAAGTTTTGGCAATCGTGACTAAAGTTGCCATAAACATCTGTGTGCAGAGTTTTGTGTGGATGTGTTTTCAACTCCAGTGAGTAAATACCAAGGATCATGATTGCTGGATCATACTGTAAGAGTATGTTTTGTTTTGAGAGAAATTGTCTTCCAGGGTGGCTGTACCATTTTTCATTCCCAGAAATGACTGGGAGTTCCTGTTCCTCCACATCGTCTCCAGCATTTGGTGTCATCAGTGATCTGGGTTTGGTCACTCTAATAAGTGCATAGTGGTGTCTCATTGTCTTAGTTTGCATTTCCCTAGTGACCTATGATGTGGAGAATTTTTTATATGCTTATTTGCCATGTGTATATATTCTTTGATGAGGTGTCTGCTAAGGTCTTTGGCCCAGTTTTCCTATTGTTAAGTTTTACAACAAGAATATTATTTATCAGCTTTTTATTGGATGTATCTTTTGCAAATATTTTCTCTCAGTCTGTGTCTTGTCTTATTATTCTCTTGAAATTGTCTTTCATGGACAGAAGTCTTTAATTTTAATCAATTCCAGCTTATCAATTATTACTTTAAGGAATCCTGCCTTTGGTTTGTTATCTAAAAAGTCATTGCCAACCCAAAGATCATCCAGGGTTTCTCCTGTGTTATCTTCTAGGAGTTTTATAGTTTTACATTTAAGTCTATGATCCATATTGAGTTAATCTTTGTGAAGGTGTGAAAGTTTATTTTGTTTTTGTTTTTGTTTTTGTTTTTGTTTTTGTTTTTTGCATGTGGATAACCAGTTTCTCCAGCACCATTTGTTGAAGAAACTATCTTTACTCCATTGTTACCCTTGCTTCTTTGTCAAAATTCAGTTGTCTATACTTTCATGGGTCTATTTCTTGGCTCTCTATTCGAATCCATTGTTTTATTTATCTATTTCTTTTTTCAGTGCCATGCTGTTTTGATTATTGTAGTTACATAGTATGCCTTGAAGTCAGGTAGTGTCATTCCTATGATTTTGTTCTCCTTCACTATTGTGTTGGCTGTTCTGGGTATTTTGCGTTTTCATTTTTCTTTTCTTTTGTTTTATTTTATTTTTTTCATTTTTTTAAATTTTATTTTATTTATTTTGAAAGAGAGATAGAGAGCAAGTGGGGGTGGGGCAGAGGGAGGGAGACAGAACTCCAAGTAGGCTCTGCACTATCAGCACAGAGCCCGATGTGGGGCTCAAACTCACAACCCATGAGATCATGACCTGAGCTGAAATCAAGAGTTGGACACTTAATCAACCCAGCCATTCAGGTGCCCCCCTTTTCATATAAATTTTAGAATTAATTTGCCAACATCTGCAATAATTTTCTGGGATTTTGACTGAGATTACATTGAATCTGTAGATTACATGGGTAAGAACTGACATCTTGATAAATTGACTCATTCTATCCTTGAACATGAAATATGTCCCAGTTTATTTACATATTCTTTGATTTCATTCATCAGAGTTTGGTAGTTTTCCTCATATATATCTTGTACATATTTTGTTAGATTTATAACTCAGTGTTTCATTTTGGGGAGTACTAATGTGATTGGTATTATGTTTTTAATTTTAAATTCCACTTTTTCATTGCTGGTATATAGGAAGTGAATGACTTTTATCTATTAACCTTGTATTCTGTCAACTTTACAATCATTTATCAGTTCCAGAACTTTTGTTTCCTTTTTTTTTTTTTTTTTGTCTTATTGCAGTAGTTAATATTGCCAGTATGATGTTGAAAAGAAGTAGGACTAGGGGACATCCTTGCTTTATTCCTGATCTTAGTGGGAAAGCTTTAAGTTTCTTGCCATTATGTACAATGTTGGCCGTAGGTTTTTTGCAGATATTTTTATCAAGTTGAGGAAGTTCTATTCCCAGCTTACTGAGAGTTTTTATCATAACCGTTGTATTTTCTCAAATGCTTTTTCTGCATCTATTAATATGATCATGTGATTGGTCTTTGTTAGCCTGTTGACATGATGGTTTACATTAATTTATTTTCAAGTGTTGAATCAGCTTTGCATACATGAGATAAATCCCACTTGATCACCTGTATGATTCTTTTTATACATTTTGATTTCATTTGCTAATATTTTGTTGAGGATTTTTGCATGAGAGGTATTGGTATGTAATGTTTTTTTCTTTTTTTTTTTTTAATTTTTTTTTCAACGTTTATTTATTTTTGGGACAGAGAGAGACAGAGCATGAACGGGGGAGGGGCAGAGAGAGAGGGAGACACAGAATCGGAAACAGGCTCCAGGCTCTGACCCATTAGCTCAGAGCCCCACGCGGGGCTCAAACTCCCAGACCGCGAGATCGTGACCTGGCTGAAGTCGGACGCTTAACCGACTGTGCCACCCAGGCGCCCAGTAATGTTTTTTTCTTATAATGTCTTTATATGTTTTTGAAATTAGGGTAACACTGGCTTCATAGAATGAGTTAGGAAGTATTCCTTCTCCTTCTATCTTCTGAAAGAGACTGTAGAGAATTTGGTATAATTTCTTTGTTAAATGTCTGTCAGAAGTCACCAGTGGACCCCTGTGGGCCTGATGCTTTCCGTTTTGAAAGGCGATTACTTATTGATTCAATTCTCTAATAGATATAGGCTTATTCATATCATCTATTTCTTCTTATGAGAGTTTTGGCAGATTGTGCCTTTCATGGAATTGATCCACTTTATCTAAACTGTCAAATTGGTGGGCATAGAGTTGTTCATAGTTTTCCTTTGTCTCCTTTTAATGTCCATAAGATCTGTGGTTATGTCCCCCCTTCCATGTCGGATATGAGTAAGGTGTGTCCTCTCTCTTTTTATTTAGTTAGCTTGGCAACAGGCTTATTGCTTTCAGCACTTTTTCCCAAAGAAAAATGAACAAGCTTTTGCTATTGCTTGTTTTCTCTATTGATTCCCTGTTCTCAATTTCATTGATTTCTGCTTTAATTATATTTCTTTTATTCCGCTTCTTTGGGTTTAATTTACCATTTTTTTTCCAGTTTCCTAAAGTGGATTTTTATTTACTGTTATAACTTCCTTATTTTAAAAGTGTGGCTTCTAATATAAGGAAAGTACAATTACTATTATACACTAATTAATAATTTTATTACACGAAAGCACATTTATGAAAAAAGCACAATCACGAAAGCAGTTATAAGAGATCTTGAGAGATCATCGACTTTGGCAATGCTAACGGAGGTAGTTTTATATAGCAATAATACTAATAACATCTTTAAGTGATTATGTATGATACACTGTGCTCATTTGACTTTGGGGTTAGTTATGCCCACGAGGTTCACTCATTTTCATATAGCCCATTCCCATAGTTAGCTTTTAAGCAGAAGGAGCAGACCATGTGCCCCCAGAGTCCTTCCCCTTCACTAGTGTGATGTCTTTCTGCACCTCCCTACCAAAGTGTTATAGCCAAGCCAGTAAACTGGGAACCAGGAGACCACCACCTGCTGAGAAGAGTCAAGAAGGGGACCCAAACCCTCGTCTCTTACATTTTCTGTCAATTGTCTAACCCCTTCTTGATTTTACTCTGGACTACCTTCCTGGCTCAGTGTTCCAGGGCACAGAAGCTCATTCTTTGGTCATATTTGTGAAGTTTTGAAGCTAAAATAGCACAGAGTCCCACAAAAGTTTCCTGCCCCTGGGGCCAAGTTGCCTTTCTTGAATTGTTCTTGGGTCTGAAAGCAAGCCTATCTTTTCCCCGTATGTCCTGAGATCAACTTCTCCGTATATTCTTTGTCATGGACACTCACTCAACTCAAAGTCCAGCTCTGCACCTGTACAGTGTGAATTTCCCCGAGCCATTCCCAGTATTGTCTGCCCAGCAGCTGCTTTATCATCACCAATGTGTCTCCTTGATCAAGGTCAAGTGCACAAATGAAACAGAATCTCAGATTATGCATCTCTGATAAGAAAACCAAATAGAACTCCACCCTGCTCCCAGCGTTTCTTACTGGGTATATGCGTGGAAGTGGGGTTGGGTGGTCAAGTCAAGGTAAGGGATTTATTTTAATGCGTTTTGTCATTGCCTGAGGATTAAACAATAATGGAGATACATTATCTCCTTCGTTAAAAAGTCAAACATTTCAACTGATTATGCACTGCCAGGGGTTCCTACATTGACATTTTCCATGCTGCTGGTTTGCGATAGCATGACATATTAAGCTCCTAGTGCTACAAGATGAATAGGGTAATTGGCCTAGCAGTCTGGCCATGTAATAAATCTGCTAGAAAGTGTGTGTGTGGGGGTCATACCCCCTCCTTTGGGGTGTATAATGTAACATTAACGTGGTATGGTAGCTGTTAGCAGAAATACAGTGAAAAAGCCATAAAAAGTGATTTATACCTTATTACCAAAGCAGCTAATAATTACAGGGTTGAATGGGGAGACTGGGAGAGACAATGATGAGGGCAGAGTAAAAACAAGAAAAATGTGTGGTACAACATACATACCCATGAAATATGGGCACTACGGAATGTGGAACCTGACAGTGGGTGTCCATTAATAAAGGAGGTAATTGGTGATGAGAGTTGCGGACAATCAGAATTTCCTAAATGGCACATCGACTTCAGGGGAAGTATAAGAGGGTATTCAAAAAGGTCCTAAGAAGGGTGCACACATCTCCTTTCCTCGCTCCCTAACAAAGTCCTTGCTTTAAGTGACAGAGCACGGTCTGCCAGTGGGGAAGGATTGGAGGTTAATTGTTACCCTTCTGCAGCTTGGACGCTAACAGCAGAGCTGTCTTAAACAGAGAAGTCAACGGCTATGGGGCCCAATGCTCACTGCACACAAATGCAGCAGGAGTTGTAGGTGGACTATACTGACTTCCTTTGCCAACACTCATCTCGGGCTCAGTGTCCTTAGGTGGGAGAGTGACACAGTCAACCTAAACCTATCCTCTTACACACGTTTTTCTTCTTCTCATTCATCTCTCGCTTGTCTGCTTTTGACAAATTGCTTTCTCCAGTTTTCCCTTTACATCACCACCATGGGTACAGATTGGATGTCCAAGATGAGAGACACCACCTTGGGGCATGAAAAGGAAATCACTCACATAGTGTTCAAGGTCATGTCCTTGGGTCCATGACATCACATTATTTTCAAAATAACACCAAAATATTATTTGAAAGAATAAGCAGTGGGGAAGGCTGATGGCACCTTAGCATGAATTAAGGTAGCATGTATGTTCTTCACCACATACACAAAGAAATACCAGTTTAGAATATCTTACTGATGGGGGTGCCTGGATGGCTCCGTCGGTTAAGTCACCGACTTCGGCTCAGGTCATGATCTCGTGGTTCCTGAGTTCGAGCCCCGGGTCCTGCTCTGTGCTGACAGCTTAGAGCCTGGAGCCTGCTTCAGATTCTGTGTCTTCCTCTCTCTCTGCCCCTCCCCTGCTCAAGCTCTGTCTCTCTCTCTCTCTCAAAAATAAATAAACATTTTTTTATATGAAATTTATTGACAAATTAGTTTCCATACAACACCCAGTGCTCATCCCAAAAGGTGCCCTCCTCAATACCCATCACCCACCCTCTCCTCCCTCCCACCCCCCATCAACCCTCAATTTGTTCTCAGTTTTGAAGAGTCTCTTATGCTTTGGCTCTCTCCCACTCTAACCTGTTTTTTTTTTTCCTTCCCCTCCCCCATGGGTTCCTGTTAATTTCTCAGGGTCCACATAAGAGTGAAACCATATGGTATCTGTCTTTCTCTGTATGGCTTATTTCACTTAGCATCACACTCTCCAGTTCCATCCACGTTGCTACAAAAGGCCATATTTCATTTTTTCTCATTGCCACGTAATATTCCATTGTGTATATAAACCACAATTTCTTTATCCATTCATCAGTTGATGGACATTTAGGCTCTTTCCATCATTTGGCTATTGTTGAGAGTGCTGCTATGAACATTGGGGTACAAGTGGCCCTATGCATCAGTACTCCTGTATCCCTTGGATATATTCCTAGCAGTGCTATTGCTGGGTCATAGGGTAGGTCTATTTTTAATTTTCTGAGGAACCTCCACACTGCTTTCCAGAGCGGCTGCACCAATTTGCATTCCCACCAACAGTGCAAGAGGGTTCCCGTTTCTCCACATCCTCTCCAGCATCTAGAGTCTCCTGATTTGTTCATTTTGGCCACTCTGACTGGCGTGAGGTGATATCTGAGTGTGGTTTTGATTTGTATTTCCCTGATAAGGAGCGACGCTGAACATCTTTTCATGTGCCTGTTGGCCATCCGGATGTCTTCTTTAGAGAAGTGTCTATTCATGTTTTCTGCCCATTTCTTCACTGGGTTATTTATTTTTCGGGTGTGGAGTTTGGTGAGCTCTTTATAGATTTTGGATACTAGCCCTTTGTTCGATATGTCATTTGCGAATATCTTTTCCCATTCCGTTGGTTGCCTTTTAGTTTTGTTGGTTGTTTCCTTTGCTGTGCAGAAGCTTTTTATCTTCATAAGGTCCCAGTAATTCACTTTTGCTTTTAATTCCCTTGCCTTTGGGGATGTGTCGAGTAAGAGATTGCTACGGCTGAGGTCAGAGAGGTCTGTTCCTGCTTTCTCCTCTAAGGTTTTGATGGTTTCCTGTCTCACATTTAGGTCCTTTATCCATTTGGAGTTTATTTTTGTGAATGGTGTGAGAAAGTGGTCTAGTTTCAATCTTCTGCATGTTGCTGTCCAGTTCTCCCAGCACCATTTGTTAAAGAGGCTGTCTTTTTTCCATTGGATGTTCTTTCCTGCTTTGTCAAAGATGAGTTGGCCATACGTTTGTGGGTCTAGTTCTGGGGTTTCTATTCTATTCCATTGGTCTATGTGTCTGTTTCTGTGCCAATACCATGCTGTCTTGATGATGACAGCTTTGTAGTAGAGGCTAAAGTCTGGGATTGTGATGCCTCCTGCTTTGGTCTTCTTCTTCAAAATTCCTTTGGCTATTCGGGGCCTTTTGTGGTTCCATATGAATTTTAAGATAGCTTGTTCTAGTTTCGAGAAGAATGCTGGTGCAATTTTGATTGGGATTGCATTGAATGTGTAGATAGCTTTGGGTAGTATTGACATTTTGACAATATTTATTTTTCCAATCCATGAGCAGGGAATGTCTTTCCATTTCTTTAAATCTTCTTCAATTTCCTTCATAAGCTTTCTATAGTTTTCAGCATACAGATCCTTTACATCTTTGGTTAGATTTATTCCTAGGTATTTTATGCTTCTTGGTGCAATTGTGAATGGGATCAGTTTCTTTATTTGTCTTTCTGTTGCTTCATTGTTAGTGTATAAGAATGCAACTGATTTCTGTACATTGATTTTGTATCCTGCAACTTTGCTGAATTCATGTATCAGTTCTAGTAGACTTTTGGTGGAGTCTATCGGATTTTCCATGTATAATATCATGTCATCTGCAAAAAGCGAAAGCTTGACTTCGTCTTTGCCAATTTTGATGCCTTTGATTTCCTTTTGTTGTCTGATTGCTGATGCTAGAACTTCCAGCACTATGTTAAACAACAGCGGTGAGAGTGGGCATCCTTGTCGTGTTCCTGATCTCAGGGAAAAAGCTCTCAGTTTTTCCCCGTTGAGGATGATGTTAGCTGTGGGCTTTTCATAAATGGCTTTTATGATCTTTAAGTATGTTCCTTCTATCCCAACTTTCTCAAGGGTTTTTATTAAGAAAGGGTGCTGGATTTTGTCAAAGGCCTTTTCTGCATCGATTGACAGGATCATATGGTTCTTCTCTTTTTTTTTGTTAATGTGATGTATCACATTGATTGATTTGCGAATGTTGAACCAGCCCTGCATCCCAGGAATGAATCCCACTTGATCATGGTGAATAATTCTTTTTATATGCCGTTGAATTCGATTTGCTAGTATCTTATTGAGAATTTTTGCATCCATATTCATCAGGGATATTGGCCTGTAGTTCTCTTTTTTTACTGGGTCTCTGTCTGGTTTAGGAATCAAAGTAATACTGGCTTCATAGAATGAGTCTGGAAGTTTTCCTTCCCTTTCTATTTCTTGGAATAGCTTGAGAAGGATAGGTATCATCTCTGCTTTAAACGTCTGGTAGAACTCCCCTGGGAAGCCATCTGGTCCTGGACTCTTATTTGTTGGGAGATTTTTGATAACCGATTCAATTTCTTCGCTGGTTATGGGTCTGTTCAAGCTTTCTATTTCCTCCTGATTGAGTTTTGGAAGAGTGTGGGTGTTCAGGAATTGGTCCATTTCTTCCAGGTTGTCCAATTTGTTGGCATATAATTTTTCATAGTATTCCCTGATAATTGTTTGTATCTCTGAGGGATTGGTTGTAATAATTCCATTTTCATTCATGATTTTATCTATTTGGGTCATTTCCCTTTTCTTTTTGAGAAGCCTGGCTAGAGGTTTGTCAATTTTGTTTATTTTTTCAAAAAACCAACTCTTGGTTTCGTTGATCTGCTCTACAGTTTTTTTAGATTCTATATTGTTTATTTCTGCTCTGATCTTTATTATTTCTCTTCTTAATTTTTAAAAAATTAAAAAAAGAATATCTTTACGATGCAAAAAATCAAGATCTTTATGAATTTTGGGGCACCTGGGTGGCTCGGTTGGTTGAGAGTCCAACCCTTGATTTCAGTTCAGGTCATGATCGCAGGGTCGTGGGACTGAGCCCTGCATTGGACTCCGTGCTCAGCTTCAGCTTAAGATTCTCTCTCTCTCCCTCTCTGTCCCTCTCCCCAGCTTGCATGCTCTCTCTCTAAAATAAAGAAAATAAGCAAATTATTAATTTTATGTAGTCTCAGCATTTGAATGTTTTTGTTTTTTGTTTTTTGTTTTTTTATTCTGCATGGTGACCCGGGAAGTGCGCATGTAGCCCTTTGGTGCATACTAAAGGTTGTCTCAAGGGCAAGAACTCGTGCAAATGGGTTGCTAGCTGATGCAGCTACTTTTTTCCACGAAGCACCGTTTCTTAGTTTGTTGCCTCTTCTTTTGTATATTTATATTTATATGTTTATATATTTTATATTTATATTATTTCTTTTATATACAATCATATAGAGATGATTTTTGATGCTGTTTGGTGAAATGTATCAACATGAACTCTGTAAGTCAATATTTTCCAAATGACCAGTGCATGACACCACAAAACCACAAATAGTTAAAAATCTATTCAAGGTATCAGTGAGCTGAGCGGACTCTAATTTAACAGAAAATAAAATGTCATTGATACAATTTCGGATACTCACTCCATACGTTCCAGAGTCTTCAGCTAACCTTGAAGAAACAACCGCTTATCAAGGTTTAGTACAACAACAAAGAAAAACAGCCACAATTACCTCTAAAGGCTATTGAAACACTTTTCTTTTCCAACTATATATCTCTGTGAGGCTGGAATTTCTTTACATACTTCAAGCAAAACAACATATCACAGCAGATTAAATACAGAAGCAGGTATAAGCTTCCAGCTGTTTTCTATTAAGCCAGATGCTAGGTTTGCAAAAATGTAAGAATGCTTCTCTTCTTACTACTCTTTTTGTTTCATAAAATAGTTATTTTTATAATATATATTATTGAAATATAACTTACAGTATTATATCAGTTTCAGATGCACAATATAATAATTCAATATTTGTATATATTGTGAAAAGCTCACCACAGTAAAGTGTTATTTCTGTCAACATTATATGGGTTTCCCATTGTTATATTAGCTGAATTAATAAACTTTTTTCCTTTTTTTTAAATATGTATTTATTTAAGAGAGAGAGAGAGAGCACAAGAGAGGGGAGGGGCATAGAGAGAATCCTAAGCAGGCTTTGCACTGTCAGTGTGGAGCCCAAGGCGGGGCTCAATCCCAGGAACCATGAGATCACGACCTGAGCCAGAATCAAGAGTCAGATGCTTAACCGACTGAGCCACCCAGGCACCCCAATAAATATTTTTAATATCTCATTTTTAATTTCTAATTTGGTACATTTTGAAAGACATGGCTCATATAAACAGAAAATTTTTATCCCCCCCCCAATATTTTTACGAGTGTAAAAGGATGGAACCAATAATTCGAGAAACATTGGATTGGATGAATAGAAGATGAAAAATAAAAGTTGATTTGCTATTATTTTTACGTCACCTATCGCCTGAATAAAATGCTTAGGTGAACCTGATTTTAAAATGTTAATAATAAGTAATAAAAATCATAAGTGTTCATTGAGCACTTATTTTGTGCCCACTCTTAGCTTACAGCCCTGTTTACATTTCTGGTGTATTATTGCTATAGAGTAAATGTCTGGGTCTCATCCCTCCCTCCCACCCCCAAAACTTATTTTGTTACATCCAAACCCCTAATGTGAAAGCATTAGGAGGTGGGCCCCTTGGGAGGTGATTAGATCATGAAGGTGGAACCCTTACCGACGGGATCAGCAGCCTTATAAAAGAGACCCCAGAGCCCTCCCTCCCCCATGTTTCCACCATATGAGGACACAAAGAGAAGACAGCCAGCCAGCCATGAACCAGGAAGCAAGCTCTCGCCAGACAGCGAATCTGCTGATGCCTTGATTTGGGACTTCCCCGCCTCTAGGGCCAAGGGAAATAGGTTTCTGCTGTGTATAAAGCCAGGTATCTTTGTTATAGCAGCCCAAACGCACTAAGACAGTGATCCCCACAACGCGCCTGAAAACTTGTTATTCTACGCCCACTGTATAGAGAACAGACATGACATTCAAGGCGTATCAGTAAGTAGGACAAGCTCACATCTGGCCGGTGGCAGAGCCAGTTCTGAAAGCTGCAGGCCCATCCGGTGCCAAAGACTCTGACCTAAGCCCACGAGTCGCATGGACAGCCTCCCAATGGCTGACACACACTGATGTTTACCATGTTCCAGCACGGGGCTACGAGCTTACTGTACTTTCTTTCATTTAATCCTAATTTAAAATAATGAGGCAGTTCTTTTCATCACCTCTTACAGATCAGGAAATGAAAGCTGTGTTAAGGTTAAGTGACTTAGCCGCGAAGAGCACGGCTGCGGGGCTCCAATACCGCGACTGGAGTCCCTCATGCTGCTCAGCTGGCGGGACACTAACAATCAGTTTAGCAAGACCCCTCTTGTGATTCACGTCATCATTTTTTTTTTTCAACATTCCCCCATCCCCAATGCTATGAATCGCTCCCGTGAAACCACTATTTTAATGAGTGTCCTGTAACTCCTTGGATATTTACATTGCCTCAAAACCATCATTTTCTAATGTATGTTTTAAGTTTGTCTAGGGGCTCTATCTATCATATGATACCTAAAATTCTGTTTGTTTGTTTGTTTGTTTGTTTTTTTACTTTTTTAACCCTACAGTGCTTTCATGATCTATCCACGAGGCTGTACATCATTTATTGTCGCATAGTATTTACTCACGTGTCAACTCCTCTTTCCCAGACATTGCCAGTTTTCTCCAAATCAGCACTATCACCGTAATACCAGAAACAACCCCGCACATAACCTGTTATAGGCCACAGGTTTTTAAAGAGGATCTCAGGAATCTCAGGAAGAGATTTCTGAATTACATGATACAGCATTACCAATGTAATTAGGTGCTGCTAAAGAGTTTTCCAGAATGGCTGTAAACGTATGGACACTCACCAGTAGAGCATGAAGATTAATGATTCCCCATTTCTCCGTGACACTTGGTATCGTGCACTTTCTAATCTTACCACTGTGATAGATGTAAGGTTTTATTTAATTATTGTTTTAACTTGCATTTTGCTAATTATTGCAGATTTTGCATATATCTTCATCCACCTGCCAGCTATTTGAATTCCTCCTTCTTTGTGTTTCCTATATTTAAATTGTATCCATTTCTCTATGGAGTTTTCTTTCTCTTGTTGATTTGCAGTCGTTACTTTTATACTGCAATATTAATCTTTTATTTTTATTAAACATTTTCTCTTTGCCGTGATGCATGTGTTTGTTACCTTTGTCTAAGATTCCTTCCTTGAAGAATAATCTTTTTTTTTCTAAATATAGTGAAACTTATCAATTTTTCAGGATGACAAATTCATGATTTTTGGATCTGGATTACAAATTTTCATCCAAAAGACATGACTTTTGCCTTTTCTTCTACTAAGTTTGGTATTTTTCCTTTCACATTTAATTCACCTGGATTTCACTTTTATATGTGATGAGTTCTATTCTTCTCCATACGGTGAGCCAGCTTGCCTGAGACTTTCCACTAAGCAATCCATTTTTTATTTACTGATTTGTGGTGTCACTTTTATAACAGTTCCCATATATATTAGGTCCTCTCTTTTATTGCATGGGTTCTATTTAGTCTTGTGCCAATAACACATTATTTTTTAATTTTATTTATTTATTTTGGTTTTGTAGTATTTCTTAATAACTTGTAGAACAAGTATGCTCTCTGTACTATCTCCAAATCCTGGGACCATTTTGCTCGTTTTTTTTTTTCCTATTCTTTTTTTTTTTCTTCTTCTTCTTTTCTTTTTAATGTTTATTTATTTTAGAGACAGACAGAGCACAAGTGGGGAAGGGATAGAGAGAGCCCAAGACAGAATCTGAAGCAAGCTCCAGGCTCTGAGCTGTCAGCACAGAGCCCAATGCAGGGCTTGAACTCACGAACCGTGAGATCATGACCTGAGCTGAGGTCGGACTCTTAACCGACTGAGCCATCCAGGTGCCCTACTCTTTTTTTTTCAGTATTTGGGTAATATAACTGGCACATTTATTTTTATATATCAGTTTTGGAGTCACTTTTCCAAGTTCTGTAAAAAAAAATAGAAAGAAAGAAAGAAAAATCTTCTGCTTAAATTTTGCCTAGAATTGCATGGATGTATAGATTAATTTGGGAAGAATTGATATCAAAATGGGAAGTTGTCCCATCCAAAGATGTGGTCATAATTATTTATTCAAGTCTTCTTTTAGGTCTTTTAATAAGGCATTACATTTCTCTCAATTTTTTAAAATTTCTCTTGGGCTTTTTTAATATGTTAATTCCTAGGTATTCTAGAGTTTCCTGTTATTGTGAGGCAAGTCTTATTTTCTGGTAGGTTTTCTAATAAATTATTATTAGCGTAAAAAATGGCCATGGGGGCACTTGTGTGGCTCAGCTGGTTGAGCATCCGACTAAGTTTCTGCTCAGGTCATGATCTCACAGTTCGTGGGTTGGAGCCCCACACTGTCACTACAGAGCCTGCTTGGGACTCTCTCTCCCTTTGTCTCTGCCTCTCCCCAGCTCACTCACTCGTTCTCTCTCAAAATAAGTAAGTAAACATTTTCAACAAATCGCTATTGATTTTTTTACAAGTTGATCTTAAATGTGGCAGCTTGATTTACACTCATAATATCTAATAAATTTATTAATTCTGCCAGGGTTTCTATACAAATAATTACATCATCTGGAATAATAAATACTTCTGTCTCTTTCCTCTCAATTCTTAAATGTCTTACTTCTTTTTCATGTCTTATTGTTTTGGCAGGATCTTCAACATCCACAGAAGGAGAAGAATGAGAACAAGAATCCTTGTCTTTCTCCCTACCTAAAGAGAATGTGTCTAACGCTTATTAATTAAAATTGATATTCATAGCTCTTTTAATGTTTATTTATTTATTATTTTTTTTAAATTTTTTTTTCAACGTTTATTTATTTTTGGGACAGAGAGAGACAGAGCATGAACGGGGGAGGGGCAGAGAGAGAGGGAGACACAGAATCGGAAACAGGCTCCAGGCTCTGAGCCATCAGCCCAGAGCCTGACGCGGGGCTCGAACTCACGGACCGCGAGATCGTGACCTGGCTGAAGTCGGACGCTTAACCGACTGCGCCACCCAGGCGCCCCAATGTTTATTTATTTTTGATAGAGAAAGAGGAAGGTAGAGAGGGGGTGGGGAACAGAGGATCTGAAGTGGGCTCTGTGCTGACAGCAGAGAGCCACATGCAAGCCTTGAACTCACAAACCGTGAGATCGTAACCTGAGTTGAAGTTGGATGCTTAACCTACTGAGACACCCAGGCACCCCAGCTGTTTTAAATAAATAGATTGTGTTAGGTTTGGAAAATATCTGTCTGGTTCTTTCCTGAGAATTTTATCATAAATAGGCATTGAACTTTAACAATGTGTTCCTATGATTATTGAGATAATGTGATTTTTTTCCATGGGCCCATTTTTCTACCTTGGATAAGGTCAATTAAGTTAATAGATTTTCTGATATTAAACGATTTCAAATTATTGTGACAAACCCTTCCCTTTTTTAATTAATAAGCTTTATTTGTTATAGCAGTTTTAGGTTCACAGCACAACTGAGTGGAAATCACTGGGTTCTCATACCTCCCTCCAGGTACACGACTTTCCCACCACGGACATCCTGCACCACGGTGGTTCGTTAGTTACAATCCATGAACCTACACTGACACATGATTATCGCCCAAAGTCTATAGTTTACCTTAGGGTTTACTCTCGGTACCATATGTTCTGTGGGTTTTAACAAAGGCCTAATGACATGTATCCACCATTGCAGCATCATACAGAGTAGTTTCATTGCAGGGATGCACGCCAGCGGGAAGCTTAGGTCCATCCTCTCCCCATTTTCCTCACCCCTAAGGAACCTCCAGTTTACGGTGATTGGCTCGGGGAAAAATCAGCCTTTCTCCCTGATAAGTACCTTCTCCAGGGTGCAAGATGTACATACCCAGAGACTGACCCCAGCAGCCAGTGCCGTTGTTTTGCACCCCTCCAAGGTTAAACTCCCGTGAATCTACCTCCACTCCAATACTTGGTACACTTCTGTTCCTGCCTGATGTTTCTTTTCCCGTTCGTATTTGTCTCCTCGAGAGTTTTGCACCCTTTTTAAGCTCTGAGAGCCCTCAACTCCTGTCTTGTTTGTGTTGCATCTCCCGAGTTGGTTTTGGCATCCAGAGCCAGCACCTTCTGTTAGTTCTTTTCTCGTCAGGCAAAGTAGAGATTTCAACCTTAGTTTGCTAGACTCCAAAGCCCATGCTCTATGAGGTAATAAACAGACAGGACCCAGGGCATTAGAACAATTAGAATTCCAGATGCTATCTTGAAATGCGAAGCAGATAAACAATGGACTTTCCTTGAGAAATTCAAGGGCACATATTTTTATTCCCTGACCCAGATGTAATAAAACTTCATTGCCGAACTTTTTGAAAACAGGTTATTATAAGCTGTCAATAACCACTATTTTACTGTATTGTGGTGTCTTTCCTTCCAGCGTGCTTGTATGAATTTTTTAAGGCATAAGGAAAATCAATTTACATTTTTCCTTTTAAGAAAAAGACGGCATAAAGGCAAAAATAAAAAATCCTAGGACAGTTCAAAGGGACTCTCCCTTCAACCTCACATGCAGAGCATAGCCCGCTGAGATCCTGGCAAGCACAACATCTAGTCCCATCTCGTGCCAGTGATTGAAAAAGCCATTCAGGATCCACGTCCTAGGACAGTTCAAAATAAATTTACAAGAACCCAAACGTTTGTCTACTGTTATGAGGACGTTGTAATCTGTTCCAGGGTTCCTAGACTATACTAAGTTTATATCTACAGCCCACTGTTTTGTATTTGAGAGGCGATTTCCCCCATCAGGACTTGGCATCTTAGTACGTTCGCACCTCCTAGCATTGTACACAGTTGTTTAACAAATAAGCCAACCCCTAAAGAAACTGAACAGTGTTCTGAGGCACTTTCTCTACTTTAGAAGAAACCCAACTCAGTATTTAATTAAAATATAGAAGCAGTCACTATTGCTTGGTCGCGACTTACATGGCAGTCACCAGCTGAACAAAAACCAAAGGAAAATTCAGGAAGTTTCACTGACAACCTAAAGCTGCAGCAAACCATCTTCTGAAGGTTTAATGTAGATTACAGCACATTGTACACACTTTCATACATTTTAAAATTATGTCTCTCCACCTTAATCTACCCTGTGGCTTGGGTATAACATAAGCAGAAAATGAGGGAGAAGTGTGTTAAGAAACCAGGCTCACGGATCATTGATTTCATGTTAGGCTGATCTGTATTTTTTCACAGCTAAAAATTACGTGTAATAAAGTGACGTGACTGATGTAAAATTTGATTAACTTTATTCTCATTTTTCCACAGGAAAGTGAGTTTCCAGGGAGACAAAGGCAGAGGAAACCAACTTCTTCTGCTTTTTCCACAGGCTTCAACTAATGGACTCACTTTTGAGTAATGAGTCTCCCAGAGTCACTCCTTTTTCTCTTTTTCCCTTTTTACTATAACAGCGTTATTGAGATTTGTATGCCATAAAATTCACCCATTCAAAATATTAAATTCAAAAGTCTTTCATATATTTGCTAAGTTGTGCAAACGATCCCCACCATCAATTTGGGGACATTTTCATCACCCCCCCAAAAGAAACTCTATATCCATCAGGCAGCACCCTCCATTATCCTCCCACCTCCTCACCCCAAGCCCAGGCAACAAATTCACTTTTATGGATTTGTCTACTTTGGACACTGGACATAAAGGCCTTGTACACTATGTGGCCTTCGTGTCTGCCTCCTTCCACTGAGCACCGTGTTGTCAAGGCCCATCCCACTGCAACATGTTTCAGAACTCCAGTACCTTTTCTTGCCAAATGATATCCATTGTATGGACATCGCGTATTGTATTCATCCATTCATCAGTTGATGGACACTTGAGTCGTTTCCACTTTTTGGCTGTTATGAATAATACCACTATGAGCATTTGGCTATAAGATTTTGTGTGAGCTGATGCTTTCATTTCTCTCGGGTAATAGACCCAGGAGTGGCATTGCTGTGTCATAGAGTAAGTCTGTGTTTAAAATTTGGAGGGGCTGCCCGCGCTCCCAGCTCCCATTTTTTTGATCTGGTTAATTCCTCATATGTCAAAAGACACTCAGAGAAAATGTCCCTGCCCGCATTTACTAGTTCTCTCCTTATCCCCTTACATAGCACACAGGACTCCACTGCAACTGTTAAGTTTGTGGCTCCGTCGTTGTTTGGATGGGAGCTCCATAATGGCAGGGACAATATCTGTTTAGTTCACCACTGGCACTCAATACATACCTTGAATGAATGAATGAATGAATGAACGAATGAATGAATGAATGAAATAGGAGTTTCTATTTTCTTTAAGTCTAAGGAGTTGATATGCCAGGACATTTTGTTTTTTCACATACCCGAATCCCTTTTTTTTTTTTTTAATTTTAGAGAAAGAGAGAGAGAGAGAGCGAGTGGGAGGGGGCAGAAGGAAAAAGAGAGAGAATGCTAAGCAGGCCCACACTCAGTGCAGAGCTGGATCCCACAACTGTGAGATCATGACCTGAGCAGAAATCAAGAGTCAGATGCTCAACCAACTGAGCTGCCGAGGTGCTCCCTGAATCCCTTTTTTTTTTTTTTTTGCCTGAAATTTCCCAATGAACACATTTTCTAATTAAACTTTCTCAGTAACTTTAAGGAACATTTTCTAGGAATCATCAACTGTATTGTCCTAGAGTTTCAGGACGCATAAGGAAAATATCACGGAACTGAAGACAGCAACTCAATGAAGATAGAAAGCTTAGCCCCAGCCCATGCATGCATTTACAAACACTGACCCCACCATGCCACGTGTCTATTTCTAGGACATAAGGACACAGACGACCCCAAGTCAGTCAGTCCTAAAGTGGTGAGCCAAGGCAACTAGATACTAAAATGTATTAATGTGATTTTGTCTGAATATAATTTATCCATGAAATTATTTCTCTCATTTGAAAAATTGAAGTTTATTTGTTGTGGCTTGTATAAATTGGTACAATATTCCTGGGGGGTAATTTGATTAAGTATATACATTTTTTTTTAGGGCATATCTCTTTTGAGCTGACAAATCCACTTCTACAACTGGATTTAAGGGAGACAAACCAAAAATTATGTATACACACAACGATGTTTTTTGCCATGTTTTTTGCAATGTTATTTTTATTGGGGAAAATTCAAAATAAGCTCAATTCTAATAATAGATTAATAAACTAAAGGCTAACTCACCCCTGTAATGAAATATCTGCAGCTTCTGTGACTAGTGCTCTAGATGCATATTGTCAAGGAAATACCATATTGTTAGGTGACGAATATAAGTTACAATGCAGTCCATACCATTTATACACACAGTATATGACAATTTTAACTTTTCAAAATCACATAAGAATTTTACTAGGAAAACCCTGTAGCTGCAACATTCCTTTATTAATACGACTTTAGGAAATACATGCTTTTATTAGGAAAATATATCATGTGAAAAATGAGCGTGAATTTAAAAATGTAACAGCATATTGTTACATAGGCAGAGCAGAGTGTTTGGTTCTTAAAGCATTTCTCCGTGCTGATTATATCAGCAAGTTTTTGGAAACTCTTGGAGATCCTTCCCCGACTGCTGAGAAAATTCATCTTCGATAGTGGTGTTTTGTTTCCTGGGGGGGGGGGGGGGGGGGGGGGGGGAAGAGGGGCGGAATGTGTTTTTATTCAAGATAAATGTTACTATTAAGAACAGAATAAGGAATTTGTGTACTTTGATAATTTTTTAAGTCTCTGAATCTTGAGTGGAAAGAATCGGAACATGTTTTATTAAGAACTCAGTTGAGATTTGCTGGCTGGATTATAGATACATGTTGTGGCGGAGGGACAGGAATCAAAGACCTCGTTGTGGCTCCATTGCCTCAACACCCTAATTTCTTCACCCTTCAGCGAAGTGTGAGGGTGTGGCTGAGGTGGCCTGCAAGCGATTCGTGGCAATCTGACTTTCTGACCGTGAGGTCTGTTTGTAGAAAGCAGAGGGAACATGTGCCCTCAAATTATCAACCCGGAAAGTAGAAAATTGGCTTGGAACGAGGCGTTGCACCTTAGCATGACTTAGATGAGTAGGGGAAAAATGGAACATTTACAGAATCAGGACCAGTCTGAGCTCTCGCATATACCTGGAATCCATGGAAGCCACCGGAACGCCTCTCACGTCGATTTGGTTGGAAAATGGAAACATACGCTTCATTGATTTGGGGACTCACAGATTTGAGATTAAGTTGCCATTTGAATGGACCCTTTACCCCTAAGCTATCAGAACAGCGCAGCCAACAAATTTGTCTGTGAGGGGGAAGCAGAGGAAATGTATTGGGTCATTTGAAATTGAATCCCTTGCAGCTGACCCATGAGAGGTGATGATGGCTTCCAGATGGAGCTTTGTCCAGTTCCCATTGGCCAGATGTTTGGGCCTGTCCGGCAGATTGTTTTGTATGTAGAGTGGGGAACCATGGAAATAGCATCAAGACTGACCAGGGGTTTACCCTTGAAATAAGAAAATTCCAGTGAGAGGTGTGGTCTATAGCTTGAAGCTTATTCAGTACACTGACTGGCTTCAAAATCCAGCTCTGTCTCATCAGAGCTCTGTGCCTTTGGGCGAATTATTTAAACTCTCTGAGAATTAGTTACTTCATCTGTAAGATGGGGGTAGAAAGAACGTTGCTGCGCAGCAGTGTTGTGAAGAATATAAGAGATAACCCATGTCACCGGCCGGCCCAATAGCACCTAATAAATGCTAGCCATTTATAATTATGAATATCACCACCATCATCTTCCTACAAACACTGACTGAGTACAGTTATGCTCCTAGAACTGTGTTAGATGCTGGAAATCTGAAAATGCTTAGAACATCATTTTGGCCTTCTGGAACATCAGGCAATTATGGGAGACAGGTGGACAAATAAGTAATTGCACAAAGCAAATGAGTGCTGAGAGGGGAACATAGTGGTCCAGGATGGGACAGGAAAATGACTTCCACACACGGCCATCACTGCCATGCCCTGGCACCAGGCTTGATAATGCCATCTCAGTAAGTTTAACATGACCCCATGAGAGCCACGATTCCCCCCACTTAATAGGTAAGAAACTGAGGTAACATAACTTAGCTGCACGAGGCTAATAAATGGCAAGATTTGGTTTGTCTTGCTTTGTCTTCTCTCTGCTCCACCAAGCTGTCTTCTAAGCACCAACAGCACCCTGATGGCAGGAAGTGGCAGAAAATGTTTCACTAGAGAGATGAAATTTGTCACTCCAGATGAACGAATAAGAGTTCTCGAAATGGGTAAAGGGCAGGAAAGCACCCAGCAGGGGGAATAATGAGCTTAAAGTATGAAACCAAAATATGTCCAGAGAACTCCAGCTCCTTTAGGTGCATCTGACAGGCTCTGAGTGAACAGGTGGAGGGTTGTGAATAGCAGCAGAAATGAGTAAGGAGACGAGGCAAGTCAGTGAGGACTCCATCGCATCAGGACGCTGACGGTGCTCAGAAAGTCTGAGTTTATTGGCTACGATATGTGCCTTTCATCTAGTTACCTCCTGGGTTTGGCCTAAGCCATGGGGCAAGCGCTCAGTGAATCTGGTTCCACAGCGGAATGGAGGCAAGAGCTGAGTTAACGGGAGATCATGCAAAGCTGGAAGGTCTCAAACACCCGCCCGGGAGACAAAGAAGTGTGCTGCAGCTCACGGATTTGAATGCAGTCCTTTGTACATGTAGTCAATCCCACAAATAGTTATACATGTATTTTTTATAAAATGTGTATTTATTTTTGAGAGAGAGAGGGAGAGAGAGAGAGAGCCGGAGGGGCAGGGAGAGAGGGAGACAGAGGATCAGAAGTGGGCTCCATGCTGACAGCAGAGCGCCAGATGCAGGGCTCGAACTCACAAACCTTGAGATCATGACCTGAGCCGAAGTGGGACACAATAACCAACTGAGTCACCCAGGCGCCCCCTCCTGCAGAGTTATGTAGCATGCATGGTGTTCAGTGTCAAAGGTATATGTGCACAGACAGAACAAACAGATTTCCATCTTCCAGAGGCTCACATCTTAGTCAAGAGAGTCAGAAACTAAAAGTCCCAAATAAATACACGGCATAGGACGGTGACGAGCGCCACTAGAAAAAGGGAGCAGAGTAAGTGGACTACGTAGGGCGGGATGCAGCCGGCGTTTGCAATTTTAAGTGGGATGGGAAGGGAGGCCTCACTGAGAAGGAGGTAACTGGAGCGGAGGTGAGGGATGTGAGGGAATGAGGCATAGCTGGGAGGACACAATTCGAGACAGAGAACAACCGGGCACAGCCTGGGACCTGATGTGTTTGAGGGACAGAAAGGAGATGAGTGTGGCTATGACAGAGAAGCTGAGGGGGAAGTCGACCGCCAAGGGGTCAGAGAGGCACCTCCAGCTTCGCTGGAGAGGCTCTGGAGACTTCTGAGCAAATGAGTAGCATGATGTGACTTCGGTTCGCAAGAGGCCCCACTCTGGCTGCCGTGGTCAGAATGGACATAAAGAAAAAGTGAATCCAGAAGTAGCTGGGTATCCCGAAGTTAGTACAAATGTCAAAACCAATGGCTCTCAAACTTTTTGACGGTCATCCATGGGAAGATTCACATGGTATGTGATGATTGGTGTGCCAGTACAACTAAAACAAAATGATTAGATGACCCTGGTCACTCGTGCCGTCTAGTATGGACTCAGGTAGTTTCTACCCTAGCTTAGTTTATTCCAGTTATTTTTTTTGTTTTACTTTTTTGGTCGTCCCTCAATAAATCAATTGTGTGAGTGTATCAGTTATACCCTGGAGTGTAAAAGAACACTTGAAAAAGAATCTTTGCACAAAACGCTCTATCACGTACCTCATGGTAGTTAAGAGTGATTAGTCTTGGTGCCTGATACCCTGAGCAAGGCTGAGATCCATTAATTTTCACAAAATTAAAGTAACATTGAAGTGAAATCCAAATGATGACAATATTCGCCTCCAGTAAAGCACAGAAATAGAGCCCCAAACTATGGGTTAAACTACCACAGTAGACAAACTGATGTTAACCGTTAATAAAGAAAACCGTAAGGAAAATAAAATAATAAAGTATTAGCACACGTTGGAAATCACATGTGATAAACCCTTTGAAAGTCGAATTAAAGAATGAAATTTTAGCTTTTCCTACGACTCTGCCCCACTAGATACATATCTGTCCTCCACCAGGTTGATGGTTGCTGCTTTTCTTTTCCCTTCTTTTTCTTTTATTGTGCAACGTTTTCAATTCCAGATGACATTTTCTGTAGCCTTAGAGCATGCGTACTGAACTGAACACACACCAGCTCTTTGCTACTGGAGACCGTCCGGCAATAGGAAAAGTCACTGCTTCCATGGCTGGACCTGTAATCAGTCACTTTTTAATTTATCCTAGGAGTACGTTATTTATGTAACGCTGAATGACCCTTTTTCAGGCTCTTAGCCACCCTTTGAAACTTTGCCCATGTATATTATCAACCTTCAGTTGATATGCTGAAATATTTGGATGCAGAGTTTATAGCAGGGACTAAAGCTGGGGGTGTCAAAACACGACAAGAAAGGCTTTTTCTTGTTTGATTTCTGGCAGGGATCAGAGTGGAAGTGATAGAAGGCTTGGGAAAGAGCCCAATCCTGTCAGTGGTTCTAGCCAACTTGGCTGACGCCATAGGTTTAGAGGGTTCAGATGAGCTTTGTGTCCATAAACCTTTGAATACTTGTAGAGGAACTAATCTTGCTGTCTGAACTTTTCCGAGGTTCAACACATCTAATTGCTCTGGAGCCAAACCTCTAGCTCCAAGCAGACTCTCTTCCCCCACCACACACACACAAAGGCACTGACCTCCCATCCTATGTGCCAAACTTAAACTCACCGAAAATGGCGCCGATGAAGAAGCTGCCTGTACCTCACCTGCGTTGCAATTGTTATTACTTACTCTGCTTTGCAGCATATGTACCCCCCAAACATCCGGAGGGTCTTGTTTTCCTGTTTGTATTTTGTTTTTGTGTTTTTATAGCTATTAGAGCTCTGCGAGCTAAAAATGGCCTCTATGGGACATATCCTTTTGAATGCACACGTTTCTACTTTTCCCCTAGAAGATTTAGGCTGATTTTTATTCTTTTTTTCAGCAGATGAGATTATTTATTGATTTGTATTTTGTAAGTGAAGCGTGTGTGCGTGTGCAAAATAAGCTCGCGATTTACGTATACTCGAAAGCTTCTTCGTATTTAAAAATATCATGACTCAACTTTTTATTATCTGCGTTATAATTTGTCCCAGACAAACCCTCAGTACAAACAAGATTTCCCAGAGAAACCATTATATCTGACAGCATACAATACTGAGTAAAGAGGAGATGGTCTAGAAAGGAAGATGAGCTTGTTTCTAAATTCATCGCTTTTACGTTATGCAGATCTCAGACACCCACCTCGGGGCTTTGTAGAGGCCCGTGCAAGTCTCCACTTAGATCTAAGTTATCTCCAAGGCACACATTTCCTTGAGCGCGTTCTTATTGAAACCACATTTCCAACTTTTACATTGCTGGTATTACTGTGCCTATAATGCTGGCTCAGAATCAGGAATATGTCTCACATATCCCCGCCACGTTTCCTGAGTGAATTCAGGGTTCCAGTTGTAGCTACATATTCTCTGAAGGGTAGACACATTCGAGAAAGACCACGTCTGATAGTCAGAGAGGAATCACCAATGTCCTCTCATGCTGGCAGGCACACTTCCATGGGGCGTGGAAGGTTTTGTGGGTCTAGTACCATCCCAGCATCCTCTGGGTTTGTGTATCTTCCAGCTTAAGCAACAGGGCAGTTGGCTTTCGTTCATAACACACCCCAGTGCATAAGTAGGTCATCCCAAGTGGTCCTTCCTGGATAAACGCATAAGGTACTCACTAGAAAAGAAAATGGGAAGGGTAGACGGCTTACTGGTGCTTCTTCATCTCTCATTTCTAGGATCTCTTGCACAATGTCTAGCATTGAACTTCACATTTCAAATACCAATAATGTCAAAAGCCTATTGGAACACCCAGAAGATACATTACAGGCTTCAAACACCCAACGGAAATCACACTGAAGAATGGGATATACACTATATTCCTGTATTTCTGCAGAAGGTAAGTTTTTGGGTTTTGGATTTTTTTGGTTTGTTTGTTTTGTTAAGCTACTCTGCCACTGATTCGGCAGAAGGAAGCCTCCATTTTACTTCAACCATTTTGCATTTGTGTTTGTTTGCTTCTGTTCCTGCTGTATCTGAGATAGATTTCCAACATGTTTATAGACTTTGACAATACTTGGGACCATATCAATAGGAACTCACACATTTTAATTTCTGTTTTGAAATTAAATTCACCATATAAAACAAAATTGCCAAAATTGTTTTTCAAATAAGAAGAATCTCCATATGTTTGAATGTATTTTGGTGAGCTTCATATATAGATAATTATTAGAAGGCGTTTAAATGCTTCTCATAAAAGTTTACATTTCTGGAGTTCCAAAAGTCACTTATGTATAGAATCTCAGGAACATTCTTATTATGGCCACTGTACAAATAAAAGAAATACCTTAACATCCTGCCTTATAAAAGATTGTATTTTAGGGGCTCCTGGGTGGTTCAGTTGGTTGAGCATGCGACTCTTGATCTCAGCTCAGGTCATGATCCCAGGGCCGTTGAATGGAGCCCTGCATCAGGCTCCATGCTGAGTGTGGAGCCAGCTTGGGATTCTCTCTCTCTCTCTCTCTCTCTCTCTCTCCCCCTCAACTCTTCTCCCCAGCTCATGCTCCCTCTCTCTCTCTAAAATAAAATTAAGAAAAATTTAAAAAAAAAGATTGTGATGGGGCGCCTGGGTGGCGCAGTCGGTTAAGCATCCGACTTCAGCCAGGTCACGATCTCACGGTCTGTGAGTTCGAGCCCCGCGTCAGGCTCTGGGCTAATGGCTCAGAGCCTGGAGCCTGTTTCCGATTCTGTGTCTCCCTCTCTCTCTGCCCCTCCCCCGTTCATGATCTGTCTCTCTCTGTCCCAAAAATAAATAAACGTTGAAAAAAAAAATTAAAAAAAAAAAAGATTGTGTGTTAAAATCCATACTTAACTTGATAAACTCAGAACCTTCACTAGAGAAAAAAAAAAGTAAAAATAAATAAATAAACAGGAACACTCACCTAGCCATAATTTAGGAAATCTAAATTCCATTTCTATTGGTCTTTGCCCTCACTGAACCAACCAATTCCAAAAGTGTCTCCCTGCGCACATTTTATTGTGGGGCGGTGGTAATACGGAGGGCTTGCAGATTAAAAAGACTTCCAAAGGAATTAAACTCATGGTGCCACTTCTGAAACTAGGGCTGTCAGCTGGGCGGAGATGCTGGCAGCTGGTACATCTGCCCACTGGAAAGGTCAGCCATGTCTGTTCCTTGGCAGAAAGGACTGTGGCTTTTTCCCTACCCCACCCCCATTCCACGGAATCAGAGCCAGTTCCTAGGCGCATACCAGGCACTTAATGAACAATTTCTCCATTATTCTTTCAGGAGGGTGCTAGCCACAAATCTAAGAAGTTTGGAGAAGAATTTTCCTTGGATCTATTTTAGTCCTTGCAGAGTTAGCAGTAGATGTGGGGGCCCCTGTTCACTCGGAGCATGTGTGTCCAACCACAGGGGAGCATCAGCGTTCCCTTCTTTTCCTACAAGGCAATGCAAATCAGGAAGAGAGTCAAACGGGCAGAGACAGTCTTGCCTGAGGGAGGCCTGAGGAAATATATCTACTTTCCAGGCTAACATCCATCCTCGGGATGACTGCTCTCCCCACCCCTGGTACATACTCAGCAGCATAACCAAACTCAGTTTATGTCATGAGAGCGAAGAACCACGACGGCAGCTTTCAACTGCGGCTATGTCCGTGTGAAACGAGGAAGACACAGCTACCCGGAAGGAAAATGAGACTGAGGTTCTCTACATGTAGCAACAGTGTGTTTTCTTCATCCGCAGAGACTGCCACAATAATGAAAGACAGCATAGCAATAACACAGGGCTCAGTTTCCAGAGAAAGCCTGGTAGGAACCTGAGTCAACCCACCAGCATTCAATCATGCGGGGAAATAAGAGCTTAGGGGAACATAACAGAATACACTGATGAAATGTTCTTGGACTCCCTACTCTTGCTCTATGGAGGTGTGGTAGGCACACTTCTACGATTTGCCATTTTGAATTTAATTTGCTGTTGCGAATAGTGACTGAAAGCAACAGAGACAGATGAAGGGAAACACTGATCATACACGCCACCTGTCAATGTCCTACATTTACTTGGGGCTAGGTTTCTTTGCCACTCCTCACCTTATTTTATTTTTTGAGACTTTTGTTTTTTAAAAAGATTAGGTAATGAGTGATAACCAGTAGAGTTTTGGCATTAGATTCTATAACAACCACTAGAGAAAGAATAGTCATAAACAAACAGAGAATGATCCCCTCAATTAAAGTTTGCTTTCCACAATAAATATCTTCCCCACCATGAGGTTATGGACAAGTTGGGATGGGCAGATGTGCGGACAGTCTTGGTGCTGTGATGCCCACTCCATCAAGTGTCAGCATTCGTTGAGCTGATCTGGTGGGCGAGGCAGGTGCCCTTGCCATTTCAAGATGGAGAAGTGCGTGAGAATTACCCTGCTTAAGAGAGGCCCGCTCCTCAGAAAAGGGGTTCGGGTGGCCAAGAGGAAGGCAAACCCAAGGGCATGAGCAGGGAAACAATGGGTTTCAATTTCAGTAAGATAGAGATGAAAAATTTTTACGTAAACGGGCTAGGAAGACTTCATAGTCAAGGCAACAGAAAATTGGTTTTAAAGTGGAAAAAAAAGTGAGGTTGAAGAGGTGATAATGGGTTACGGGGCAAGCTCTCTGGTGACGTAAATTGTGGGTGGATATACAACAAAAACACGAAACTATTTCTCCCAAGGGTGAGGCTGAGCTAACCTTAATAGTAGAGTCATTATGATTATGTAATTTAGGGGAAAATGACACAGAAAACCTGTAAAATGGAAGTGTAAAAACCAAAAAAAAAAAAAAAAAAGGAGAGAGAAGGAAAAGAAAAAGGAAGACAGCACGACTGCAAAATGTCCAAAAGAAAAAAGAAAGAAAGAAAGAAAGAAAGAAAGAAAGAAAGAAAGAAAGAAAGAAAAGGATATGAAATCAGTTCCTGGGTCTAAGGCAGCATTTCCCCAACCTTCATAATAGATGAGTAATTTTTCAAAATGTTTCAACTAGGTCTGGACTCCATTGCCTCTCAAAACCCAGTTTCCACTGTACATATAAATGGTTACCATAAAATTATGTGGCTTCCTGGAACATAAAACCACTTTCCAAATGGTCATATCTTGTGGTGGTCCTTTAACCCAATTCTTGAGATAATATCCATGATGGGCCTCCTTGGCAACCCTTCAAGTCAGTTGAAAGAGAGTTTAGATGGCTTAATTCACCAATCAATTCGACCCTCTCTTCTCCCATAACACTCAGTTACAAGAGTTTATTAATCCAGGCAGCCAGCCCTGTGTCAGTTTCTTTGTTTACCTTGAAGGGGAGTAACTGTTTAGTTATTGAACTTTGCAGAGAAAAGTACAAGCACCAGTGAATCCCAACCCCTGGAGTTCTACCCTTGCCTAAGACAAACTTGCTTCCTCAAGAGATGGTCTATGGATCATTTTTATGTGTCTGGTTCCTACAGGAATCCTGCCACCATCACCAATTTCACACCTTTGCAACCTCTTTGGAAGCTTTGGCCAACCCTACTTATTATCTGAATTCTAAATAAACCAGTAGGTATCTTTCTTTTGTACCTTCGATGATAAATTCCAGGCACTGTCACAAGGATTCAGTTACTAAACTTGGTTTAAATGAAAACACTTCTCATTGTAACTCTGACCTAAGTCAGTATGGCTTACAGAACGTGTCCATAATATTGGTCAGAATTAATTCATGTGGATGGGACAAGAATACTCCAAATGTCCTTGTTTCTTGAACTAAATAGCTTTACAGTCCCTTGTAGAACATTCCTAATCCACTATGTCTAAGTGTCATCGAGATGTCTCAAAATCCTACACACTTTGCCATTTCTAATTCTTAATAGATTTATAATTTGGTTCTGCACTATAATTCGAGTATTATACGTCTAAATCAAAAACATTCATCAATTTTCATGTCCTTGTACCAGAATGTCTACATATAACAGAATTGCTTAGAAACCCCTAGATCTTTGCTAATCAGATTAGTAAATTCTTCCTTGGTACCCTATCTTATTATGGCAACAACATATGCTTCAAATTGTGGCCACTCACAAGTTATTTCTTACAGAAGAAGGAGTGCATGGCACTCCACTGAATGACGGGCATCTGTTAGCATGCAGACACACATATGAACATGCTTTGAGTCAAAGTCAGCTATTGGGGCCGTAACCCATCTGGCCAATGAAAGTTATAGATGTGCATTTGAGGGCTTGCTGTACTAATTCGCATAATTAATAAAACTTGTTCAAAATGTCAGGCTCATATTGCTATATTTACTTATCGTATCGTTACCTTAACTAATAGACTCATTTACTGTTCCTCAATTCAAGCTGTGGCTTTCTGTTCCTTGGAGGTTTTCTGTCTGAATCAATTGTAGTTTATGGTCCCCGTGCCCTCACATGCTGCAGTCATCATGTGCCCAGTTATAATCTTTCTTTAAAGTATTGAAGACATCTCATCAGACAATATTTACCTTCAAAGACCTGTTTACCTTCAAATATTTACCTTCAAAGACCTATTTACCTTCAAAGACCTGTTAAATCTGACCACCCTTGAAATTTCAAGTGTTTTCTGTTCTTAAAAATAGGAAATATAAAACAAGGTGAGTCTAGGGGCGCCTGGGTGGCGCAGTCGGTTAAGCATCCGACTTCAGCCAGGTCACGATCTCGCGGTCCGGGAGTTCGAGCCCCGCGTCGGGCTCTGGGCTGATGGCTCAGAGCCTGGAGCCTGTTTCCGATTCTGTGTCTCCCTCTCTCTCTGCCCCTCCCCCGTTCATGATCTGTCTCTCTCTGTCCCAAAAATAAAATAAAAACATTGAAAAAAAAATTAAAAAAAAAATAAAACAAGGTGAGTCTAAAAGGTGAGCACATCATATGGCCCTGGTTTATAATTTTATAACAAAGAAGGAATATTTGTGTTAGGCCTTGGATGATTTAAATGCTTAACCAAGAGTAGACCCACACCACAACTGCTCATCCTGCAACCCAGTGAAGTCTGTTTCTTCCTAAAATTCACACTGGTAACATCACTTTTGATAACCAACAGCCACTGTGGGAACAAAGACCTCTGAGTAGAGAACTCTCCCCCCAGTGACCAACTGTATAGTGAGTTGAATTGTGGCCTCCAAAGAGGTATGTTCAAGTCCTAATCTCTTCAACTTATTTAATATGACTTTATTTGAAAAAGGGATTTTGTAAATCTAATTAAGTTGAAGACCTTGAAATGACTCCATCCTGGATTATCAGGGTTGGCCTTGACTCCAATGACAAGTGTCCTGTAAGAGAATGGTAGAGGAAGATTAGAAACATAGACACAGACACAGAGCAGGAGGCCCTGTGAAGACAGAGCCCAAGATTGAAGTAACGTGCCAAGGAACATTGCAAACCAAGGAATGCCTGAAGCCACCAGAGCCTGTTGGAGACAAGAAGCATTCTACTCCTGAGTCTTCAGAGGAAGTATGGCCCTGTTGACACCTTGATTTTGGGCATCTGGCCTCCAAAACTAGGAAAGAATACATTTCTGCTCTTTTAAGCCTCTAAGTTAGTGGTAAATTGTTATGGCAGCCCAAGGAAACTGGTGCACCATGACTTGCTATCCCTCTGATATAGTGGATCAAAATATAGGATTGTTGAGTGTCGACAAATGTTACCTGTTGGCATAGGAGAGGAAAAGCAAAGCCTGGGTATAAGTATAAGGCAGGAAAGTGGAAAATTTTGTTGAATGGTAAGGAATTGATGGTATGATAGGCTGTTCCATTTCAGAATAAGAGGAAATGATAGAGTGATGCCTGAACAGGAAGATTAAAGAAAGACCATTGACTTGGAAGGGAGTTTAACATTCAATTATCAGGTCGGAATATTTTTCTATGGATTTTGGGCTACAACAAAAAACACTGCCAAGAGGACAATATTATGAATCTCCCAGATACAAGTCTGAATAGACAATGCACCTCCAAGAAAGCACAAAGAGTAGGTGGCCCCCAGTGTGTCTTGATTTTTGGAAGAGTCAAGGGACCCCCAGTGTGTCATGATCGTGTCCTCAGATAAGGTTTCCAGAGATGGACACATATACTCTCTGTAGCTTGGTCTCAAGTGCATCTGCTCACAGACTGTACTCTTGGGTGGTCTGCCGATGTCGGCACGAAACTCCAAGCTCACCATGTATGCTGGTGCTTTTATTATTCCTATTAATTTTTAGAAATATTGATTTTTTTAGCCCAAGCTGTTCTATCTTGGGTTACATACCATTATATCTCATTAGCTGTAAAATAGATCAGATGTCTAGTCTACAAGAACTCACCACTCAAGATACGAGAAAATCAGCTTCCATTTGAACTGACCATGGGATTTCCAGGCTGTGCCCGGGCCCACCCTCTCCGAGAATGAGCTGTGGTTCCATCTTGTTGTCGTTTCCATCTGAGGAGACATCTTGCTTCAAATAGATGGTCTGGTTTTCTTATGAGAAGGTCATGGTAGGTCACGTCTTGATGCCTTGAGCCTGGATTCCTTCAAAATATTGTTAATTTTTTTCTGCATTGCTTTGTTTCAAGTTTGAGCACAGGTTCTTGACTCAACTCCCCTCAGTGAGAGAGAAAACTAGGTTCCAGCTTCTCAGAGGCTTTACTGGACTCTGGGGAAAAAACCCTAAAAGAAGAAAGACTCAGCAAACAAGTTGCACCCACGACCACCAGGGGCTCCCAGACCAAAAAGTGTGAAACCACAGCCTCATTCTCAGATTTCCATTCTCTTGAATGGGCTAAGTACCTCACCAACATGAGAGTCTCTCCTTAACTCCAGTCTGAAAATCAAGGCTCCCCCAAAATGGGGAATACCCCAATCAAGTTCCCGAAGTACTCTCTATCCAAGCCTAGCCTCTCTTGAGCAAAAGAAAAAAAACAAGCTGAAAGAAAAACAGTTTACTTTAAGTTCCTCTCATTCTGTAACAACTCCTCCCTATTTCCACGGTATCAGGCAGACTTCTAGAGTCATCTCTGCATTCTCCTTTTGTCTCAGAGACACTTCCAGTGCATCTATTATCTTGTTAAGCCGTTTCCAATACATATCCAGAATCTGAGCTCCTCTCACAACCCTCCACTGTTATCCTGTGCTCCAAGCACCCATTACCTTTTGCCTGGGTTCATGAAGGAGCCTCCACCTTTTTATATTCTGCTTTACCCACCCCAGCAGTAGACAATAGTCCCTTACTATCCATGGTTTCCATTACCTGTGGTCAACCACAGTCTGGAAGCAAACGGTGCTCCCCTGACATCTCATCAGGGGGTGAACGCAAATAGATAGAAGATACTTTGAGACAGAGACCACATTCATATAACTTTTATTTCGGTCATTGTTTTATTGCTATTGTTGTTGATATTTTACTGTGCCTGATTTATAAATTGAACTTTACCATAGGTATGCACGTATAGGAAAAAGCATAATATATGTAGGATTTGATACAATCCACAATTTCAGGCATCCCCCTGGGGCCTTGGAACATATCCCCCACAGATTGGGGGGGGGGCTTACTATATTCTCCACTCAGTAGTTTAATGAGATTCTTTTACCATTTAGGTCCTAGTATTTCACAACCCTGCTCAGAACCTTCCAAGCCTTCTTTGGTACCAGTCTTAGAGCCACAAAGGAGTTGACCCCTGTCTTCCCGCCCCCAATGTCCCCATCACCAAATGAGTGCCCTGAAAAGGAATTCTCTGACCAAATGGCCCCAGACCACTTCTCCCTCAGTGAGTGCCTCTTCTCTGCTATCCTCTCTAAGTTAAAAGGTGTAGGACGGGGCACCTGGGTGGCTCAGTCGGTTAAGCGTCCGACTTCAGCCAGGTCACGATCTCGCGGTCCGTGAGTTCGAGCCCCACATCAGGCTCTGGGCTGATGGCTCGGAGCCTGGAGCCTGTTTCCGATTCTGTGTCTCCCTCTCTCTCTGCCCCTCCCCCGTTCGTGCTCTGTCTCTCTCTGTCCCAAAAATAAATAAACGTTGGAAAAAAAAAATTAAAAAAAAAAAAAAAAAAGGTGTAGGACGTATACACAACCCTAAGCTTGAGGGAGGCCAAGAGGTGGGGTCAGGGCATGGCCGTGGGCTTCCATTGGTCCTCTTACCCTGGCCCCCAGAACTGCTAGAGACTGGTTTGTGCTTTTCACAACACTCAGAGAAAAGCTGAAAGTCTTTTCCAGTCTTTCAAGGCCAGATGATACCTGCCTCCCCTCTCATCTCTCCAACCTCATCTTCTCCAGACTCTTGAGCCTTCTAATGGTTCCTTGGGCACTTAGAGGGGTTTATATCACTGAGTCTTTGTACCGGTGGTTGCCTATGCCTGGAATCCTCCTCCGTCTATCTCCTTTCCCTTAATTACTTTCTTTACAACACATATCACCTTATACTATATCACATTATATACTACACAATAATTTATATAAATATATATGAAGATAATGCTAATAGATTATTTTCCGAAAGGTAAAATCGTGATTCACATATAAATATAAAATAAAAACAAATCAAAGATTTTATTTAGTTCACCAGTAAGATGTTAAAACAGTTTACTGAGAATTCTTGAGAGATTCATTTGCATTGCCAGGCACAGGAAACATTTTTATCCCTATGGGTAGGAAATGTTTGCATTCTGATAAGAATTGATACATTTCTACAAGGTACACTCTTTCCTTACAGAATTGTAAAATAATCTAATCAATCCAAGATAATCATGGTGCATACTTTGTAGATTCAGATAGTCACATGAAGATCTTTCAAACAAGACATTCCACTGAAAGGACACCAAGTGATCTCTTTTCCCATTTCCAAGTCTTGGATGTAGTCAATCCTGCCAATAATTATATACTCATATTCTATAATGATATACTAACTAGCCTATACTGTATATTAATATATGACTTCCCAGAGTAGAGGTAACTTCCTTGAAAGCAAAGATTCTTATACTTTCTTTACTGCTATATCTCTTGTTTCTAGAATAGTGGCTAATCCATAGTAAGCATTTACTGAATTTTTGTCAAATGAGCGAATACATGACTCTAAACGTATATGCCATAACCATAGAGGCACAGAAGAGTCTAAACCCACATAGAGAAAAATGATGATTGTCTCATAAAAGTAATATAGTCTGCAGAGATATCACTCACATAAAACTTGCCCTCAGTTTATATTACTAAGTAGAATGCTTAACTGCAGACCTTCAGCCTTCTTTAAGGCTTCAGTCAATCCCTTAAACAAAGAGTGGATTCTCACATTATCTTTACTTAAAATTATACACTAGTAGGGGCATCTGGGTGGCTCAGTTAGTTAGGCATTCCACTTAGGCTCAGGTCATGATCTTGCCGTTCCCAAATTCAAGCCCTGCGATGGGCTCTGTGCTAACAGCTCAGAGCCTGGAGCCTGTTTCAGATTCTGTGTCTCCCTCTTGCTCTCTGCCCCTCTCCTGCTTATACTCTATCTGTCTCTCTCTCTCTCTCTCTCTCTCTCAAAAATAATAAAATAAACATTAAAAAATATAGATATACCCTTGTATTACACACACACACACACGTACACCCTAAAGGTAAACTTACATTTTTACCCACTGGAAGCTGACTTGGTTGTTTCTCTACATCTTTGAAAATCTTGGGATCTAGAAGGCTGGGATGCTTAATTACATTTGGTAGTCGCCGTGTTATCCATGGAGGATACCTTCTAAGATCCTAGTAGCAGATACCTGACACCACGGATAGTACCGAACCCTATACATACTATGTTTTTTGTAGACATGCATACTTACGATAAAGTTTAATTTCTAAATTAGGCACAGTAAGAGATAAAGCATAATAGCTAACAATAAAACAGAATAATCATGACCATATATTGTAATCAAAGTTATGGGAATGTGGTCGTTCTCTCTCTCAAAAGATCTTACATACCATAGTCGCCTTCTTGTGATGATGGGAGATGATAAAATGCCTATGTGCTGGCATGAAGTGACATCGATGACCCAGGCACTGTGACTTAGCATTAGGCTACTACTGACCTTCTGATGATACATCACAAGGAAGATCATCTGCTTCTGGACCGTGGTTGACAGATTTTAACCATATTCATACTTAAAGTATACATTTTCAAAGATTTTACAGTGACCCATTGTAGATGTGTGAATTGCATTAGGCTACAAAGGGTTTAATGGGTACCATTAATCAAAGGTTTCTTGCCTGGGAATTTCTTAATTCCTCTTGTTCAATCAAAAAGGGCTTTGCCAGTAAAATTTGCAATTTCAGTGCACTTAACCACTACACATACAATATAAAGAAGGCTCTTGACTTGGCTCTAAACAAAATTTCCCTATGGCTTTGGGCCACGCTTTTCTGCACATGTAGTATTTTGCTTCAGTCACAAGGGAATGATCACAATTCCATTACCTGGCCTCACTGGGTAGTTAAGGATACAAATGGGGTAGGAGATGAGAAAGTGTTTTTGAAAACCTGATAATATACTTCCCGAATGATATCCTGGTAAGACGTGATAGAACAGAAAAATCAGCGTTTTGAACTTGCCCTTCTCTTCAATGACCTAGAGTTGTCAGCAAGCCCCCCATTGCTTAGGCTGTTCCTACCTGCAATGACAAGGTCATTGATGTCATAAATGTGCACAGAGCTGCATCAATTAATGCTCATAAAAACAAAGAAGACAGTATTGCTTCCATTCTCTAGGTGAGACAATCAAAGGCCTCAAATTTTAAATAACTGGTTCAAGATCATCTAGGGGAGACTCAATCTTTTTTTTTAATGTTTATTTATTTTTGACAGAGAGAGAGAGAGACAGAGAGAGACAGAGCATGCGTGGGGGAGGAGCAGAGAGAGAAGGAGACACAAGAATCTGAAACAGGCTCCAGACTCTCAGCTGTCAGCACAGAATCAGCTCGAACTCACAGACTGCGAGATCATGACCTGAGCTGAAGTTGGATGCTTAACCGACTCAGCTACCCAGGCGCCCCTAGAGGAGACTCAATCTTATATCACATAGTTCTAGAGGGTATGCTTGCTTATCTACACCATATCCCGTAACTCTCGAGGTTACAGCGATTTAGTGCATACATCTGTGCTAGAAAGCCTCAGTCAATGATAGGGCTTGGGCAGTGCCCCAGACTGGGCAACCACCCTCCACTGCTGCCATGTTTGGAAGGCAGAGACACTCCCCAACCCCCCACAGGGTCTGAGAAGAAGAATTTTTTTTCATTTGGAAGAGACAACATGTTAAATCTCTTAGCTGCTCTTTAGTTGCTTAGCTCAAATGGCTTGTCTCATTAGCTTGTTGCTTCCCACTATCTCAAAGGAAAGAAAATGGAACATCTAGTTGTTTTTTTGTTTGTTTGTTTGTTTGTTTTTATCAGCAAGGAGTTCAGAAAGACCAGAATTTGGAATAAGTTCTGAGCCCCACCCAACCCCTTCTGTTAACACTAGAGCCTGTGTTCAGTCCTGAGGCTTATTAGTTCATAATTGTGAGAAATGAATTTATAGGAAGATCAGTGGAAAAAGAAGTCTCTGTGCTGGACACTTAGCTGGGAATCACTTCATAGACTCTGAAGAAAATTGGTTTGGATGAAATTAGCTTCAAGGGCCTCTTTCCTCCATTCTAACAAACAAATCACAAGACTTGACAAGGCAAGAATGTCTCTGGGCACACTGGATATGCTGATGTGTGGTAAGACAAAAGAAAAGATGCTACGAGTTGAGAGAAAAGTTCTTCCTTTCATGAAAGACGGTAGAAACGAAGGGAAATGAATGAAAAAGAGTTGCGGCCATTTAAAAATCTGGCTTTGCCTATAATGCTTGTGTGTACAGATCCATATTTTAAAATAAACCTGAACATTTACCCAAGCCTAAATTTAGGCCCCGTATTATTTGTTCTGCCTGTCTTTAGCATGATTTAGGCTTCATATTTCATTGTGTGGAAGGAGTATGTGGCAGGCTAATGGTCTAAATACCTACGTCTCATTTTATAAATATTTATTGCCAGCTGATGTGCTCCTATCTTTGAAGTCACATGCATGGCCCGCTGTGAGCGGGTACTTCCCCCCTCTGCCTGTGGAGACTAACTACCCAGCACTCTTGTTTACGTGAGGATCCCTTCGACACAGAGTTGATTTTTTTTATCTACCTCTTCTCACATCACTCATCTTTGCTTTGTTATATTTTCCCCCCTTCTTCACCTCACATCTCATGCAGGGAAGGCCAGAAGTAATAAACTAAGCAACATGATCTGTGCTGCTGTTGAATTAAAGCAGCGTCTCAGGCTGAGCTGATCATTCATAACCTGCCTGGGGTTGCTACAGGGACCTGCCGGGGCCGGGGGAGAGAAATAAACAAAACTCAGGGAGGAAACTCAGAATAAAAGAGGAGAGTGTGGAGGATCTCGAATACCAAACTAAAACCGCTGGACACGCATTCTGCCGGCCACAGAGGGTCATTGGATATTTTGAAGCCGGGAAATCGAGTTAAGAAACAGTGATTCAGGAAAATTATCCAGATATTGCACAGGAAAGATTGCCACGGTTTGGAAGAGGAGAGACTGAACAGGAGGTAACTGCAAAAATATAAATGAGGGTGGATGAGGACCTGGACATACATAGAGTTCCACTAATATTTAGGCACTGGATTATGACCATGGAAATAGATAGGAAGGTGCTGATGGGAAAGATGTCAGCATCATAGAATTGATCACATTTGAAACTGTTGGATACAAGGCAAAGGTGAGTGGAAAGTAGAGTAGAAATTTTGACGATAGGGAATAGGAAAATGAGACATATTAACTAAAACAAGGAAGAGAAGCTGATACGAATTATTCACTTGGGGACAATGTAAGTTTTAAGTGTTATTAGAGCTTGAATAAAGCAATATCCACAGAGGTAATGGGCGAGAAAGGTAGGCATGGGGTAAGCATCTGGATGGCTAAGATCAGCACATGAAGAAAGGCATGAGGATTGGCTTTTGGTTTGGATGGCCATGAGGTGATGATAACCAGGATAGAGTGAAAGAAGGAGGGCTGTTGAGGAACAGGGGAGGGAGCTCATATATTCATGTTGAACCTAGGCTTCTTGTGGGATATCCAGGTAAACATTCAGAAGGGTAAAGTCATCTGCCTAGAGCTCAGTAGTTGGTCCAGTTGAGCAATCTAGATTTGGAAATAGCAACAGGAATTTAAAACACCTTTTGGAGGAGCACCTGGATGGCTCAGTCGGTTAAGTATCCAACTTCAGCTCAGGTCATGATCTCTTGGTTCATGAGTTCAAGCCCCATGTCAGGCTCTGTGATGACAGCTCAGAGTCCGGAGCCTGCTTTGGATTCTGTGTCTCCTTCTCTGCCCCTCCCCTGCTCATGCTCTTTCTCTCTCTCTCACTCTCTCTCTCTCTCTCTCTCTCTCTCAAAAATAAATAAACATTAAAAAAAATTTAAGGTTATAAAAAATAATAAATAAACAAATAAATAAATAAAACACCATTTGGGGAGCAGAATTGATTTCTGGGAAGATGGAGTAGACATACCTCTTTCTATTCCTCCCACTAAGTAGAGCAAAAAGCCTGTAAAACAAACCTAAGAAAGTTCTTAGAGGTAGAAAGAAGGCAAATAAATCTATGCGGACCTCAGGATGAGAGGAACAATATGGTGGGAAGTTCCCAGGGCTTTCCTCTTTCTTCTGTATCTCAGACTTGGTGCTCAAGAAGTCGACAACCTGGAAACGACAACAGACACAGATAGAAGAGCCCAACAAAGCCTGTGCTTCCTAATCAAAAGACCAGGGCAAGGGCAGCCTGGCAAGTCAGAAAACTAATTTTAGTTCTACTCCTTCCAGCAGAGCAACACAGAAAAAACTGTAGCCTGGCCTCAACCCACCCTAACTAAGGCCAAGTGGCGAGTCTAGGCTTTCACCTGTATGAGGCTGTAATAAGGCGCCTCCATACCCCCCTTTTTAAAAATGTTTATTTATTTTTGAGAGAGTGAAAGAGAGAGCTAGTGGGGGAGGGGCAGAGAGAAAGAAAGGGGCAGAGAGACATAGAATCTGAAGGGGGCTCCACACTGACAGCAGAGAGTCCGATGCAGGGCTCAAACTCATGAGCAGCAAGATTATGACCTGAGCCAAAATCCAGAGCTGGACGCTTAACCAACTGAGCCACCCAATGTGCCTCAGTACCCTTGACCATGCACTTCATCCTCACCCACCAACAGTGAGCTCCATCCAGGTATCAGAAAACACCACATGGGGAGTCTGGTCAGCCAGCCCCCCCTCCCCGGCAGTGATGAGGCACCCCTCCGCCTCCCACTCTAGGAAGTCTAGTGGAGAATGAGGACGTCATCATTGCCCAGCAGTAACAAGGCCACCCCACTGCTGTGTCAATGAATATGTGAAAAATGCAGTTAAAAATAGAATATCATTTATAATCACTCAGAAAAATACTTACATATGAATCTAACAAAACCTGAACAGGACTTGTATGCTGAAAATAATCAAAAGTGATCTAAATAAATAGGAAGACGTATTGTGTTCATGGATTGGAAGACCCACCATAGTAAAGATGTCGACTGTCCAGAAGTTGATGTAGAAGCTTTTCATTTTTCATTGACTTCTTAAATCAGAATATCTGATTTCTGACTCCTCTGTTCCAATGAAATGGCTCTCCCAAAACCTACAGATGACCTCCTTGTTGTTAAATCCAACAGACACTTTTCAGTCAATATCTTCCTTGGTCTTTTTATTTTCATTGCATGTGTTTCTTTGGAGCACTCCCTCCTTCTATACAGGATTTCTCTGTGTTCTTTCCTAGCATCCTTACCGCTTCTGCAGACACATCCTTCTGCTTCCATGTGCTCTCTTTTCCTGCTCACTCTTGAATATTTATACTGCTCTACATTCCCTCATCTTTCAGTCTCTCTCTGGAAATATGTTCAAACCATTGATTTAATCACTCCAACGTCTATGCTGGGCCAAGCCCTCTCTCATATGCAGACCCACACATGCAACTTCATATTGCACAGATTCATAACATGTGCCATTTGTTCATTCATTCATTCATTTAAGTACTTATTGGGCTTTTTGTGTCAGACTTTCTCTTAGCTCTAAACCAGAGCTCCTGCCATCAGGAGGCTCACACCCAGGAGTCCATATAACATTTATAGCCTGTCATTTCTGCAGCCCTCAAGACACCAGAGTGAACCATGGCTGGTGACTAAGTACAAGCGAGGAAAAATGGTCCTCTCTTAAATTCTGCATCGTTGATGCCAGATGTCTCTGCACCAAGTCTTGAGCATCTCATACCATCCAGCTCATCCAATAGTTTAAGCGCACAACCAATTTGTACCACATTTTAAGGGATATGTTCCTGCAAACTGAAATGGAACAAGCAGTCTCCTGACACCCAGCTCACAAGACCAAGTATAATCCATTAACAGCTCCTCCAGGTGGCTCTGCTGTCCCGCCCCTCCACTGCTCTCAGCCTTTCCTCCAATCTCTCACTGTTGGGGTCCCTGCCATCTTGCTAGACTCACCTCGTTTCCACCCTCCAGTTAAGAGGAACTCTTCCAACTACGTACCAACCCCACCATGTGTTTGTGGCTCAATTTTAACAACGTTCCTAGCCCCGACTGGCCTCACTGGCAGACTCCCCCATCCTGGGTTCAAATCCACACGAAGTCCTTGGTTGGTCTTTCTTCTAGTGATGTTCATCGAGATCTCTGTCCATACTGCTAATCAGAACCAGCCTCCATGCCTGTGCACACCTGGCTTCTCTCCCCTTGCAACCATCCTCCTGCCCCGTGACCCACCCCTTCTGCCTTTCTAACATGGTGTCTCCTTGCTTCCCTTCACTGGGAGTTCATATTTACTTCTTTCCTTCTCTACTGCTTCCTGTAAGTATGCAACTCCATACAGCCTGCCTCAAGTACTTTGTCCTATGTTGTTACACATCCCTGACTCGGCTGGAGTTTCCTTCCTTTCAGGGGTCACCAGAGGAGAATTACAGAGATCCTGTAATCTACACAGATATATAACAAAAAAGGAGGAAAATTGACTCCAATTTCCCATGGACCTCTGTCATGCTAGTGGATGGTGAACAGGCAATGGTTTTAGGCAGATCTGTTCTGGAATCCTACCTCTGCCACGTTCATTTACCAAGCTTAACCTACAGGGTCATGGCCCTTTCTTTGAGAGTGGATCTGCTGATTGGAGGATGCCATCATTTTCCTGTATGAATCACATTAATAATGTATCTTCTACCATTCCCCTTTTTGGAATCTTTAAAGTAGAACAAGAGGGGCGCCTGGGTCAGTCGGTTAAGTGTCCGACTTCGACTCAGGTCACGATCTTGTGGTTCATGAGTTCCAACCCCACGTTGGGCTCGAAGCCTGGAGCCTGGAGCCTGCTTCAGATTCTGTGTCCCCCTCTCTCTGACCCTCCCCTGCTCACGGTCTGTCTCTCTCTGTCTCCCAATAATAAGTAACCGTTAAAAAAAAATTTGAAGTAGAACAAGAATTTAAAGACCCCTACAGAATTTTATGAATAGAGAATCTCTCTATATTTTGTACTTTTTCTTCAGTCTTTTGCAATCATTTCTCCCATGGCTAATTTAGCCACCAATGTTTGTAGTGAGCTTCCCTTAGCTCTGTAGAAACAATACATTTGATTAGTAGTTAGGTTTATTTTGTTGTTGTTGTTGTTGTTTGTTTGTTGTTTGCTTTTATTTTTGCTTTACTCATATTTCAAGTTTTTATGTAACACAATCACAAATACAACTGGAATGTACAGATTTGGGAACAAACACAACTGAGCCTTAGTAACCATACAACTCAACCAGTGAGAGCAAGATTGTACAGGTATTGTGCTAGCTATATGTACTATATCCTGAAAGTATCAGGCAACGTATTTTATGCAGGAAATAGGAATCATCCATCAATCCCAGAGTCGGTTCAACGGCATCCATTAAGAGATATTCTGTATTATTTCCTCCCATAGCAAAGTAAAGTTGGGAAGAGGATTGCTATCTATCGTAAGAACTTAAGTTGTTAGTGGCACCACAATTGAGGAGACAAAGTATTCAGGAGAGCAGCCATAAAGTGCAAGAATAGCCGGTAATTACTTAGTTTAGGAGCAAACAGCTCTGCCACCTAAATGGTAGCTACTGAGATTATCACTGAATAATCGTCTCTGTAACACCATCCCCCCACTCCTCCATAGGGCTAAAGTATGATCAGGGTTGTCTATTTAAGAATATGGAAAGTGGGAGCACTGTATAAAGATTTCCCTCAAGAATATTGAAATACAAGCCTGGTACTTGTAATATTTGACACTCCACCTTTCACCCTACCTAATCCCAGGCATCTGGCAACAGTGCTATTTAGGGAACCGGCCCTTCTCAGGAAGTTGCCTCTGATTTTTCTTAGTCGATCATGGTCTCCTGTCCTGGAGACTGGCCTGTGCCAACTTGAGCCAGAAAGTCACTAGGAAAGATTGACTCTCTCTGTGAAAGGTCCTTGCTGTTTTTAAGAGAAAACCATGGGTAGCAGTCTATGCTAGATCCACATGAAGATGAATATCCAGTTTTTGTTAACGGTTTGGTAGAGATCATGAGTCTGATGATGAAGCCGAAATACGGACGAGGGGAGTGATCAGAGAATTGTAAAGAAATAGAGCGGGTGCCATGATTACACTACACCTAGAACCTTGGTTCCACATTAAATGGGCAACAAATGTCTTTATTATTTAAACCTGTTTGGTCACATGTCTACTTTTTAGAGTCAAACACCTGCTAATTTCCTTTTCAGTGTTTAAAAGGATCTTCTTCAGTTAGAAAACAAAATGCTTTATATAAGACACTGCAGTTCCTATCAATTCAAAGAAATTAGGTGTTTCTTTCATTTATACATTAAACTAATAACGGAAGTGTTACCTCAAGAGAGGGATGGATGAGGCTGAAAAGGATGGCGATAACAGGATTATCTACGAAAGCTGTTTGGATCAAAAACAAGAACCCTCCCCGATTGATATCATAGAGAGCAAGTAATAATATCTACTCTCAAAACATCCCGTGGCACGAAGGCCAGAACTAGCGTCCTAAAATGCCCAGGACAGGGTCCAACTGCAGGAAGTGTTTCTGATAATTCTTGGAGAGTGGGGCCATAAAAATATAACTGGATATTTCTAGCAGGGGGTCAATGGTAAACTCATCATATCAGACCCTGACCTCTGCCATTTAGATGTCTTTTCACTTTGGAAATTTTCCAAAAAGTCTTATCAGGTAGATATTATTTTTATCTTAAATGTAAAGAAGTAAAGGAAATATAGTTACTGAATTTGAATAATTTTCCAGTGTCACGATGCCACTAAGTAGCTGACCTGAGTTTGTGTTACCTATCCTAGAAGCTATCCTCTTCACTATGTTATAACTTTAATGTGATTTAATTTTTTTAAGTTTATTTAGAGAGAGACAGAGAGAGTTTGAGCAGGGGAAGGGCAAAGAAAGAGGAAGAATCTCAAGCAGAGCCCACGCTCTCAACGCAGAGTCTGTGCAGGCCTCCCCGACACACAAACTGAGAGCAGGAGCTGAGCCAAAATTGAGAGTCAGATGCTTAACAGACAGACTGAGCCACCCAGGCGCCCCAGTTTACTGTAATTTAATTATTTAATTCATAAACTTCAAAAAAAGAAGATTAAAACTCAGAAGCCAAATACAGGGCATGCCTAACTATAATGATTAGAAACATCTTCCAGCACTTTCCTCGGAACAGACAGTTAACTCAGCTTTGCTTGTTTTAATAGCATGTACCTTCTCAATGGGCCAAAAATGCCCTTCTGACTTTTCAAAAGAAAATTTTTTTGGATGTTTACTTATTCTTGACAGAGAGAGAAAGAGAAACAGAATGTGAGTGGGGGAGGAACAGAGAGAGGGAGACACAGAATCCAAATCAGGCTCCAGGCTCTGAGCTGTCAGCACAGAGCCCAACACAGGGCTCGAACTCATGGACCAGGAGACCATGACCTGAGCCGAAGTCCGACGCTTAACTGACTAAGCCACCCGGGTGCCCCCCTTCTGACTTTTCAAATAGAAGAATTTTCTGCTGAGGGTCTCTGGAAAGTGATAGTCTATTATAGCCATTTCCTATAAAATAGCCTATAATAATAATAATAATAATAAAATAAAATAATAATAATAATAATAAAATAGCCTATAAAAGCATTTCCAATGACTTTACATTGGAGTAACGTGGTAAATGTGTAGATATTTTGGGATTAACTGCACTTGAAAATTTTTTGAAGGAGTAACTTTCAAAGTTTAAAAAAGTACCTTCGGCCAAGGTTGTATAGCACGGTCACTATTATTCTTTAAAAACTCTATTCAGACTGTGTTTCTTTATCATAAGCTCATTTCACAGTGGTGTACTGAGTGGTTTGGATACAACGGTAAGTAAAAAATAAATTATAGAATTTAAAAAAATGTTAGAAACAAATTAATGGCCTGGGAGATTGTGTTTATGGATTAAGGAAGATGGGAAGGGTATCCTCATTGTTATTTTGATTTTTCAGTCACTAAAGCACTTTGACATGAACTCATTCTCCGAGTACCCCAGGGACACATGCTGCCTAGGTACCATTGACTTCACGCTGAAGAAGAATAAATCCAGAATCGAAGCATATGGTTCAAGGTCATATCACCAAATTCAAGGACATCCTGGACCAACTATGCTTAGCATTCACTCCATGACCGACTCATCTTCCGTTTCTCCATGCATAGACAAGTTCAAGTAGGGTTAGTGCTGTACATTATCCATTCATGTGAAACCAAACTGGCTTTTTTGAGAAATGAAGTCATATAATTACTAAAATCCCCTTCGTATTAGATCTAATGTGAAAACAAGGAGGCAGGGTAATGATACTAAGACCTGTTCATACAGTTTAAAACCACATCCACCTCTTTAGGATCAAAGATGGAACTTAGTAGATGCATAGCCCCTCTCCACATTTTATCCAGTTGTACCTGGGAAACCACGGGTGTTTCATGCAGGCCAATAAACTGTCCAGTCGGTTCCTATAAGGAACTTGCGTTCCTACAAAACCTCTCTCGGTTGTACCACACCTCCAATGGGAATCCATCACACAGACACTGTTTTCAGAGGCCACCTCAAAAGCGCTGAAATCTGGTGAAGGTCCTGTGTCTCATGGCTCCCCAAACTGTTGGCCCATTTTCTTTGCAGCAGCCATGGTGCTACCTTCAACACATGATCAGGGAAAATGGTCCTCTATCCCGCATAGTATCACAATTTGTTATTTGGGAACCACAGGGTCCTTGATGTTAAGGCTCCTTCCATTTCTGCCTGCAGCTGCCTCTCTCCACTGGTCTAGACTCAAGTCTTTGAAGACTGACAGGTGGAGGGCACAGCCTTCCTCACCCTGCTTTCCCCTGGGCACCGCCTTCGGGAAAAGCAAAGCAAAACAAAACAAAAATCTAAAACCCTCAAGCAATATGATTCCTCAAGGCCAGTACATGCATTTATCAGTTTGCTCCTGGTAAGTCCCGCTGAATCTGGAGAGAAGTACCTGACCTCACCCTTGCCACCCACGGGTTTCACCTCCTTTCTTACTTTCTCTCCAGTTTTGACATCTGAAAGATGTTTGTTTTGCTTTGTTTTGTTTTACAGTGATTACTTTTCCCTAGAATTTACTTCTAATGCCTAATCCATGTACTCCCAATTCTGGACTGACTACTTGGAAAATCAGTTTCCCAGATGACGGATGGATCTAGTTAGGATCATAATTGGGGAGTTGTTCAATATAAAACGAGTTAATATTGCACTTTCTGTCTTGTGAAACATTTAACGCCTAAAGATAAAAGCTGTTCACCATCACCCTATGAAGCCTGGTCACAGCAGTGAGCCTGGTACTGGCTGGTGTGTTTTGCTCCTCCATACCTATTGACACTTGGGTCACTGGGACACTGACGGGGCCAACAGGCATTCGCCGTCCACTCCTCTTTCAAGGAGTCACGGGGGCATACTACTTACTAGGCAGCGTTAAGTTCAGGGAAAATTCTTTTGAGTCCTCCGTCCAGACTCTTTTCGCAAAGCAGCTAAATAAATGGTTGACGCAACCCAATTATCTAGAGCTTTCCATGTAACTCAAATTCTATTCTCCTGAGCCCAAAACGAAGGGGGCTATCTTCGCTTGCTCCAAGTTTTCAATCTGAGGCCGTTACTAGTAACCTCACGGCAATATGGGCCAGTCCACGATCTCATCAAGACTACGAAAACTCACAGGGGTTAGTTGATTTCAGAATTGTGAGCCCCATAATGCTGGGAACATTAATAGCTACTAAATATATCATCGCAAGACCATTTCAAACCATGTCATCTAGTTGGCAAATGGACCCGTGTTGAGGATATGATTACTCAAATGGAAAATTAGTTTTATCTTTAAAAATATCCTATTTAATGACAATTTTACTTCGAGTCTTTGAGGGATACATAAATTGACCATGAAACACAAACATTTGTTGTTGAGATCAATGGCAGGAAGCCTCCCTGGTTCCATTTAGAAGAGTTTGATGCTTGTCTTCACAGCCCTTGGAAGTTCTAGCACAATAAGCACTTTGAAGCACAAGGCTTTGTCAACCCCCTGCCTCAGGCCTGCTGTTTCTGGCATAGATTAGCAGTGTTTGTCCTTTTTTCTTTTTTTTTTTTTCTTTTCTCTCTTGCTTTCTTGCTTTCACAATGGACGAGTTTCCCCATAATGACAGCCTTTATCCCATGTGAGTACCCAGCTTTTTAAGCTTTTGGTCTGTGGGGCTCAACTGTGTTGGGACAACTTCATTAATGAAAGACGTATATATTCGGTGGGACCTTTGCTGCCACATGATAGTGTTTGTCTTAGAACAGTGCGTCCCCACACGGACAATGATGCAGGCACTGCCACCACCGTGACAGGAGGAATGACAGCCGCACCTTAACTCTTGCCCTGGGTGGCTTTTCCAATGTCCTTTTCTGACCCTGACTGGACCTTCCCTCCGAGCTCCTTCGGACTCCTTCCTGAGCAGAAATCAGTTTTAAAAAGTAAGACTCCTCATCATTTTTGGTCAATCAGTTGGCCTTGTATTTCTCAAACCCACTGTGGGATCTTAACTGCCAAGGGTTCTGTGAGAAGAAGACTTCTCTGGTGTCCCTCTAGTGATGTGACATCTTGCTGGACTCTGAGGATTTCAAGCTCTTCCCAAAGTGCACAGAGGCAAGGGGGACAATTGCTGATGTCTAAAATGTCTTGAAACAGCTCTGTGGGTTTTTTTTTTTTTTTTTTTTTTTTTTTGCTTGTGGATAAACAATTTGCCTCCCTTTTTTCTTCTTGCTGTTAATTACATGACAATTCAAGAAAGCCTGAAAGAGTGTAATGGAGAATTTCTAATGAATCCTGCCTTTTCATGGACCAAATAGAAGACTTAAAATTGGATTCAACGCAGAAACACCAGAATTCTTTCAAAGGAGCCGACGCCATTATTTGATGCAAGAGGAAATTAATGCAATGCTCTGTGCCCTTACACTTGGATACCTCCTCAGACAATTAAACTGTTTTCTGAGAAAGCATTGAACTTCTAAATTAAATGGATTTGGCAGTTCCCCTTGAATGATGACACTGTGCCCCATATATATGCATCTTCATCATATACGTTAGATGTGTAACATATATATATACATATTGATATATTTTTATACACTTGACTTTGGTTTCTGTCTGTTATTTTTGCCTTAATGATGGTAATATCTGTATAAATTTTATAATAATGTTACCCATTTGTAATTTAGTGGAGTTTTTACTTAGTTACTAACATGCATTCATTATTAAACCTGGCAGGAAATGAAGGCTAACGCACGTGCTCCTGTGTGTACCCACACACGTGCACGCAAGAATACCACTGGGCCCATAAAGAAAAATACTTTGGGTAAAGGGTTTCATGTAGCACAATATGAGAACAGAAAAAATAAGACATATTCATAAATGTAAAGCAAAACTGGAACAACTCTCATTTTTAATTTTCAAAAAATGTAACTTTTCTACCTAAAACAAATAAGAAGGGTTTAATACGATTTTACATGAACCTGGCATTTCACTTGGAGATAAGCAAACTGTCTGGTGAATATAAAGTGTGGTAAAAAGTTAGAAGTGTCTTCAACACTCAGTCCCAACCCCTATGGCCACCTCCCTCTTTTTTTTTCTCAGTCCATAAAGAAACTAATATAAATATCAGGGTCCGGGGCAGCAAAGTAATAACTTTAGACTTGAAGATAGACCTGGATTGGAATCCTAGTTCCAATTAATGTTACTTTATGCCTCGGATGTAAAAGCAGGGAAAGTAACATCTACCCAATGGGCACACAGGACTTGCTTGGTTCACCCGGCAATACCCAGGGTATTTACAGGAGTTAGTTTCTCCATGTAACCTCTTAGATTGGCACAGATACTACAGGGAAACCTATAGAAGAAAAGACTGAACAATCAATTCCTTGTCGACTGTCCTTCTTTGAGTCCAGATTGGTCCTGTTGGTCTAGGTTCTTTTCTTTCCTAAGGTATGCTGTTTTCTGCTCTCATGCAAGTCGGATTTTCTAGCCAGAAGGAAAGGAATAAGAAAGAAGGGAGGGAAAAGAGAGGACGCAGGGAAGGAGAGAAGGAGGAGGGAGGAAGGGACGGAGGGAAGAAGGGAATGTTGCTTTATTTCATGTTACTTGCCACTACAGCTTGAGAAATGGGAAATTAACAAAATGAATAAAATATAACTCCTGCTGGTCCAAGCATCTGCAGCTTATTACAAAGCCCTGCCACAGCAATAGTTATTCTTTTCCTCCCTGAGTTCTCCTGTTCCAGCTTTGGTCCCCTCTCTCTTCCGTTCAGTCTGTGTCTCATACTTTTCCCAAGAATTACAGGAGAAATGAAATTATCACCCAGCGAAGGGTGTAGCAGTGTGTGTGCCAAGTTGATCTTGGAAAACCAATAAGACATAGAATAAAAATAAAAATAAAAAATAAATCCCAAACAGGTTTTTTATTTAACATAAGGCCAAAGAAGCTATCAGGCGCTGCTGAATACTGTCCACTAACTGTACAAAATATTGACTGCATGCCTTGCAAACACCAAAATATCCGCTGGAATGCCATAGAAATAAATAACTTCCGCTATAAACACATGAAAACATATCAAACTGTTATCTCTTTAAACAGATTGTAAATAAAAAAATTACCAGTACTTCTACACAATAAATATTAAGAAACCATTGACATAGTTGAAATGCACTCATATAAATTAACAACTTTAATTACATTAGCCAAACAGACATCGGTTAAAGAACTGCATGTAGTATGCCAAAACAAAAAAAAATAATAAAATAAAATAAAAATAAAAAATAAAAACAAACAAACAAACAAACAACATCAACCACAGAACATAAAAAGTTTTAAAACAAAACAGGCTTCAGATTATCTTGGCTTTCATAATTATATTTTTCTTTTAAAGAAAAATATCAACCCATTGTCAATGCACTGTTTTTCAAAGCATTTAAATAGAGGGTAAAACCCACTGGAAATTAATACAGAAGAAATGATGCACTTTATGCATAAAAAATAAATAATAGAGCTGAGACATGTGGTTTGCTTCTGCTCTTGAAGATGTGAACAGCTTCTGAGTGAGCATTCATCCTCTCTGACCCATACAACAGCTTTCAGTGATAAAGGGTTTAATTTAAACACACACAATGTCCACCCCCAAACCTCCTGCCCACATCTACAAGTTTCGTTTATTGTGTAGGTTTTCAGGGTGACTAAGTTTTTCTCTACATTGAAAAGGGAAGTTGCCAAAAGGCCCCCGGGAAATCATTTTTTCAAGTGAACATAATAATTTGAATCTAAGCTTAATACAACTGGGGCATTCACGCTCTCTATTTTTTAGACTTACTTCTTGAGGTCCAATCCCACGGGGGTGAAAAAAAAATTCACTTGCTCTTCCTTAGAGGAGAATGCAGGCATTCTCCTGGAAAACAAAGTGTGGAATCAATCTTAAATATCTATGAAATTGATTGGTCTTCTGGGGCAAGAAAAACCCCAAGTCAGTGTGCTGGAATTTGCCATGCTCTTTTTGAAAAAAATTTTAAAAAAGTGAAAGAAGAAAGAAAGAAAGAAAGAAAGAAAGAAAGAAAGAAAGAAAGAAAAAGAAAGAAAGGAAGGAAGAAGAAAGAGAGAAAGGAAGAAAGAAGGAAGGAAGGAAGGAAGGGAGGAAGGAAGGGAGGAAGGAAGGGAGGAAAAAAGGAAAACAGGGAGAAAGAAGAGTCCAAACTACAAAATATATATCATTCTTAAAAGATACTTGGGGACGAATGCTTTTCAGAGCTTTTAAGACTGGTATGTGTAGATTTTTAAGAGCCTAGAGATCAGCCCTAGAGAAGAGTCGAGAGATGCTAAGATCAGCCAGAGCCACCCTGTTTTAAGGGAAACATACTCTGAAGAGCCCAATATGGTAGAATTTTAAAGTTTTTTCTTTTGGCCGCATGCTGCTACATGAAAAGTGGGGTTATTCACAAGCCCGCATATCTTCCAAGGTTACTGAAGATAGCAATAACTTATCATTCTATTTCAAGGCCATATACATTTAATGAAATAAAGTTAAAGTTTATAGGTATTTGATAACTCGGTCATTTAGTTTCAATTAAATCATCCCATGAAAATATTGTCGTATGGAATTTCACTTTGCTCTGCTTCTAATTACTGTGGCCACTAGTCAAACTCCATCCAAGCACTCTTTTAAAGGGCTTACAAAGATGGGGCACGCACTTGAGATGAATGGGAGCCACAAACAGGTAGCAACTGTCTTTCGAACATCTTGTTTTTCCCATTGCCCTGGCCATCTCTGCTAGCACACAGGGAACTAGGACTTGGTTCCCCACGCTTATTTTCATGGGTTCCGCTATTAGTTCCAGTAACAGTTAAGACGCAGTTCAAAACACCCTCTAAGTTTTTCATGGCAATTTGTAAAGTTGAACACTGCCATCCCCCTCTCCTTGAAGCTTTCCTCACCATGCGCACCTTCCCCACCTGCACGATTTCCTCGTCAGTGGTTAAGAGTGAGGAAGCAAGGACCAATTTTGCATGCTCTCCCTCTTGCACTTAGGGTCCACTCCCATGTAGTACATGTTATATTTCTGCCTAAGAAAGGATGGACCTCAAGATGTAGTAAGTATATTTGCCCAGTAATAACATTAAAATAATTTGCCTACATACAGCCTAGTGTTACATATATACCGATTTAGTATTTATCTCAAGAAGAGCTAAACCACCTTTTGTAATGTTTGGTTTCTCACTATTTTATTTTCCTACAATTATTTTTTTTAATCTATGAATGGACATAGGGCTGAAAGTTTCAGTATTTTACAAAATGCTAATGAATGCAATTTTTTTTTCCAAATTATTAGTATTTTTTTCAATTTTTGCAAACTTCAAACAAGTCAGTAAAAATAAGGCTCTGTATTTTTAAAAGCATATAAATGAATAACTTATGAGCTATCCTAGGCAAGCTAAATACTGTGGAATAAATTAGTAGAAATTTAGCTTTAAGCATGTACTTTGATATTTATAAAACAAAGTGTTTTTTTTTCTTTTTTTGCATCTGAGTCAATACATACAAACTTATGTATCAAGAGTTTTGGCTGTAAATTAAATAAAATATTAGGGATTTTTACCACTGCTGTCACCCCTGCAGTTCTCTTTCTTACTCTCAAACTCTTAAGACCTTCCCCCCCCCCAAGTTATTTATCTTTTTACTAGTGACAACAACATTATCTAGCCCAGCAAGTAAAATTTCTCACAAGCAGGCCTTAATCACCAAAAAAAAAAAAAAAAAAAAAAAAGTAACCAAAGGCCTAAAGATTAATTTTTTCTTTCTGAAAAAGCTTTCTGATTTAAGATTGATTCCAATAGATAATAAATATAAGTTACCAAAAAAACAAACAAAAAAAAAACCAACTTCAGATCAGCCTAGAACCTTGAAGAACATGAGTTTCCTGTTTTCCCTGGTGGGGTGGAGGTGGGGGACAAGAGAGAAGAGGGAACTCAGTCCCTGCACATGGAAAGAGGGTCTTGCTGAATATTCACTGGCATTTCCAGGCTTCTTCCCACCCAACTTTTTGAAACGTGCCCACCTAATTCAGAGTAAAAGCAAAACTATAGCCTATCCTTCTTAAAAATACTGTGTTTTGCACACAAACATTCATTGCTTTAAGAACATTTAAAAAATGACAGCCTGAAGTCCTTAAAATGTGTATATGGGCATGATGCAATACATGTATATATACACACAGGTACGCATATGCACAAGCAATGTATATATACACATACAAGCATGTAGTGTTCTGTGAATCCGATTGAACTTGACATCCAACAGTGTACAACTACTGTACGTCCAGTATGAAATGTCCTGCTTAATGGATGTCAAAGGAGTCAAAACTCAAACTTCTCAGGTCTCCGAAGCCTGAACACGATCCACCCTACTCCACCTTGAATCCCAACCCCTGACTCACTGATGGTGAATGATACCAACCACAGACAGACTGTTTAAAGGCTCACACAAATGTCTTTGGTGTATGTGTCTATTTTTTAAGGTACAAAATAATAATAATAATTATAATTATAATAATAAAAATAGCTATTTTGTGTGCTGTAGCAGTTCTTTTATAGCTCACATTAAGTGCAGCTCTTAACCCCCCCCACCCCCACCCACAGAAAATACTTGTTAAATAAGGGATTAGACAGGTCAAACACCATTGTAGTGCAAATAGTAAACGATAAAAAAAAAACAACATTTACAAAATATAGAAATGTTTGGATCCAACAGATGGACAAACATATTCCTTTCAAGTATCTCTCCTTGAAGAAAATAAAAATTAATCAGGTTACTTCCAATACAAAAAAGTCTCTCTTTTTGTTCTCTCTCAGGTAAACAGTTTCAAACCTATTAGGTTGCATAGTTCTAAGATCATAAGCACCTTAACGAAATGTGACTTGGTATTCTTTGTTCCTTGATTTTTCTCTCTTCCCATTCTTGCTCTCAATTTTTTTTTTTAGGTTGGTTTTTGTTCTGTTTTGCTTTGTTGCAAAACTGGTGCAGAAAAGGAAGTGTACCACCTGCACACTATAGTTCTCTTACCGGTACGTGTGTGTGTGTGTGCATGGGCTGTGTGGAAACGCGTCTGTGTGTGTGTGTGTGTGTGTGTGTGTGTGTGTGTGTGTGTCTGTGGTGTGTGTGTCTGTGTGCGTGTGTGCACGGGCTGATATACACAGAGAGAGGGTCACACAGACATACCTTACAACCTGGGTAACTGGATGGGAAAGTGCCTGTAACTGGCTCTTTCAAACTCATGGCTTTCTAGATGCTATTTGGGTTGTGCTAGCCCACATTCCTGCAGACCAGACAAGTTGACTTCGAGGCTCACACTGAAGGGGGACTGAAAAGGAGGGGATGATACTCCCGTGTAAGCAACGGATGTCATCACTTTGATAGATACCGGAAGAAACGAAGGGCACGCCTTTCTCCCTTTCCCTCCCAACTCCCATCTTGTTCACTGCTTCATCTCTGAGCCCTGGCTAAGGAATTTTTCCACATCTTCCTTCATCTGTTTCAGGTTTTGTTTTTAGTTTATTTTTTTTTAATTTCTCTATATATATTTTTTCTCCTCGTTTAACTCCGAAACCTTAAACACTTCTTCATGTTGCCACTGTCTTCTCTGGACAACTCTGGCTCCCGTCCCCCCTGGGCTGGGCGCTCTATGAGCACCCACACTCCTCCACTATCATGTTCTGAATGTCCTTTTTGATGATGTTCTGCCCATCATCATAGTACAGCATGGACATGGGTCTCAGCTTGGTGGGCACACAGCACGACTTGAGGTTGGCGAAGGGGCTGTGGCCCCGCATGCGGTAGTGGTTGATGACGGTCGAGTGAAAGGAGAGCGAGGACCCAGATGTGCCTGCTATGTGGCTCGGGCACTCACCCTCGCAGTAGTTGGCGTGATAGCCGGAGGGAGCGATGATCCAGTCATTCCAGCCAATGTCCTTGAAACTAACAAAGAACTGTTTCTTACAGCAGATGTTGACCTTGCCGTCACACTCCAAGCCCCGCCTCCGCCGCCGATGAGGGTGGTCTTCGGACTGGCGGGCCTGCAGCATGAGGAAAGGTCTGTGGGACTGCTCCTTGTCCTCGTCTGCCCCTGCCCCTCCGTCTCCTCCGTCCTTCTTCTTCCCTTCGCCCTCCTCCTCCTTCTTCTTCTTCTTGCCCAGGAGCACCAGGCTGGCGCCCGTCTCGTGGCACTGCTCACAGGCAATCCGAACGTCCAGGGAGCTCTTGCCCTGGTCCAGCAACCGCTGGATGCTGCTGGAGACCGGGAAGATGTGCCACGTGCTCTTCCGGGCATCCACCACCTTTTCCGATATCAACACCTCGTTTCTCTCCTCCATCAAGCCCATTTCCTCTGCCTCCTCCCCTGCGTCCACGCCGCCCTGGGGTTGTTTCTGCAAGAGCTGGATGGTGACTTTGGTCCTGGTCCTGTTGGCCTTGGGGACTTTGAGGAAGAGCCAGACTTCTGCGCGTTCCACCACCGACAGGTCACTGCCTTCTTTGGAAATCTCAAAGTGCAGTGTTTTCCTGGCTGTGCCTGCAGACGAAACACAGCACAAGAGAGAGCAGGGACACTCGTTAGTTGCGATGTTGGTCACCAGTCACTAATGTCAGGCAGGCGTGGGGCCTCTGCCACAGGCCATCTCCAACAGGGGTCAGAGGATTGCGGCCCCCTGACTGTAAGAACACTTTTGACATTTTTAAATGGTTGAAGAAAAATAGGATTTTGGTGACATGGGAAAATCATATGAAATGGACGCTTCAGCGCCTGTGATAAGGTTGAACGGGACCCCGGCTACACTCATTTCTTCCTAGGCTGTCTGTGGCTGCTTTCGCACTAGGTCCCCGCCAGTCACAAGACAGACTGGCCCACAAAGCTTCAAATCTTTGCTCTCTGGCCCTTTCCAGAGAAAGTTTGCCAACTCTTGCCCTAGAAAGAAGAGAGCCCAGATCTCAGTCAGTGTCCAGAAGCCCGGGAGGTCTGTGTCTGTTCCCTAGCTGCTTAATCTCAGTTTCCTCTTCTATAAAATGGGAATGTCATAAAGACATTTGACCCCTTATGCCTCAGGTTTGGAAGGATCAAATGGGATCACACAGATGAAAGCGCCCCGCGAGCTCTAGCAAGTCGTGGAAGCGGTGCTGTTCCCACATAAACACGCAAACACCCCCCCACCCCGACGGAAGTGCCCACAGAGCTAGACTCCTCCTCCCTCACCACAACCTGCTTCACTTGTCCATCATTTCTTTTCTGGGTCACCACGACAGTCTTTGCTTGCATCTGGCCTTTCAGCATAAAGCCAGGCCCCTCTCCCATCATTTCACCATTCAGCAGGTATAAAACAGGAGCCACCCGGGACTCTGGGCTCTGCCTCAACTCCGGCTCTCTCCCAGCGCCCTGTCCTCTGTGGCACAGCCACACAGTGTTTGAGGTCAGAAGCATCCCATGCGCTCTCTCACCTCCAGGCAGTGTGCCCCTCGTCTAGAATCCTCCAGCTCCCAACACGTCACCCTCAGTGGCTGCCCTTGATGAGGTTTTGGTTTGCAGATGAGACCACACCACTTCCCCGACCCTCCTGCCAGTCTAATTTAGGATGCCCCAGGTCTGAGATCCTATCCATCTTGTTCACGGTCATGGTCCAGCATTTACCAGGAAGTAGGCAATCGCCTGACTCCCTATTAACAAATGGAGGCATCTTCAGCCTTGAGTTAGATTAGATTAGGAGATCCACCCCCTACTGCCGTGTGCCCCATTTTTGCCTCGTTCCCTTCTGAATGCAGCTTAATGAGCCCCAATTACAGCGACTGCTACTAACAGAGGGGCAACCCCCACAATGGCGAGGCAGTTGGATTCAGAGACCATTCAGTTCTTGCCTAGTTCACACTACTCCCTTCTCCTTCCATAAGCACCTGTATGTCTGTACATGTAACAACATTTACTGCAAGGAGCAGGTGTCCAGACTGGAATTCCCCGGGTTGATGAAACACCTTCCCTCAGTTCCACTTTTACCCCTCGGTGGTATATGAAACGTGCCCTCTTTTCATGGCCGCCTCCTGCGTGTGCCTGCTTACAACAGTCCCATGCACACGCATCTCGCACACAAATCTGAGAACAATGTCAGGAGAAGTTCATCTTAGAACTCGCAACTCCCTAGGAGGGTCTCCCTGCCTGGATTTCTATAGCTAACGGAAATCCAGCCATACTTATCACTCTCAGCCCTGAGATGTTTACGGTACTATAAATTTTCGGCACTCGTTCAAGTTCTCTGCAGCAGAAGGCAGGCTTTTCTGTGCATTGCGCACTGTAGATTCTGTTCTTAATTTAACACACTCTGCACACTGCGATTCTGATAGTGGTAAATTCACTGAGGCCAGGGCCAGGAAAGGCTACATATGTATACAAAAGATTCTCCGGCATCTTGGTATAAAGTCGTAGGACCCTGGCCACATTGGTGGTGGTGGTGGTGCAGGGCAGGGGGGTCCCTTTGCCTCCAGCCCTGGGTCCCTGGCAGGAGTTGAAATGAATAATAAAGCTAGGTTTATGATTAGATCACTAGAGCGGAGAGCAGTTAGAAGAAGGGGGGGGGACTGTCTTTTTTTTAGGGGGCATGATTTCTTTTCAAAACGTGAATGCAGTACGCCCCTTTGCTACAAACGGTGGGTTTCTCTGTTGCTGTTTTTTGTTTTGTTTTGTTTTGTTTAAGAAAGGAAAAGAGCAGACTCTAGGAAGGAGAGCTTAATGATTTAAATTTAAAAAGACAAGCAGCTTCCGGAAGCCACCCAAGCCTCGGAGAGCCGGCCTGAAGGAGGGTGCAGACTCCCTCCGGCGTGGGCACCTCCACCCTGCCCCACAGAGAACAGTCACAAGCTACCTGCTGTTCTCCCTTCTGCCTTCTGCCTCGACGTAGGCCAGCTTCTGAAACCTTAAACTGTGCAGGGTGCCACCCTAAAGACCGAGAGATAGTAGCTGCTAAATTAGAGAAGCCAGAGGGCACAAGGTTGTGTTTTGTTTTTCTAGGAAAGAGTGTGAAACTGGAGAATCTGACTCGTCCTCAGAATGGGAAAAGCTCTCTGGGTTTCAGGTAACTCGTTCCCACAGGCTCCGCTGGGCTTTCACCTGGGCTTGACAGGAGGGGCCGGGGTGAAGGCAGCCAGTGCTCGGGTTATAGAGAGGGTCCAGATGGCAGTGCGGACCAGCACACATTGGACTTCCCATGAATAGAGTCCAGAGAAGTCCACGGATATGCTGGGGGTGGGGGTGGGGGCCAGGGTGGGCTCACTGGCCCACTGGATCGAAGCCGCGACAGCCCGTGCAAACTGCCTTCCTAGGGCCAGGGAGGCTGAGGTCGCTGGCTTCCAGGAACAGCCTAGAGGAGAGCCCCTCAGTTCACAGGAGCAGGTTTCTAACGCAGGATATAGCCCCTCCCCTTCTTCACAGGCAGCTGTACTTGGAAGCAAATGATTTAGTGTTCCTGAGAGAGGATCATACAAAGAGAGTACTCATTAGAGGGGGCTCAATCTGTCAGGTGCTGTTATATTAGGATCAGAGAGGCATCATAAAATGACTTTCAACCTGGTCCTGGCTGATAATTAACTGCATGGCATCGCCTGCGTACTGTGGAGAGGCACAGCACTGATTTATGCATTGGTTTAATTATCTGAGCTGAAAGATTCTGTTCCCTGTATTTGCTTCCATTGCCTGCGTGCTGTATCTCTCCCCCATATTTCTGACATTTGGATTTTCCCCCTACTAATTGACATGCCTGTCGCCTCCTTCTCCTGGTGTCCATTTCTGGAACTGCTATTTGTATATTGCATGATATTTTATCAGGGAAAAAAAATAAAACAGATCCAATTTCATGAAAATGCTGTTGCCATAATGCTCAGGAGAACAGGGGGAAGAGAGAGATGCAAGTCTTCCTAATGTCTACCTTATATGCAGGTACATTTTAAAAGTTCTATTGTATTTGACTTATTAAGCAGTGCAATATTTTTTTTCTTTTACATTTAGCTTTCATTGCAGAAGGGGGTGGAGAGAATGAGACAGCTAGAAGCTGAGATGATTAATATTTATCAGGGCTGCAGGTTTCAGAAAGATATTACAACCCTCAAATTTCTTAGGTATGGAAAATATAACTAGTCACTTGATTATATTCCCTTTTATCTGTATTCTACCTAAGGGAGATTGTTATACCGCAGTGATGCTTTTAGGATGCTCCAATCTTCAAATCTCTATGCATAACAGTTTGAAAAAATGGAAGGAGGTTGCCTGAGGCTGAGGTGTTTAGGATCAATTACTAATCAGTTTCAGGTTTGACTTAAATATCTCCTGCATCAAATCCTGAAATGGAAGCCTTCCCACAATGCTTTGGGAGCAGGTACAGCATTAGCTTATACAGGTGCGCTCTGGGTTCCTGCATTATTACCTATCTAACTAGATATAGCTGGTGGCTTTGCTAACCTTTCATTACCTACTCTCTGATAATATTCTTTTCATCCTCTGTGCTATTTTTTCCCTCCCGAGGCTCGTGAGCAAGGCTTGTATCACAGCCTGCTCTGCCTGAGTAATTCACTAAGAAAGTCCCACGCAAACCCATGTGGGTGATAATATTTCATCACTTAAACCTCTATGAGCTCGGGGGACACATACCAAAGGGAGAGAGAAAGGTGCATAAAAATGAGTAGGAGGCTGAAAAATTGCACTTTACAGGGAAGACCTTTGAAATGTTGCCGGGGAAGGAGGGATTGGACTGAGGAAAGACCGGAAGCTAGAAGTCAGAACACCTGAAAGCACCTTTTCCTTTGCTTTCAGGATTTTTCAGATGTTTTTAATAACTCAATCATGAAAGCAGGCCTGCCAAGGGTTAAGCAGCCAAGCCCCTTGTTGTTCTCTTCCCCCACACCGGGACTCAAAATTCTGCTCCCCCTCAAGCCCCACACCTCAGATCTGTGGGCGGATGAACATTTCTCATGAAATAAGCAATACAAGCAATACACACACACACACACACACACACACACACGCACACGCACACTTCGCGTTTCGTTTGTATTCTGCTTTGTTCGCCTCACCAGGGTCCTGCCCCAAGTATGCTGCCCTTGTACCTATGGGTAATAATTATGTGTCTAATGTGAATGTGGAAAATCTTGTTTATAGATTTAAACTCGCCACGGGAGGCGGGGCGGGGGGAGGGGGGCTCCTTGTAAAATGCTGCTGTTACTTTAATTTCCCATTCTTCATCCAGGTTTCACTGTGCCTAGATATGGTATAGTCCCTGGTACCAGTATACAGAACTACCGGTTACAGCATGAGTGTTCTCTAAAGCACTAACTTCGCATTTGGGCTGTTTTCAGGGGTCTCTGCAGATGGCAGAAAGTGGGGTCTTCAAGGTTATGCCTCCTTTAACCTGCCGCAGAGGTCTTTTTGGTCATAAATTATCTGGATTGGATTTTTTTTAGCCTTAATATTTTTATCTTAGGATGTGCTATTGAATTGCAAATGCTCGGCCACATTCCTGTGTCTCCCATTCAAATAGGGATGAAATAGAGAGAGAAAGGGGCTTAGGATCCTAGAAGAAGTAGAAAAAAAATTCTTAAGATTCAACCCACAGAAATTTCAGAGACCTCTTCCAAAGTTCCTGCGAACTTTTACACTTTGGGTTTTGGATCTAGGGACCAGTCGAGTATGAGGAATTCTGATCTACAGCTCATGCTCGAGTATAGTTTAGCAGAAGAGGGGCCAAGACAAATAATATGTTCTCACAAAAAGTGCCTGGGAAGGTATTACTCCCAGTTCTCCAAATACGAAAGCCGACTTTCTGCCCTCTGACAGCTCGCCGCCCCCACTCAGATCCACCTACGTCACAGGCCCAAAACCACTAGGCATCTTGCTTCTGGTCTTTCTGCCACCATCTCGCTGCACACTCTGACTTCGGAAACAAACGCATCCCCCAAAGCCGTACCCAATTTTTCACAAGGCAGTCACCAAACAGCCCTTTCCTCCCTGTTGGAAGTCACTTGTCATTTGTCCCTGGTGAAAAGCGTTGATAAGACAGGGAAACCAGGCAATGAAATGAGGGGAGCCGGAAGGCATTTTTGTAAAAGCCCAGGCAGCCAGCCGTCTTAGGGAGAGATGTGTGAGCAGATCAGTATTGCTGATGATTCATGGTCACATTTCTCCACGCTCTGCTTCTGAAATGTATCATTCCTCTGCCTTCCATAGAGCTCGGGAATGTTCACATGCATCACTAGAATTCTCATTTCTTTTCTTCTGTCTCATTTACTGTATCACAGGGAGTCATGTTTCTCCCATCCCATAAAATCCTAACTTTTTCTGGAGGACGAGAGGAAGCAGGGGGCAACTGACAAGCACCAAGATTTGGGTGCTGCAGAATGGGGCTTCCAGGAGGTGAAATTGCGTTTCCCTAGATTAAATGGGAAGGAGCAAAAGTCTTTGGAATGCGCCCTCTTGTGGCCAATCATTGCCCATTATTGGGAGAAGAAAGCGTGTAACCCTACCTAAAGGCACCCTTCAGTGACCAGTGACGGGTAATTCACAGGAAAGTTCATTAGACTGGCATGGAATGGTGGGAGTCAAGTCCACCTTGAGATGGCTTTCTTGGGCTGGGGGAAAACAGTCATCCAAGCAAGCCTTCTTAGGCCCCTGTTTGGGAAGTGTCAATTTCTAATTAAAATCTTCTGTAACTGGAATCTTCTACGAAGGGAGATTTAAGGGTTACTTTCAACAACACCTGGGCTTAGTGAGCATTTTCCATTTCTTGGCGCTCCATTTGTCTTTCTTTCCCTCTCTGTTCTCCAACAAGTGCTATCAATGTCTAAGTTGATTACCACCACCAGTATGTAAATCTGGCAGCATATGGAGACTCAGTGATAGGTTGCTATTGTACATTGACCAGATATTGTCACGGATCACAAGAAGATAAAGTAAGATATAGGAGTCAAGAAGGCCACTGATCCCAGCTTCATTGACAATTATAGACAGAGTGGACTTGACTCTACCCATCCCTTCTTTTTTTCCTTTAAGGACTTAAGGTAAACACAGAGGATTCTGTGCCAGCCATCCAGAGAATGTAGTAATGATGAGCAATTTTGGATGACATGCATTAAAAAAATAATTTTTATTTGTTGGGATGAATGTCAGAGAGCCTGAGAGCAATTCCTCACCACTTAGTTAATAACAACTCGTATCAGCTTTACAAAGATGGGACTTTCCACCTGAGCTCAGTGGGACAAACTCAGTTCCAAGAGTTCTAGACGCTTGAGCTTTTTGTAGTTGCTCAGCTGCTGGGCCGCATCGCGGCCTCATTTAACCATCAAGAAGGGGGCCGAGGGCAAAAGTTAAGCAGGAATTCCCCCAGTCGAGGAATCTTAAGGTTGAAAGATACATCTGTAGGTATGCGTCAGTGTCACGGGCATCGGTGACACTAACTGACCGGGATCCGCTGCTACCCAATAGTTTATAAAGAAAAGCAAAATGAATACCCTTTGCTATTCTCCAAATTCTTACAGTTTGACATAGTTTGAATATGATTAAGGTTGAACTATTCCAAAAGCAACAAGACATTTTTGTATATTCAGATGATGAAGCTCTTTCCTGGTTAGCAAAATCAGCAACTCATATGGTACTCTGCTTGGAGAGCAGACGGTCCACATAGCAATCATTAATTCCGTGAAGTCATAGTAAACCAACTTAAAGTTGATGTGTGAAACTTCTCAGATGAGAAAAATAAGTTAAGTGTAATAAACCTTTTCTGGGACTCCAGCAGCTGACCCAAAGTCAAGTTGTAAACTCAACCAGGAGGAGTTTTCCATTACAAACCTTAAACTGGAGTCAACGTGTGAGTCAAATGAATCACCTTTTTAAAAAGTAACTCAATTTCTTTTAAACTAAACACGTAACAGAAAAGTTTTTAAAAAAAAAGCCGAGATTTCATATAAATAAGAAAAAGACCGGCACTGAGATGAAGGCCATAAGTAAGAAAGAATGCTAAAGGTCAAATTCTTTCACTGCAAAATCTCTCAGTGCCAAAAGAGTGGTTTGCTAGACAAGTCAGCTAAGTCAGATGCTGTTGCCAGCATCAGGTGTATATTAAAAGTGGTCAAAGTCATAGGTATACTTAGTCATCCGATGCGGGTAAAGCCAATTGAGTAAGGCTTGCAATTAAAGCCATCATGTGTGGTAATTGGTATATAAAAACCTAGACAGGGTCCCTTTGTGTCAGCACTGGGAGCAGACCTCTAGACCACTGGAATCCATCCCCCCCCCCCACCCCCCAACACTGGACTCCATGTCAGTAAGCACTTTCTTTCCTACCTTGCCATCAGGAAAGGTTGAGGAAAAACTGAGTGTGCAACTTGAAAACTCCAACCTGACTTTTTTTTTTCCTCAATAAGCTTCAACAGATAAAGTCATCATTATCATGCCCTTCGGGGGCTGCACTAAGAAAGAGCTTCGAGAAAGAAAGAAAGACCTTCTTTGAAAAGAAACTTCTGGTGAGTGAGAGAGAGAGAGAGAGAGAGAGAGAGAGAGAGAGAGAGACTGTCCTGCGGGGAAACTTGCAGGACGTCAGGGCTTCTCCTACGAGGGGAGCCAGGAAGCCAGCAGGCTATCTATCTGTTCCCCCAAAAGGATGCCCAGGTCTGGCAGGGTTTTCTTGAAAACAGAACATCTGAGTCAACAGGTTTTCAGGATTGGAAATTCTGAGTGTTGCCTTAATTGTTTATACGGCTGCGGCAAACTTTTAAACAGTAATGCTGGGAGTCCCTGCACATACTTTACTGGCCATATGCTCTACCAAACAAAACAATGGCATTCCTTTCAAATGGATTTGGCAAGGGAAACAATTCTTTAGCCTGGCATTACCATGAAAGTAACACGGTATGAACACATCTGTGCGCCTGGGCGTGCAGGGGCGTGTAGGCAGGCAAAGGGTCTGTGTCACATAACTGTAAAAATAACCCAATAACCTGGCTCCAGGTCTGTGGCCGCCCTTCTGACAGGTATTTTCTATCCAGCAACAGGTTAGCGTGGTCCAGAGCCAAGGATTAGAATCTATCAAAGTTCTTCCTCTTAAGGATTGAGTGAGAGCTCAGTGTAGTATCTGAGAGCACTCTGTCAAGGTTGCGTTCCTTGCCAGAGAGCTCTTTTAGTAACTTTGCAAGGAACAAAACTCTTTTTTGTTGGTGGTGGTGCTGTTGTTGCTCAGAGAGCAAAAGTCAGTGTTCCAAAAGTGGCCGCGGGTTCAATGTCAACTGTCCCCCCAAAGTCCCTCCTCGCTGCCTAGAATGTGATGCCCGTGCTCTTCCAAGGCAGAGTTTTTTCTAAAGGCAAAACTGACTGTCACCAATGAATATGCCCTGCTTCCCTGGTGTGGCCCCTGACTGGACTTTTAAAGGGAAGGTTTGTCTTAAGACAATGACTCCATCCATGCCAGGCCACCCCGACCCGCGCTCCGCGCCCCCACCCCCACCCCCATTAAAAACTTTGGATGGGGTCCGGAAGCCTCCCGGGCTCCCCCCACCCCCAGCACCCGAAAACGCCCGGGCTTTCATCCGGCTGCCCGGATCTGGTTTCACAGGCAGGGCGAGCGAGCCTCCCGCAGCCCGGCTCCCGGCCCCACGCTGGCCCTCGGAGCTCGCTCCGGGCTCACCGGCCGAGTTCAGCAAGTGTGAGCTCGCCGCCTCTCCAGCCAGGGCTCAGCCTCGAATTCCGCGTCCGCGGAGAAGTCCTCCCCCCACCCCCACCCCCCGCCCGCCACCCCCCGCCTCCCCTCCGGCCCCGGCGCCACCGGCGCCCGGCACCTCACCTCCTCCCCGGGGCAGAGCGCGCGGCCGGAGGCGCAAGTTCGGCCCCCGGACCGCCGCGGAGAGACGCAGCCCCCCCCCCCCCGCGCCCCCCCACCCCCCAGGCCGGCACCGACCTGACTCCGCGAACGTGATGATCTCCGAGGTCTGCTCCATGAGTTCATTCATTTCTGCCCTCCTGCCGATGTCATCCTCTATCTCCACGTACCCGTTCTCCCCCACTTTGCCCACATGGAGCTTCCTGATCGCGTTCAGAAGCGCCGCCTTGGGCACCGGCTGGGTGACTTCGGGTCTCTTCTTCAAGTGCAGCATGTTTAAAATGTGTTTCTTGACGGCCTCCACCATCTCCGGCTGAGAGTTGGGTACATCCTTTGGCAGGGTGGCCAGCGCGCAGGACGGGCAGTCGGGGGCTGCGCCGGGCCCCTCGGATCCCGGGGTGGGGGAACTCCTCACTATAATCCAGCAACTCGCCAACAGAAATCCTCGCAGCCAAAGCAAGGGCATCCTGGCAGCAAAAGTTGTTGTGATTGCCTTTTTAAAAGGCCCTACTTTTCCTACCCCCACTCACGCACAGGTTTGGGTTTGGTGTTTTTTTTCCCCCTTTCTTTCTTTCGTTCTTTCTTTCTTTCTTTTCTTTTCTTTTCTTTTTTTCTTTCTTTTTTTCCCCCTCCTCCTCTTCAGCAAATTCTCTGGAACAAGAACAAAAAGTTTTCTGTGAAGTTTTGTTTGCAGGTTCCCTCTCTGAATGCAGTCAGTGCGGTAGGTTTGTGGCTCTCAGGGAGGAGAGTTCTGACTGTCTCCGAGTAAGAGAGAAGGAGGGAGGGAGGGAGGGAGGGAGAGAGGGAGGGAGGGAGAGACAGGGTGGGGGGGGAGACAGACAGAGACAGAGAGAGGATGGGAGGGAGAGAGACAGGGAGAGAGGGAGAGAGAGGAGAGAAGGGGGGAGAGGGAGAGAGAGGGAGGGAGAGAGAGGGAGGGAGAGAGAGGGAGAGGGAAAAGAGGGGGAGAGAGAGGGAGAGGGAGAGAGAGAGGGAGAGAGAGAGGGAGAGAGAGAACGATTGGTCCTAAGTGAGTGCGTGAATGGGCGAGGGAGGGAGTTGCTCTGTGAGTAGAGGCTGTGATTAGGAAGGGGAGGGACAGCCCGGTTTCTGACAGGCTGCTCTATTCACTGCTCCCTCACACACACCTCTCTTCAGATATCACCATTCTCGGGAGTTCTACTTCCCTTCTGAAAGAAATCCTTCCAATTTTGTTCTACTTCCCCCTTTTATTTTTTTCTTTCTCTGCCCAGTCCCCTTGCTTCACCCAGTTCCTCTTTTGGACGGGAAAGAAAACCCCGCTGGAAGGCACTGTCCCAATCTCCAGGGGTGACTGGGTTGAAACACTGTGCCCCCAGGGCCCTCCAGCCCACCTGGCCTCTGCTCCAGGGGACCCACCGCCCGGCCCATAAGGCGGGGCCGCCGAGGATCCCGGGAGGTGGGTGGACAGGTACCTGGAGGTCGGGAAGAGGGGCAGGCTGGTCACCGGGGGCCAGTGGATCGTCCTGGCTGGAGGGAGTCCCAGAGGTGGCCGGTCTCCCATTCATTCATATTTAAATGTTCAGGGTCCTCGGCTCCGGTAGGGGATCTGAGGGGGGCGGGGAGAACTTCTGTCTGGGGTCACCTAACACCCTCTACTTTTCCCAACCGCAAAGTGCAGCCGCGCACTGAAGGATCCACGGGCAAGTCAACCTGCTCGGTCACCTGAAACTCCTCTCCCTCTCCTCGGCCGCCGCCCCCTTCTGCCCTGCGCGCCCGCACTCACAAATTACAGCCTACCTCCAGCCCCGACTTTACAGATAAAAGTGCAGAGTTCATTTGGCCTTTTCCCACATTATTCCCTACAAACAGTGGGCGCCTATGACTCGGATAGCTGGTCCTCTGGGAAAAGAATCTCTGAAATACACTGGCAAATGATTTTCTCCACCATGTGGGAGTTTTGCAGCCATCCCCCTACCCTGTCCTGGACCAGCCTGCTCATGGACTGGCCCCTTGACGGCTTCTTTTTCCCTCAAAGGAAAGGCACAGATGAAATCATCATGGATTTCAGCGTTCACAGAAAAAGAAAAATGTGAATTTTTAAACAATGCCTCTCTGAGTTTTTTTTATTCTCCCCCCCCCCTTTTTTTTTCATTTTCTGTCTTATTGCTTTTATCATGCAGAAGTATCTTTAAGAGGTCCATCTGTTAAAGCTTTCCTTCTCTCTCGGTTTCTTTCCCACACATAAGCCCTCAGTTTCTGTAGATACAGTCAGCTTATATCTGACACCTAGTGTGTTCAGAGCATCATAGTTAAGCAATGTGCTTTGGGTGGAAAAAGTTAAGAAATACCATTACTACAAGCCTAGGATCTGAGGGCCAGGGGAGGAGGGTGAATAAATTGTGACATTAAGTTAAAAGTACAGTTTGCATAGATAACAATGCTTTTCTGAATTGGACACACTGTCCCCCTTTTCCAAAACAATTACTTGCAAGACTTTCTCTGTTCCACGCTATCTATCACCTTTGGGATTTCTCCTCCAGGAACATCGATTACTCTGCTCTTCTTAAGATTTTTGTCAACATTTCCTAAAGAGCCTAATTTTTTTTTTTTTTTTAAGCAGGGAATGGTGAAAGAGAATGGGGAGGGGGGCATTTATTTGCCTTATGATCTGTTAATAAAACATCTTTGAAATACAAAACTTAACATACTCTACCTCCTTGGCGTCATATATACAGCACCCAAAGAATTTTGTAGTCCAATTAAGTTTTACAAGAGAGTCTGAAATAAACCTAAAAGTTTAATGACTCCAAACAACTCAGGAGTCCTACTAGTAGCATTTAGATAAGGGCAAGTTATCAATATTTGGATTCCCTCTGCATGTCGAGTATGTGTGTGTTCCCTGAATTTACTGTTTGTGAATGTAACTCTTAAAAACAGCTTTCCCTGTGGCATATGTACTTGTATATAAGTGCTGAATGGGCTGTATAAACACACAATCTCTCTGCATGCTCTACTATTAAAAGCTGTATTATTAACCTGCCTGAATAATATAAAAAGGTACCAAATTACAACGTGCAATGGAAGTGCAGTAAGTCAACTCCTTGTAACCTTCCTGACTATGAATGTGTCAACAGCTCCTAAGTAAGAGTTAAAAAAGCATTACCTTTCCGGTCCTCTGTCTTTCACCGGCAGACTCCTGTATCGTGTGGAAAGAGCTGTGTGAGGAGTTCCTCTTCATGGTATTGGCACTCTCAAGTTTTATACTGTGCTACTCATTTGCACACTCACACATTGGTACCACTCAAACAGAGGAGGGCTGGGGCTTTGTTTGGGATTGGTTAGAATCAGCATGACATCAGCAGATGACTGGTTTTTCCACTGTGAGACATATTTCATAATTCATTATCTGATGGAAAACCTTTCTTGGCTGCTGGGACACAACTTGGTGATCACTGAGCCAGTCAAGCCTCTGACTGACTAGACTACCTTTTAGAAAAACCCTGGAACTGAACAGCTATATCTCACTGAGTGTCCAACTTCCAACTTTTACTCCTCGAGCACACACTTCTCATTATATTCAGGCTCGGGTTTTATGTCTTCACATAAAACATCTGTTACTTCATGAAGTTGCCTCTATTTACAAAGTCTTTGATTGTTTCTTACAGGGAAGAAAATCTGCAGTGCTCTTTAGAATGATTCTGATTTTACTTATGAAAGTAAGAGACTTCATTGAGGAAAAAAAAAAGGGAAAATATGTATACCTATATGACGATGGCCCCCCCTCCCCTGACTTCCACTATTATTTTACATCTTGACATTGAATGCCTGCTTCATAAATCATTTGTCACCAAGAACTTTGAAAACAGCCATTCTCTGCTAGGGAACTTTACAAATATCCTTCCCAACTAACAAAAAAAAAAAAAAAAAAAAAGGAAGACTCACACCCCATTCTTCTTTATCAGGACTTCAAACCCTACGATTTCTAAATTGTTACAAATACAACGTGAGATTAGTGAAAAGGAATGAACATTCTTTGAAACGGGGGTTATGTCGGTTAGGGTTTTTGTTGGGCGGGAAGGTTGCTAGCAAGGCCGAGAAATAACACAGTTGGAAGGAATCTTCAGACGAGAATAGTGGGGAAGGGCTGTTTGAAGGAGTACAACTGAAGCACAAGCCGGGGTACTCATGACAAGTGGAATAAAATGTGCAAAATTGGGAGCTAATGCAAGCCATATGACCAGATATGTTGTTTTGTATGCAGGATTTAACATGCATAAAATAAACTTTTCACTGTACCCACAAGCAAAATATAGAGGCTCTGGCCTCCTGATGTGTAGTCGAAGCAGGTTCCTTTAGGACACCAGAAGTTTGCTATGTAGGAGGGTGTGCCTTGGCTAAACACAGAGACGGTGGGGATGATGAGCTGTATGCTGGGGATGGGGAGGGGGGGTATTCTGAGAACTGTATAGGCAGAAATAAAATAGGAAACTAAATCATTGGGCTGTAGAGGCACAGAGGGAACCTGGGAAGGAAAGATATAAACAGGATCGGTGTTGGTTAACTCCCAAACTGCCCATCAATTTGGAATTGGATGGACTCGACCCCTGCCTAAGGAAGGATCTTCACCATCCTTTTTGATAAGCACTGTTGGAGAGCACTGGCCTGCAGGGCCTCTGAAACCACTCCCAGGCGTGAACCCTGGTGTCCTGGAAATCCCATCATGTGTATGAGCTCTGGGTGCACAAAACAAACGCAGATCAGACCCTGGTTCCACTGCCTCCTATAGCCACACAACCCCCTAAGGCTTCGGGTGTCCTCGTCTGTAATGCGGGAGCCACAGTACTCAACTGACAGGGTCAAGTGCGTGTTCAGAACATAGGAGGTGGTGTTATTTTTGAGGTGCCTGGTGGCTCTTTGTCAACAGTTGTGTCACAGAAATTCGCAGGGCCTTGACTAGAGGGGCGACCCTCTACGTGCGTGACTCAGATCCAGTTGGCCACCGGATGCCTCTGAAGTGCCCACCTACCAGGTCAGCCCACCAGCAATGATGTCATTCTCCACCTGAATCCCCAGCCTCAGAGCTGAGCCACACCGAGGAAATGCCTCCTCACCGGTGGAAATTAAAGTGGGGGTGGTGGAGGAAGCAGGCAGGTTAAAATAACTTCTGTCGAGTATCGCGGACTGGGAATGATCTCTTCCCTTCCGAACTCCAGGGCCCAGGGGTAAGCCGGTCAGCCCAACTCCTGACAGGCATCTACTTTTCCTGCCTGGGTTTGGTTTCTCTTTCACTTCCTGCCCCCTCCCCCAGCAGCGTCCCCACCCCCGGCCCTGCGGGCCCGCTGCTCGGCCTGCTACTGTACCTTGAGCAGCACCTGCTGGCAGCTCCCAGGGATCACGCCGGAACGCGGCCGCTGCTCGAGCCCGGCTCGCGGGGCCAGGGTCTGGGCCAAGCCGCTCCGAGCGGCCGCCTCTATTTTTACCCCGGGCACCAGCAAGGGCAACTTCTCTTAAGAGCAGCTCTTGATTTTTCCCCCCTTTTGGCAGCTAAAGAATTCAGAGAGGGGGAGAAAAAAATAAAATAAAATAAAATCACTATTCAGCGAGTGCAGCTGGGAATCTCTGAACCCAGCCCTCAGTGCCAGGGTCGAAAGCCCGGCCAGTGTCGGGGACGGGGACGGGGACCCGCGGGGCCGGCTCCAGCGCGGATCGAGGCGCGCCAGGAGCGCTCACGCCCCACGAGCCGTCCCCTTTCCGAGTGTGCAGTCGGGTCCTACCCGCTTCTGCGCTAGCACAGTGGCCCGCTGCCACCGCGTTTTTCACCTAGTGCAGGCGGCCTGATTTACTGGCGACTTCACCGAGCTCCCCACTACTCGCTGGAGCGTTAGCACGGCTCTGTTCTCGCCTCGAGGAGCAGCCCCTGGGGAACCTGGTGGAGCAGCTTGCTGCGAGAAGGAGCCGGGAGGGAAACCGTGGTACCTTCTTTTACTGTAATTGCAAAAGGCGCGATGTGCCAGAGATTTATATTTAGACGTTGTATGTTTCTACTTTTATGTAAATGGAGCAATTAGGGCCTGTCTTTGCTGCTGCTAACTCCAGTGCTTGGGCCTTGCTGGGGAGCTGGTGTTTTCAATCACAATTAGTGAGCTGGTCAAAAAACAAAGTTCATTTAAGGATAAGAGCTCCATGGTGTGCAGGGAGGAGAGACCAGCGTCCCCCGTGCCTCCCTGTGGCCTGTGGCAACACACACCTTAGGGCAGCGGCTAACCTATCTCGGTGGTTACCGGTATCAGCAGCTGTGCCCGTGTGGAGCTGGCACAGACCAAGAAGCAAGGATGTTCATTTTTCTTCTCGAGCAAACCGTATGGCCTTCGGCTTTGATCCGTGCTATTAATTGGTCTCTTTGCTCACTTCTCCTGGAACGAGGAGACAGGCCTAGGAAAGGGGGCCGTTTTTCATGGCTCTGTTATTTTCGCGGCTGCTCGCTCACACCTTGCTGTAATTCCGTGAAAAATATACGCCGGGAGACATGAACACCCCAAGCAGGTGACCGGGAAGTTGTCGTCTGATTCAGCTGAAATGACACGAGGCTGGGGGGATTCAGAGCATGGACTATGCTGCTGACGACTCAGGGTGTTTTAGTTCCTTCCTATGAAAAATCTGTTTCCCCCAAAAGCATGATTTCTGGTTCACCCCGTCTGGGAAACGGAACATAAAACGTGACTGTGGAGAGAAATCAAAAGGATTCGAGGTGTTCTGAGCAGCTGCCGGGGTTATTCTGGGCTCAGGGCAGGAAAACCTTGCCGGTGGGGAGAGGTACCTCCCTGGAGAGGCAGCTCGGAATCCAGAAAACGTGGGCAGGATCCAGAGCGATATTTGCTGCAGTGAGATTTCAGAAGTCTCATGAAATGCTTTAGATTGAGTACAGGATTGGCAAGCCCTGCCGGTTTCCTGGACAGCCAGAGCCTGCCCATCGCCCGGGCCGTATGTTAGGTTACAGAGATTTTCGACAAAGAAGGATCAGCCTTCCACATTCACAACTGAACTGGGAAGCTGTTTGCTTTTAAGTTCAATCAAGCAATGAATGCAGCTAAACACAGAGGGAGAGGGAAACATTAAAATTCCTCCCAAAACTCATTAGAAAACAACAGGGTCAGAAATAGTTAATCCAAACCCCAGTTCCTAAGCCTCACATTTCTCTGAGAACCACTGGAATATCCCACAAAGCCTTGTGCTGCGTATGACAGCTCTGTTTCCAGAGTGTTTGGAAATGCCTTATCTAAACCCAGGGAACCCAGATGCTACAACTAAAATGAGTAGGGAAATAAAAGAAGGGGGGGGGGAACCCAGTAAATTGTTATCCACCAGTCTACAGCAGGCTTCTCAACTGGGATGATATTCCCCCCCCCGCAGGAGACATTTGGCAACATGTGAACACATTCTTGCCTGACATAACTGGGAAGGAAAGTGTTACTGGCATCTAGTGGGTAGAGGCCGGGGATGCTGCCCAACATCCTGCAGTGCACAGATCAGCCCCTGTGACGGAGAAATTGTCTGGCCCCAAACGGTAATGGTTCTGCAACTGAGGAACCCTGATCTAGAGTTAAAGTTTCCCCTAATTCCCTTCCCGTCCATGCTCCCAGGGGCCTTGGCAACGATGCAAAACATTAATAATTCAAGTGATTCTGCCTCCTCATGTGTCTTGTGCTTCCTGATTAATGGAAGCCCACGCCCCACAGAGATACCAACACAGAAAGAGTGCCTCTCGGGCAACATTGTTGTCACCCTCGCTAACATTCCAGCATGGCCTCCATACACTTCCTGTTGGCTTTGTGTTCGAACCAAAAGCAGAACTTGGGTGACCAGCAACAAGATGAGATGAGTTGGCCCACACCCAAGTTGTTAGGAGGCAAAGAGCCTCATGGAAAAGAGTAAGTGAATGAAGCATGAGTTGCTCGCGTTAGCAATTCAGTATCAGATAAATCCACGCACTAGAGAATTCCCTGAAGGAAAATGCACGAAAGTGAGATTAGCAAGCCTTCCTCCCGAGCAAACAAATATGATGGAGCTTGATTTTATTTGTTTAATACCTTAGGGGAATGACACACAGTCAATATCCAAAGAGATACAACAGAATGCTCTCCTAAATCCTACTGCATGTTTCAAGCAAGGTTACATTCTGCAAACTTCCTTCTTAAAAGGGACGGGTGTGACTATTCAAGGAAGGGCATGCCCCTTCAGGTGCTGCTTTCCTGTAAGGACTGGGGGGAACCCTGTGCAGGATCCCACATCTCAGAAAATAATGACAACAACAATAATAATAATGATAATAATAATAATCAACAAATGTCGGTGAGACCCTCCAGAGGGAATCTGCCTGGATCAAACTAGCTTAGAAGTGAAATGCTGTTCTCCACATGATGAGGCCAGTTTGCCTGGATCATCACTTAGTCCCTGAGCCACTGGGATCATCCAGAAAGGAGAGGATCAGTCAGAGATTGTTTTAAGATGAAGAGACACCCTTGAGCGGAATATGTTAGGCACCCCAATGCCATTTCATCACCTCCAACATGTGAGTCACAGTCTCCTCAGGTAGATGGTTATTTTGGAACCAGAGGCCTCACTCAATCCACTTCCAAATGATTCAGAAGTGCCTGGATTTCTTCCCAAGAAGTAACCATGTAGTACTTATGAAAAACTCAATATATAGAGAGAAGCCATCCATTGCAACCTCTACCAAAAACCATATATGGAAAAAAAAAAAAAAAGCACTAACACTAATACAAACTGAATAAATATGCCGTCAAAGTCCTTCCTGACCAACACATATTTCCAAGTTGTTTATCATAACTCACTTCTAATCCAATCAGGAAACATCTGTTACAGTGGTAGATCTTTATTGCCCAAGAAGATCATGAAAAATACTCACAAGAGAACATAGACCAGATTGCTGTCGCCGTTCTTCTCACCCGGATCCCCTCGGGCAGTAACTTCCATGTTGTTGACTTGAGGACATATACGTTTAGCGAATAAATTCCACGGGGCCAATAAGAGCAGAAGTCTTGATTCTAATCCAACTTCACCTTTCTACAAAGATGCCCCCACGACCTGCTCCCAAATTGTGGCTTTGGAAGGGAAGACACAGAAAAGGCTGGGAGCAGTTTTTTGTGTGTGGTTTTTTTTTTTTTTTTTTTTTAATCAGTGAATTGCTGTGTCCCTCGTGTGCTGATAGAAAGAGTCCAAAGGTCCTGCCCTTCTGTCGGAGCACCTCCGAGGCACGTCCAGGCCCACACGACGGGGAGTGCCCTTGTTCCGGTCACTGTGTACTTTTGTGCACACTGACCGGGAGCATTGGCGGTGGTTCAGCTCGGTTAGTAAATATTTCCAAGTGCCTCACTCTCATTTTAGGAAGGTCAAGTTTGCAAAGGTGAACTGGCAAGCAGGACCTCTGTAAACCTTTATCAGCTTGGAAAAGCAAACTGTCATTAAGCACAATGTACTGAGAGTTTGGAACCTCTGGATTCTACAACTCACCTTAAACTTTCAAAAGATAACTGATGGCCACAGTCTCTTTTCTTAATAGTCACTGAGTTCCTTTTTAAAGATGAGATAGAGGGGCGCCTGGGTCGCTCAGTCGGTTGAGCGTCTGACTTTGGCTCAGGTCATGATCTTGTTGCTTTCGTCACGATCTCATGGTTTTCATGAGTTTGAGCCCCATGTCGGGCTCCATGCTGACAGCTCAGGGCCTACCCCTCCCCCACTCGTGCTTGCTCTCTCTCTCTCTCTTTCTTAAAAATAAATATTAAACAAATTTTAAAGATGAGATAGAATGTTGAATGAAGTTAAGAGCCGTTATATTAGAAGGAAAACAGCTTCAAAAACCCTCTCTCTCATAGACCAGGGGTCAATTTCGGATCACTTAACGAGCAGAGGCAGAAAGCCAATCATGTCATTTGGTCAACTGCAGCATCGTTCAGCTATGAACTGAGAAAAATTAAAATGGTGCTCCCTGTAGCAAAGAGTTCACCCAGTAAGTTCCCCAAATTTCAAGGAGCTTTTGTTTCATTAGATGCTCTTAGCTTCATGTTAGTCACAGGGAAAAAAAAAAATGCCCACATACACACGCACGACTAAATGTAGTCAGTTTGCTCAGCTGTTGCTGACGTCACTGCTGCCCACTAGGAATGAGTTACTGTAATAATCCCCCTTTTATTAATCATAGGCTGGAGGAAGCAGAAAGTGGGTGACATCATTAGGCAAAAGACCGGGCTAACTCATGCTCCAATTTACTCAGCTTTATTATAACATTTCTCAAGTGACATATGAAAGCGATTACCATTTCACACTTTCCCCCTCTGAGCCATCATCCCTAACCTTCAATCCAAACTCCCATAGAAGAGCTTAGCTTTCAGATGGAGGCACAGAAAGGCCAACTCTCACCAAGGTTCCAATGTCCTTCCTGGAACAGCTTCTTCCTTGGCTCAAGATGGAGGCAGTCTCTAGAACCACAGCATCCCAAATGACTCTCGGGTGATGCTGGCTCTGGTGGCATCTGACCGGATGGGGCCGCCTGCCATGAAGAGGACCGAATGATCTGGGTGGGTGTAGCTACCCATGGCCTCCTGGTAACCAAAGGCAGGGCTCTGCACCTCTAGGTATCTGAAATAGAAGAAACTCCCTCTGAAGATGTGCGGAAAGGTAACGGTTCAGTGAGTGGGTCCTGCAGCTAGACTGCCTGGGTTCAGATTCGGCTTCCACCACTTTCAAGCTAGGGGACATTGGGCAAATGGCCCAGTAGTAGCTCGGTCCCTGACAGATGAGCGCTGGTAACAATGGCACCCCCTTCTGGGGATTGCTGTGAGGAATCATGAGTTGACAGAAAGCGTGCTTGGTTGGTACATAGTAGGTGTGACTTCTCTCCTCTAGAAAGTTCTGCTGACTGGACTGAACTGTCGGTGTCCTGCTCTGTGGAGCACAGAAAGACGGGCAAACGAACTATGAGAAGCCATCAGGGCAGACTGGTCCTGGCCAGACCCATGCGACTGTACATGGTGGCTCTGTCGCTGGCTGGGACGTCACCAGTCAGTCCCCCCCCTCGCCGTGCTTCTGTCTCCACCTCCTGCATTGCCAGAGGAGGCGCTTCTGACGAGGAACAAAGGCACGTGACTCAAACCAAAAGAAGACTTTGGTTCAGGGATGCTGAAGAGCTCAGCATCAAGCCATTTTGAACAAAGTTATCAGTCTGGTCACTCCCCCCATCCCACCCCCCCCCCCCGCCCCCTGCCCCGGCTCTCAAGCACACATTCTTTGTATGAAATGTAAGAAATGTAAAACCCCTATCAGCATCCCTCCCCAAATAATCATTGTTAACATGTTTACATGTGTGTGTATATGTGGGTGTAGATATGCATATATAAGTAAAGAGAAAGCAACAGAAGCGTCTCCATAATGCATATGCATCAGAGAAAGCATGTTTTTACTGTGGGTGGGGCTATACCTCATTCTCTTAAACCCGGGACCTTGCAGAAGCAATTGTGTCGATGTCTTCCACTCATCCTTTACCTGCAGCCTCCTCCTGAGGGTATTTTAAGGAGTCAAAACAGAGCTGTCTTGGGCATATGGGAGAGACAGAATGATAGCCCAAAAGAGAAGTCTGGGGCTTTGTAATACTTAGATAGTACAGAAACTGGCTCCGCTGAGGCAGAGTCCAGTAATCATCCAGGCTAATTTATTACTCAGATTCACCTTTGCTCAAAGTGGTGAGTTATAAGCACTCCACTGGGTGAAAGGGTTAGGCTCCCCGACGTGATCTGCTAGTGCAGGAAGGAACTGCCAGGCCATGTTAGCCGGTAAGTGAAATAGTAGCCCGATTCATAGCAACTTCAGGATCTCCAAATTGGAAGCTTCCTTGAGAGAGCAGAGGATGCCAGGATATCTGCTGCCCCCTAACTGATACCACGAAGAATAGCATGTGCTTTTTAAGGAGCAAGGTAGGGTTCAGGGACCCTTGGTGACTGGGTCAGCCTGCTAGGTGGTAGGTGTGAACTGGGCCACCTCCTCCAACCTGTTTGTGGCCAGTAAGGCAAAGCCATTGCCTGCATCGCCTCGGCCTTCTGCTGAGGAGCTCCTAGCAGCTGCGTAGGTGAAACCAGGATACAGGGGTGACTGAGCGGAAGTCATTCGGGCTGCGTGTTTGTTAAGAGGGTGACCAGAGGAAGCTCTCACAGGCCATTCAAAACTACATATCCCTCTGCTACACAAATTTCCGGGAGGCCCGGAAGAGGAATGTGGCCACCAGGGAAGTGAGGCATTTCAGGTTAGTTTCTACTGACTTGGGGAGCATCCCCCCCCCATCCCTCATAGGTAATTGAGAGATCCTGCCTGCGGGAAGAGGCGGAGGCGCCCTCTTCTGGTGCATCTGTGCAGAAGGAAAGTCTATGAAGGGCGCAGTAAGGGACGCCTTCTCTCTGATCCCTCCACTCCCAATACAAACTTACCACTTTTTAAAAAGCATCCGTCTTGATTTTAAAAGTAACGCACATTCTTTGTATGAAATACAGAAACTATGGATAAATACAAAAGTGTAAATCACACTTAATCATCTCTCCCAGAAATAACTATTAAAATTTTGATATATATGTATCATTTACATACACATATATACCATCTACCTACCATGCATATACATGTGTGTATGTATATATATATATATATATATATACACACACACATATATATATATATATACCATATATATTTATACACCACTCTTTACATACATATGTAAAACTAAATTGCAGTCATGCCGTAAACACAATTTTGTATAATTTTCATTTGTGATGAGATTTCATGGTGATTATTTTCAATGGCCTAAGTGGTCCTTGAAAATATTAATGACCCGGGGTCGCCCAGGGGGCTCAGTGGGTTAAGCATCTGACTTTGGCTCAGGTCAGGATCTCACAGCTCATGAGTTCCAGCCCCGCATCAGGCTCAGTGCTGACAGCTCAGGGCCTGGACCTGCTTGGAATTCTGTCTCTCCGTGCTCTGCCTGTCTCTCTCTCTCTCGAAAACAAATAAACCTGTTCTCTCATTTAAAAAAGAGAAAATATTAATGACTGGGAAGTAATATATCACATAGATGTACCTTTATTTTTGAACTAGTCTACTATTATTGTAGATTGAATTTGTGTTCAAAATTTCACAGTTATAGTACTATTTTACTCTTTTTAATGCATCTCTGCTTATTTTTTAAAGATAAATTCCTATGAATTGGATTATTGGATCTAAGAGCATGGGCATATTTCAGATCTTTATATGTATATTACCAAATTGTCCTCCTGAAAGTTTTTACCTGTTTCTATTACAACTAATAGTGTCAGGGCATGATTCTTTTACTGTGTTCTAGCCTGATGTTATCACAATATTTCTCCCAAGCCAAAGATGATATATGGTTTGTGTTAACTTCTATTTTTTACTTATCAGTTAAGATAAAATATAGATCATTGTCCATTTAAACAGCTTTCTTCTGAGTAGCTGTTGGTGTCTTTGCCTATTTATTTATGGGCAAAATCTAAAGACTGTGTGACACGGTCCACATGTACCCGTCCTGACTGGCTACCATACTGGACAGTGTGAGTAGGTGGGTCTACAGTCAGGTTCTGACAGAACAGAAGCCACAGAAGGACAACAAAGAAAGGGACTAAAAGGAAAAATCATTAAAGAAATGGTCGGTGGACTCGGGGGTCTGAACTTAGTGAAGAAAGAAGTGCGGCCCGAAAGCAGCTCGTAATCGGGGGAAAATATAATCATCCAGGCATCAGAGGCATTGATGAGGGTATGTTTGGAGTGAGTCGGAGGGAGTTGACCGGAAGTGTCTCTCAGAGAATGGAAGGGTGAAGTTTAAGATTTCAAAAGGCAAACAGTTGTAAACGGTGAGAAAGTGCAAGGTGTGGCCATGGGGCTGGATTTCTTATGCGGAGCGAGTGTGAACGTCCTTGGGGTTAAGGAATTTGAAGGTCTGTGAGAGAGGGTCGGATGCAATAAAAAAGCACAGGTGGGGTAAAGCCCAGAACATGTGCAACAGAGGCCCAAAGCCTCAAAGCTGATTTTACGCGAGGGTGAGAACGTGATACAGATGATGCCATTGTTGGTTATATTTATCAAGCACTCACCTCTGCTGGGCATGGTTCAGAGAGCTTGATATATGTGTCATCTCCTTCAGTCCTTTGAGCAACCGTCTGAAGTAGGTTTTCTTATTATTGCCATTGACAAATGAAACCACAGAGGCTTTGAAAGACCAAATAACCTGTCCACGGATGCGCTCTGGTGGAGCAAGGATTTTAACCCCACTGAGGTCTATGCACGTTACTTCTACACTCAACTGCCTTCTTACTTAGAGCAGCAGTGGATAGCAATAAGAATCCTGGGTGGCTCCTGTCCAACCCCATGCTCGCAAGGATCTAGGAGCTGCGGGAAAGGAGGCATGCTTGATTGGAGCAAGAACGTCCGTGGAGGACCCAAAGTCAGAGATTAGGTGGGGGGGGGTGGGGTAAGCATTTAGGGTGAAAACAGAGTGGTAGCTTATTCACAGTGGAGCAAAGTGAGTGGGCGCCATGGGAGGAGGAGGGGTGGGAGTGAGCACATCCAGAGGAGGAGGGGTGGGAGCGAGCACAGAGCCCATTGGATGGGATAATTGTGAAGGACAGCTCTCTGAAGGTCTTGTTTGGGATGGTGAGAAAGACTGACGAAAATTAATTGACCTTAAATTTTCATACTTGAAATACAACATATATGGTATCTGTATACTCATTTATCATGACTTAAGAAAACTTTTACATGTAATGATGACCTGTATTGGCAGCTATTGAAGAGAACTAAAGATGAAAGTAATTTTAACTGAGGAGTCCCTGGTTAGTATCGTAGCTTTCAACTTGTTTTGCCATACCTGCTTTCATGAGGATATCACACAAAGTAGAAATTTCTGGAAGCATTGAAGTAAGAGTGAGAGTGAATCTTTATGTACCTTTTTTTTAAAATCATTTTTGAACGTTTATTTATTTTTGAGAAAGACAGAGATGGAATGCGAGTGGGTTAGGGGCAGAGAGAGAGGGAGACACAGAATCCAAAGCATGCTCCCGGCTCTGAGCTGTCAGCCCAGAGCCCGACGCGGGGCTTGAACTCACAAGCTGTGAGATCATGACCTGAGCCGAAGTCGGACGCTCAACCGACTGAGCCACCCAGGCACCCCTTAAGCTATGTATCTTGGTGGTCAAGATAGGTAACTTCCTTTGGTTTCTTATAATTGCACTGAATTTCTACCATGAGCCTTCAATTCGCTATATGCCAGTGAATGAACCTCACTCTATTTGGAGTCTCCCAATTGTCCCTGCACCTGGGAGGTGGAGGGAAGAGGTGGGCGGGTGGGGGGTGGTGGGAGAGTTCACCTAGTTTTCCAGTCTGTAGGCTGGAATGAATAAAAGGATCATCATCTGTCTCGCTTGTGCCCTCCCTCAGATGTCCTGGTCTTGGCAGCTCGTGGCTAAATTGTTCTTCATTCTTAAGTTGTGGCCTCTTAATTATTTTGCAAGTTCTGGCCAGTGTCATAAGGCAAGAAATAAAAATAGTGGGCAAATCTCAGGAAAGCAGGAACAAGTTACATTTATTTCTTGGTAGATAGTATGAGTGTGCTGCAGGTGGGATTTTTCAGTGCACAGATTCATGTGCAAGACACAGGCTGTTTGGGGTGCCTGGGTGGCTCAGTCGGTTGAGCGTCCAACTTCGGCTCAGGTCATGATCTCACGGTTCGTGGGTTCGAGCCCTGTGTCAGGCTCTGTGCTGACAGCTCAGAGCCTGGAGATTGTTTCAGATTCTGTGTCTCCCTCTCTCTCTGCCCCTCTTGCACTCTGCACTCTTGCAAGTGCCCCACTTGCACTCTGTCTCTCTCTGTCTCAAAAATAAATAAACATTAAAAAAAATAATAAAGAAAAAAAAAGACACAGGCTGTTCCTTTAGCTCTCAAATTACCACAAATCAATGGTGAATCATATCTCTGTTACCACTCTTTGCTTCCCCCTCATTCCATGTCCTGCATCTTAGCCAAAGGAAAGCCCCTCTATTCATGGTCCCCAACTGCCCAGTGCTAGGACACCATTGTGTCGGCCACAAGGTCCTGCAAGGACTGAGACCTTGCCAGTCTCTCGGGACACCGTCCAGCCTCCTGCAAGGGTCCACTGCTCCTCGCGGTGGGTGCCCACCTTCATCCACCTCTCTTCTCTGCCCTGGGCCATGTCCTGTCTTCACATCCTATTCTGGACCCCCACCATTGCATCTTCCAAATTTAGCAGGGGTCTGCCTGCAGAAATACCCAAGGCAAAGGTATACAAAAGACCTGGCTTCCTACTTTCTTATGGGGAAAAGAGCATGCTAGAACAAATTCAAACCAATATTAAACTAAACTGTATTCAACGCTGCATGACCAGATGAACACTGATTGTATCAATTCACATATGAACATGAGAGCTCATCCTGATGACAAAACAAATAGCCACAAACTAATCTACCATTCATAATAGAAAAAACAAAAAACAAAACAAAACAAAACAAAACAAAAAAAACGATGGATGAGACCCATAAATCATTGTACAAGAAAGAGAAGATGTAGAAACAAAGTGACTTAGGGACACCTGGGTGGCTCAGTCAGTCGAGCATCCAATTTTAGCTCAGGTCATGACCTTGTGGCTCAGGGGTTTGAGCCCCGCATCAGGCTCTGTGCTGATAGCTCAGAGCCTGGAGTCTGCTTCGGATTCTGTGTCTCCCTTTCTTTCTAGCCCTCCCCTGTTCACGCTCTGTTTCTCTCTTTCTCAAAAATAAATAATAAATGTTAAAACAAATTTTTTTAAAAGAAACAAAGTGGCTTGTCCAAGTTTACACAGCTACACAGTGGCAGAGCTAAACTACAAATTCAAGTCCATCCAGATCCAAAATTTATACACCCAATCACTACAATACACTGGTTTAAAACATCAATATCTGGGGCGCCTGGGTGGCTCAGTCGGTTGGGCGTCTGACCGGCTCAGGTCATGATCTCATGGTTCATGAGTTCGGGCCCCGCATCGGGCTTTGTGCTGACAGCTCAGAGACTGGAGCCTGCTTCTGATTCTGTGTCTCCCTCTCTCTCTGCCCCCCTGCCCCACACATGCTCTGTCTCTCTCTGCCTCTCAAAAATAAAGAAAACTAATTAAAAAAAATTTTTTAACCATCAATATCTCTATCTGTCTCTACTGAATTTGTTGAGCATATGTTATATCCCAGGCAATTTGCTAAATACTCGCAGACAGTACCTGTCAATCGTATAATATCTACTGATATAGGCCTATTCATTCAATCCACACGTGAAGCAGACAAAGAACTTGATTAATTCATTTCTCATTCGTTCTTCAGTTGTTATCTGGCTTGTGCTCAGAATGACATTAAAATTGTTCTGACAAATACCACCTGGCAATAATCCTCTGCGTCGAAAAGTCCAGTACACTTGTGTCCGCCCTTAGCCACTTCCTGCCCAGGCCTCTCTTGTCCCACGGCCATTTGCCACCCTGGGCCCAGGCTGCCCACTCACTGGGCACTCCTCCCTAGTCTGTCCCTCAGGCTGCTTTGTCCTTGGTCTCCAGCTCTTCTCTGTCTACACCCAGACTCTTTGGGTGATTTATCCACTCTGGCTTCAGCTGATAAGTGGGTGATTCCTATAGCTCTCTCTGACCTAGCCTTTTCTCTGAGTGTCAGGCTCATTAAGCCAAACTTCTACTGATCTTCTTCCTTCTGACGGTCTTCAGGCAACTTCAGCTCAACAACTTGAAACTGAACGCATATTCTAATTTTCCAAACCAGCTCCTGCTTTTGCATTGCTGATCTCAGTTGTTGCTATTCAACCAGCCAAGAGTTACCCCTTAACCGGCGTTCTCTTCCCCGCAACTAAATACATTCAATAACCACATCGTAATCATTTACCTTCTAAATATTTCTCTGCTATAACCCCATGGTTCTATTCAAAAGCTGGTAGGATAATAAAACAAGACGTCCCGGGTTAGCCCAGATGCCAGTACAATGAAAACCCTCAACAAATGTTAGCTATTATTTTTACTAATACATAAACAATAACAACGTCCACCACCACAACAGAAGCAAACTGTGCCACCACAGCCCCTGACTGTTGGAACTTTGGGGTTAACACTCCCATTGTTTCCTTCTTTCTTTTCTCTTTCATGTTTGTCCCTATCTTTGCCCTGCATTTTGAGAACCACCTTCAACTTTACCTTCTAGCCCTTCCCTCGCTTCTGTTTGACCTTATGTTTTTAGTTTGTAAAAGCTTTTGCATTGTTTCGGTTTCTTTTATGTCTTTGGGTTAATTTCTTCTAAAATAGATCTGAGGACACTTAGAACTTTTGACACTTTTGAAAGGTGGCCTTAGGAAAGACACTTTCTATTCTGTGCCCTTAATGGTTTGTTTTCTCCACCAGTAGTTTTTCTGTTCCTCTTTTGCATCTTTGGTTTTCCTCATGCCTGGCGATCCTACATTGTCCCCTTGTAGTGAAGGTGAGATGTGTTAATTACCAAAGCTGGTATGTTAATTACCAGATGAGAAAAGGCATCCTTTGCTGTAGTCTAGGTAGGTCCATCTGTTCCCAAACTTAACTCTTGATGGGAGGAGGCATGAGCACATGATTTTGTTTGGTTTAGTCCTCTATACCTAGGAGAATTGGCCCTGGGGCCTAGAGCAGGGCCTGATACTCACCAAGGATCTTAAAGGTCAGAACCCATCATTGTTGAAGGCCTTTCTTGTTGTGTTGACAAGATTATGATTGGAATCTAGAGAAAATTCTGATGAAAGATAGGCACTAACCTAATCCTGGAAAAGAAAAGAGGAATTTATTTTAAACATGATCAACCGTTCAAGCCGACTTTCTTTTCCCTTTTGTTTTATTATAGAAACTTCCTGAAGTTAAATCAAAATAGAAAGAAGTAACACTAAATGACAACTAGTGCCCTCTGCATCAAGATTCAGAGGATGTGAGTCCTGATTCCATTTGTATTACTGAGCTTCTGAGACATACCACCTAATCTAGCTAAATCCTAGTTTCTCTAAATATAGAGACCAAACATTTCATCACCTGTAGTTTCCCAGGGTTTTCTTGGCATATACGTCAATATCTTGTAGAGTTTTATCAATCACCCTGGAAACAATAAGTTTTGCAAATACCTACCACCAGCCTTCACTCATAATTGTACTGTAACTCATAACTGTACTGTGGTATCTGTCTACAAGCCATTCTTCAAAAATATGTGTGATAACACGTTTTATTAACTTCCATATATCACAGAATACCTTTCTGGGTTGTCACATATGAATGAAAACTTGAGTGAATCCAATTCTCTGGCAATAATGTCTTAATCTTAACACTCTATTGTTCCCTCTCTGTGGCCATCAGGTGTTTGCTTCTGGAAAAGTCTTAAGTCAGCTTGATTTTTTTGTTGCTTTCAAAGTTACCTTGCTACTACCCTCTTATTTTCTTCAAGGATGTTTATAAGCTCTTCATAATTCTTATTAATCTTCATAATTCAAACACTCATCATGATAGAATCATATGTGATTCTTTTTATTAACATTCTCTGAAACCGATTTAGCCATTTTCAATCTGTACATTCAGATGTTTCTTTCAGTTCAAGAAAGTTTTCTTGCAATTATTTTGATATCCTCTCCAGACACATCTATCATTTCTAGCTTGGCTTTGCATTTCAGGAATCCCATATCTTTCCTCTCTATGTTCATCTCTTGGTATGTTTCTTCTTTCTGGAAGAGTCACCGAAGTGTGCCACTCTCGGCAATGTTGAATTTCATTCAGTATGGAATTTGTTCTTTATAGCCTCTAGTAAAGATTTTCACTCTGCTCTGGCAAATGTGGTTTCTTTACAATCCTTTTTCGTCTCACTTAGCTCTTTCTTCATTCTTTATTTCTTTCTAAAGCCAAAATTATTCTATTATTTGTTATTACATCTTTTTCAGTAACTTTTACTTAGACTGCTTTAAGATACCAAATTTCTAAATAATTGTATTGGTAAATAATTGGAGAACAAATAATTTTCTGCTGAATGTCAAATATTATGGGTACTTTCTGTTTTCAACTTAGTTCTTATGTTGGTCTTTTTTTCCCCCTCTTCATCTTCAGTTGCAAAGAGAACCATTCCTATATGATGTTTGCAATTAGACAGGATATGTGGATTCTTTGGTTCTGTTCTCTGACTTATGTGATGTGCTAAAATACTCTGGAAGGAAGAACATTAGTAACTCCTAGGATCTGACAAGTGTTCTGAAGATAACTGATTTTGTGATACCCTGAACCAATGGTATATATGAAAAACTATAATTCCCAAGGCACTTTTATAGAGGTACTTCCATTTCTAACTCTTCAGGAGTGCTTTACCAAGGGAATGATATTTCCAGAGATTTAGCAAGGAGATGATAATTCCAGTGTCAGCGTCTGCCCTTGTTTTCTGGAAGTGACAGTTCCACGATTGGTGCAAAAAAGGTTAAAAAAGATAGAAAAAGAGGGGAAAGGTGGGAAAAGAACCACATGTTAGCTTCATTGGAAAGCTCTACTTATGCAGTGAAAATGGATGCTCAGTTAACTAGCCAGGAGCCAGAACTTGGGGAAGAATAAAATAATGTCCTTTCTTCTGCCTGCTGATAAGTGCTGCTTTATTTCATGGGTCAGTGCACAGTTTGTCCTCTCAGGCCCCAGTGATATGAGAGTTAATGAAACTATCCCCCAGATTCTTGGTTTGGTTGTTGGTATTGAAGGTCACCAAAAGGTGGATCAAGATTATGGTTTCTCCGTGAAACAATGAGTCAAGTCAACTATGTTCCTATTTTCCATCAGTAAATGATTCTAAAGAAAGGCAGATCTTCATGCCAGGCTTTTATGGTGCATTTTGATCAACCAATTTCCCCCCTTTGGTATTACAGAAGATTATTTTATTTTATTTTATTTTATTTTATTCATTCTTTAATGTTTATTTCTTTTTGAGAGAGAGAGAGATGGAGACAGAGATAGAGACAGAGAGATAGAGCACAAGAGGGGGAGGAGAGAGAGAGGGAGACAGAATCCAAAGCAGGCTCCAGGCTCCAAGCTGTCAGAGCAGAGCCTGATGTGGGACTCGAACTCACCAGCCTTGAGATCGTGACCTGAGCCCAAGTCGGGCACCCAACTGACTGAGCCACCCAGGTGCCCTGAGTAAGATTATTTTAATATGCAATACGATCTGGACAAGAACAAAGGCTTCTCTAGACTTTACCTTTCTATCTCCTATGTAACTTTCCATCCTGTATCCCCGTGTTCACGCCATTTTCTGTTAACCAGCCTGTTTCTGTTCAGAGTGACATCATGAGTTAGCTGCTATTACCAATCACAATTCATCAAACACCCAAGAGAGAAGAGTCATCTGATTCGTAATGTTTTAAAACATGGTAACAAGTCAAATACCACATAGAACCTTAAGTGCATTAATTATTAGAACTCCCCATTAACGATCACAATAGTAATTAATGTTCCTGTTTCATAACCAGCCCAAGGCACAGTTTTCTGAGCAGGAAGCACCTCAAGAGTTTGTAAGCTTGCCACAGAGCCACAGATTCGGCCAGCCAGCAGGGTCGTCATGAGTCACGGGTTCTGCCACAGCCGGGAGCTGCCAACATGCAGTCTTCCGCACACTTTTCCACAGGAACTGGGGGTGCCTCTGCGTTTGGAAAGCTACCTCGTGCCCTGTCCACACTCAATAAACACTGCTTCATAATGACAATGGGAATGTGTGTTCCATCTCACTTTTCTCCTGAATGTTTCTATTTAGGGAGTCCCAAATGTTTCCATTGCTTGATTGGCTGCACAGTCAAAAAAAAAAAAAAAAAATGTTCCTACTGCTTCCTTTGAATGTTTCCATTTTCTTTTTGAGCATCAGCCTGGTGCCTGTCCTGTGCCCTACACTCCCTGAACTGTGCTGCTGGTTGGGCAGTCAGGCCAAGAGGACCCTACTTCAAATGTCTTATTTCCAGGTAGCCAGATCCAAAAATATGTTCCTGGATTCTGGGTATAAGCTGGTTTTGCTTTGCGTCTATTCATTACTGGGAAATAATTTTTTCCACTTATTAGATCTTTTTTTCTCTAAATTTTGGAAACAGTGCTGAGTCAGAGGACTAGGGAAACAGAGGACTGGATCCAGAGACTGCCCGGCTCTGTGGTTGCACAGTGGCTTCCATCCCTGCAGGGTCTGCAAGAGAATTAGCTGGCTTTCCAAAGTTGACCTTCTTCCCAAAGAATGCTCTTCAGATGTTCCCAGCACAATGGGAAACCCGCCTCGAGGGGTGCAAGTGTGCATGTCCTTGTCTGTGAGTAAATGCAGTGGATAGGCAATTTGTGTTTTAGGGAGACACTAAAATGCCAATCAGTAATGATCTACTTTATCCAATGGTTCCTGAGCTTACTTCTCCAGCCTTGATTCTTGCTCTAATGGCTATGTGTAGGCTCAGTCATATGAGATGTGTGAGTCAAAAACTGTTTACCTCTGACATAACCCAAAAAGCTCTCCCTTTCCAAAGTAAGTACCCTGTGGCAGGTAATACAGGCTAGGAGAAATGCACTCCCTTAGATTTCAGGAGTTGTCTGAGTAGTTTCTCAACATGGCAACATTGTTGATGTTGTTCTCCTATCCTCTAACCAACCAGAGTAGTGGGTGCTGGGAACAGAGGTCCAAAATAAAGCAGGCAACCAACCCTTTCATGCAGGAAGAAGGCAGACATTAAACAGATGATTGTTTGATTACAACTGGGTGAGTGCCATGAATAGGCTACTGAGTGTTTGTGGAGTAAGAGTTTTCCTAGACAGGAAGGTCAGATTCTCCTAAACAAATGAACTGGGGCCTGAAAAGCAACAGAGAAGTAGTATTTTCTCTATAACAACATCTTGAGAGTCCCATAATAAGTAAATAAATAAAACAATGCATGGAATGGGATTAAAGATTATGTTTCTTTCAAGGTGTGTACCACAAAGAGGATCTAGTTTGAGTTTTACACCATTCCCTTCCCTCCTGCCACCCCAGTCATGAAGTGCTGGGGGCACTGTCATCATCCTCTCTTTGTGAATGAGTAAACCTGGCTTCAGGAGGCTTCAGTGAATTACCCAACCCACACAGCTATTAAGTAAAAGAGCAGGAAGTGGTAAACAAGCCTTCTAATTCTAAGCCCGGGAATCTTTCGAGAACAGCCTTCAGAGAAGCTGGTTGGGGAGCAGAGAGAATAGGAGAGAATGGTTGAGCCTCAGATGTCCAGCTCTGATGGTGGACCTTGGTTTTATGGATAAATACAGTTCCTTTAAAGCAGCATAATGGATAGGCGTGGGCTTCAGAGTCAGATCCAAGCTCTAAACCTACTTCTGCCATTGACTGGGTTTAAACATAACTCAACCTCATTGAACCTCAGCCTCTCTGCCTACAATACGTGACTTCCTCCAAGCCAGCAAGAAGATTGTGGGAGCCACGGGGAGACACAGAGGCAGTCCTTGATACCTTGTAAGTCCTCAGTTAATATGTCTCTCTCCTTTCTCCTTTAACCCAAGAGAGAAAGTAATCAAAAGTGTTTATCAACTGAATAATAATAATAAACTCTCCTCAACAAGAGGAGCACTGAAAAAACACTTCAAATGGCTGAGCAGCCATGAAGACCTTGGTCCCAAGAAGTGGCTGCAGTAACTCAGGAAAGAGAAGGTCACCCATGCATGGACACCTGCTTTTCCAGCTGATTTTGCTCCCGGACCCACGAGAGCTCATTCCAATCACAACTGAAGGAGACCTGGAAGGGTCCCTCTTAGAGGGAACATAAGGCAAAAGATAAGGAGAGACAAAGGCAAATTTGGGGCCTACCCATACTATATATTTACCTCAACAAGGGGTGCATTTTTAGTCAAATTCCTGATTCCAATTGGCTCCCATCCTTATTCTTTTTAAAAAATTTTCCCCCAGTTTTATTGAGAAATAATTGACAAAAATAATCACTGTGTATGTTTAAGGCATACAGCATGATGGTTTGGCTTACATACATTGTGAAATGATTACCATAATAGGTTCAGCTAATCATCCTTATTCCTTTGCTCCAATTTTAACTTTGGTTACTTCATAATAATTTACATACCTTTAGAAGATGTCTGAAATTCTGTTATAGAAATGTAGGCATAAGTAAAGAATAATAAGAAGGCAAAGAAGCAAATAAATTAGGTTTTATTTTTTTTTAAGTTTATTTATCCATTTAGAGAGAGAGCGTGCTCATCAAAGCAGAGAGAGCTCGTGAAAGCTCAGAGACAGAGAGAGACAAAGCATGAGTGGGGGAGGGGCAGAGAGAGACGGAGACACAGAATCTGAAGCAGGCTCCGGGCTCTCAGCCGTCAGCACAGAGCCTGACGCAGGGCTCGAACCCACAAACCACGAGATCATGACCTGAGCTGAAGTCGGATGCTTAACTGACTGAGCCACCCAGGCACCCCAAAGCTAAAAGAATTAAATACACACTTTTCTAGCTCTCTTTGCAGCTAGCAATATCCATGTGACTCAATTCTGGCCAAAGAAGCTGATCCTTTCCTGATAAAGGGATAGGTTGTACCAGTAATTTCCTTTATCTCTGGCCTTGAACACAGATGGGATGGTTAAGCTGGAGCAGCCATTTTTTGACATCGAGGCAATAAGCCATGATGGTGAGAATGGCAGAGCAAAAAGAGAAAAAGGCAGTTCTTGGACTGTCTCCAGTAGTATTAAACTGAATGAGACTAGCTTGTATTTTTGTTTTGTTTTGTTTGTTTTGTTTTTTAAAGATTTTATTTTGAGAGAGAGAGAGAGAGAGAGAAAGCGCATATGCATGAGCCAGGGAGAGGGGCAGAGGGAGAGAGAGAGAGAGAGAGAGAATTCCAGGCAGGCTCCACACTCAGCACAGAGCCCAACGCGGGGCTCGATCCCATGACCATGAGATAATGACCTGAGCAGAAGTCAAGAGTTGGACGCTCAACCAACTGAGCCACCCAGATGCCCCAAGTTTATATTAGTCAAGTTTTCTATTAGCTAAAGCCACAGACCTTCTCTAACGGATATATATTTTGTATTTTTATATATTTATAAGTATATATTTATAAAATATGATGTAATTAAAATGTAATATAATAATCATATATTTTATGATATTCTATATATCTCTGTTGCAAATGTTCTGACTCTTATCAGTATCAGCACATAGAAGAAAATAGAGTTTAACTGCTCTATAGGATGTGAATGTGTAGACTAAATTGTCATCTGAACTCAAACCTATATGTGTAGCGACTCCAGGCTGCTCCTTTGTGATGCCCAGTAAAAGAGTATACCTTAATCTGTAGCAAAAATAGGAAGGCAGACACAACAAACTCTAGAAAGAATCTCGAGTAAGAGGAGGTTAAAATACCAGAAAAAAGGTTGCTGACAGAACCTCACATTACTACGACAATAAATAGCTTTGGATCCCAAAGCAACTACTCTAAAAGTTCCAAAAATAAAAAAAAAATAGAAATGCATTTCTTAACCTTATTTATTTATCTTGAGTGAGACAGAGACAGCACAAGTAAGGGAAAAGCAGAGAGAGAAAGAGAGAGAGGGAGAGAGAGAGAGAGAGAGAGAGAGAGAATCCCAAGCAGGCTCCATACTGTCAGCACAGAGCCTGACATGGGGCTTGAACCCATGAAACCGTGAGATCATGACCTGAGCCCAAACCAAGAGTCAGATGGTTAACCAACTGAGGCCACCCAGGCACCCCTAGAAATGCATTCTATTTTCTTCATTAACAGTCTCAAAACTGCAATAATTTTATGGTGCAAATGATTTGGAAGACTGTTTTTATCCAGACTCCTGGTTGAGCCAGGCATATACATCAATTGCTTGGTTCCCTTCTCTCTCTCTGTCCCCTTGATCCTCCTGTGTTTTCTCTTGCTCACACCGCCCTGACTCTGAATGTTCAGATCCATTTCCCAGCTGACACTTGTCGCTCTCCTGCTTCTCTGCCTGTTGAGAACATCCTGACTCACCTTCTGGTATTTGGGACCTCAGCTCTCTTATAACTTGTGAACACAGCTGCTCTTCTAGAATGATGATCTCCTCAAACTCTACATTGCGCTCCAGTTCGGTTTGACTTAGCTGGGAAGGAACTCCAGCCCCATGCCAACAGAGAAGCTCCATTTTCTTTCCATCACCAGTAACGAGAGGATTTCAGACAGAAAAAATGAAGCCTGAGATTAAAAGATACAGAGTGAGAGCCACGTGACATGTCTCCTAATCATGAACTATCTTATCTGTGTTACCATTCACACGAGAGAAGGGAAGACAGCGTCATGTTGGTCATAGGCAAAACTATCTTGAATTGAAGAGGCTCCCTGAAATGGAAAGAGGGGGAAATAACCTGGTAGAGGGAGACTTCTGGATCTTTTTGGAAGGAAATTATGAAGCCACAACGGCAGTAAAAACTGATTACCTGAAGTTTACAATTTGACCACGATGAGGTCTAGAAGCAACATAGCATTCTTCTCCCCTCCCACACTATCACCATTTAGTAAAGCTTAAGCAGTAATGATGGAATGGTTTCCCCCCCATAATCCATATCATGGAGTGTCATGCCTTTTCAGTGATTAGTTACAGGGATCAGGATTCAATTAAATTCGGTAGGTTTAGGAGATATTGCTTATAGAATTTAATCTGTGCTCTCAAGTGCTTGGAGCGAACTGGGAATACGTTCCAAACAGGGTCATTTTCAGGCTGCGGAGTAAAGAAGGCAGTCTCTACTGAATGGAATTGTGTTACTTGGATAGAAAGATTTGTCGTTTGGGTTTGAGGTACTTACTGTGCCACTCTGAAACCTACAAGTGATGAGTCTTGTGTGCATGTTTCCATGTACGCAGAGCCTGAGAGGGAGCAACAGACGGTGCACATCATCTACGCAACCCTCCCTGGCCGTCACCTTCACCTCTCTGAACACTGACTTGTTAATGCTCCTCTTGTATTCCTGGGCATGCTGACGCTGTCTTACTGCAGGGCACGGATGATGATTGATCCAGGCTAACTATGGTTGTTCTGTTTCCTGGACTGGTGATTCACCAAGGGATGGACACATTGTACAATTCTGGTCAGTGCGTGAAGTCTGGAACTTCTAGAAAAGTGTTCCTTGACCTTAAGAAAATGGAAATAAGAAAAATACCCATTTTCCTATCTGTGAATGTCACTGTGTGAGGATGTGATACTGATGGCAGTCATCTTGTGACTTTAAAGACAAGTTTATTGCAGGCCAGCTGACATCACTGATCTACCAAGTGAAGGTCCCTGGAAATTACCCTGTGCCCAGACTTCCTATTAGGTAAGATCATACGTGCCTTAACCATAAGAGACTCTTAAATACAGAGAACACACTGAGGGTGGCTGGCGGGGTGGGGGTGGGGGGATGGGCTAAATGGGTGATGGGCATTATGGAGGGCACTTACTGGGAAGAGCATTAAGTGTTATATGTGAGCGATGAATCACTGGGTTCTACTCCTGAAACCAGTACTGCACTCTATGTTAACTAACTTGAATTAAAATAAATTTTTTAAAAAAGGAAAAAAAAACCCAGATCATACACGCCTTTATTTATTAAGTCATCTTTAGCCAGGCCTTTTGTTTCTTTCAGCAGAATGCATCCTAAGTGCTACAAACATCATCCCTAGAGGCATCAAGATTGTTTGGCTGGGTTGGAGAAGGAGTAACTCTGCAGACTCACAGAGAAGATGTGGCTTGCTTAAATTACAGAAGCCAGACTTGCTGACGGGACTGCTATACATTTTTCGCTCTACCAAGCGGTCACATGGGGTGGGGCTCGTTAATTTCAAGACCATCGGCATTCACTTTCATTGGAAGGATTTTCATTTAGTATGATTTTGAGGTTATTTTAAATAAAATATTTAGCTTGCCTAACCAGGTAATGGGAAATCTTTAGCCAGAGGGTTAGAAACTAGATTCAACCTTGTAATTTATCGCCTACAACTATAAATCAAGCCAATGTCAGAAAGCTGAGAAAAACAATAAACAATGAGACAGCTGCCGCCTGGTCTGTCAACAATATATGGCAAGGCGAGACGTGCCCAACAATTACAACAAAGCCATAAATATATATTCTATATTTAACTCCACAAGCTTAAAGTTGTTTGATTTTCATTATTGATGTTTGCACACCCTCAGGGTCTTAAAGGATAAATCCTTTATCTTGTACTGTCATGTTATTAAGAAGAAGAGAAAGTGCTTTTAAAAAAATTCCATTTTGCATAGCTTCTCGGACCTTTGCCCCACTGGCATTTGCATCCTGAGCGTAAGGGAGTTAATGCATGTGTAGGACTGAAGAATCCCAGCACTAAGGTATCCAGAAGAGACAGGACCGAGTTTATGAGTACTAGGAAGGCTGCGTCTGGTGAGGGTGGGGACAGGTAAGGGGAGTTGTTTAAATCGTAAAGTTTCAGAGTCTTGTAACTGTGCTTTACAGAAAAAATCTGTTATAAATAAGTCATAAAGCCATAACATACTCTTTGTAATGCCAGCTCCACCATCTCTGCCAAGAAGACTTTTTTTTTTGTGGGAGAGTCCTCTCTTCCCTTTAGCAGCCTGCATACTACCTAAGAAGCTAATTCTTATTGATAGATCATCATTATTACAGGATGCTGGAAGTGATTCCCATTCACTGCCTGCAAGTAACCCTTAATTCCGACAGAAGACGTAAAGCCAAACCAAAATGTCCTCTGTGTTTGGAAAAGCTGCTGTGCTTGGATCATGGCAGCCCCCTTTGTGGCAAAGACCATCGCTGCAGAATCACTTGACCCCGAGGTCTAACTCCTCCAGGAGAATCTTTGACGAAATATACTGACAGCCACGTTACCACTGTTCCCATCGTCCACGGTAATTCTGCCAAATTGGCAGTCAAAGCCACGCAAGGCTAATCTTGTGCTGGGGAGATTGTCTTCCCTCAAGTCCTAATAGTAAGTACTTGGATTTTCACAGCTCTCTCTGAAATGCAAGGTCTTCTGGAAGCTTCCCTAAGAACCCCTCATGGGCTGGACACAGTGGCTACCGCCTCCCTCTGAGCCACCTCACTCATTTGTGGCCCAGATCTGCCAGCAAAGGGTTTTCTCTTGTCTTCGTCACCTTTGTTCTATTAGCGCGTTCTCAGATGACTTTCACTGAAGGATATTTGTCCAGTAGCCTGCAGGATTATTTCCACATTATTTAAGAGCCCTCTCGAAGAAGTCAGATGGGAATGAAAATGAAACTTGGGGTTCAGGGGTCCGTTGTGGGCATGCCTTTAGAAAGTCCCATCTTGTCTCACAGGCAAGAGATTTTTTCCTCCTACTTTCAGTGTGTGCTGACAGTGTCTGGGGAGACATATTCTCATGTGATCACTTACAAGATCTCATTTCGTGTTAGTGAAATTTACACGCATGACTAGTAATTAAGTCTCAATAAATCAGGATTTCTCGTTTTCATTTCAATATGAGCTTTAATTACATAAAAACAATTGCCATAAAACGATTGCATGCATTTATTTGAGCTTTGAGTGCCCTCTACTGGAACAAGAAAAAAGTAAAAAATCAATAGCATGGAGGGCTTGTGCGGTTCGGTCCTAACTACTCAGATGTCCTCGTTAGTGTCAGGAAAAGAAGAAAAATTGTAAGCACTCAACATCTGTCATTCACAATTAGCTGACAGTGCTCCAAACTTTTTCTAAAACTTACCCATTAAATGGAGCTAACAGTGCATATCTTCCAGATTTTACCTTTACAGAAAAATCCTGAAAGATACCAACGTGAAGCCTCTTCCTAGCTGGTTGTCCAGCTCTTATTTCCAGATACTGCATGTCTCCCTGCTACTGGTGTTCCGTTTACAGCCATGGCCTCTGAGACCAGTTGGCCCCCCGACCAATTTCCTTCTTTAAACCTGTTCCTTCCAAAACCGTGCGTGATGTGAACTTTGCTCTTCTCTGCCTTCACCCCTTGGGCTCTGCTGCCCCTCTGACCTCCTGCCTTCCCCCCACCGCCCCGCCCCATGAACTTCCCAGCTCCCTCCTTCCACCACCACTCTGCCCTCACACCCACCCTCCTCCCTGTCAGCAGGACTGCACCTGAACTCACTTCCTTGTCTCCATTTAACCAGTCTCTCCACCCTCCTTATTCCAATTCATTTCCTAACTTGTCTGGACCTCATGGCTTATTATTTCAACCACACTGTCATCGACACACTCATTTCCACCAACCCTTTGATCGTCTGCTGCATAAGCCTTGAAGTAGTCTATTCTATAACAGCCTAATGATTCATTCTAACCGACTAATTTCTAAGTTGCGAAGCACTGCTGAAGAATATCACACTGCTTTGCTCATTGGCTGATGATACGTCCTTTTGGCCAGTCTCAGGTAGGACCTTGGAAAGGCTCAATTCTGTTTTTCTTTTTTTAAAGTTTATTTATCTTAGAGAGAGAGAGAGAGAGAGAGAGAGAGAGGGCACAATTAGGGGAGGGGCAGAGAGAGAGGGAGAGAGAATCCCAAGCAGGTGCTGCACTGTCAGCATAGAACCCAGTGCGGGGCTTGAACTCACGAACCATGAGATCATGACCGGAGTGGAAATCAAGAGTCAGACGTTTAACCGACTGAGCCACCCAGGAGCCCAGGAAATGCTCAATTCTTATCTGCAGTTTGCTTGTTTTTCTAATCCCTTGAGGATTTTTCGTACCCTGTCTACTCTCCTTCTTAAGATTTGTTTTGTTTCTTAATTTCCAGAAAAGAGCTGGAGCTACACGGTCTCCATTCCTGCACTTCCCAATTTGTCTTTATCTGTGCCCGTTCTTCCCTTTGGCCACAGGAGACTAGCCTCTTCTCTGTTGGCTTCGGATTCTATTCCCTCCCAGTCACTCTTTTTTTCTTCCAATAGTTGTTTAGGTTTTCTCCCTCTTCCCAGGTACCTCTCTCTTGGACTCAGACTATAAATATTCCAGATTCTCCATTGTTGTATTCCCACCCAGACAAGGCATGACCTACTCCCAACCTTGCCTCTCTCTCACAGACTGCTGCCCATATCTCCTTGGCTTCACTATGAGGCATCTTGAAGGAGTAGTCTGTATTCTATGCTTCTGTTTCCATCACCCCCTCACTCTGTATAAGCCACTCAGTTTCATTTTTCTAATCACCAGTCAGGAAATACTCTCTCATAGGTAATCAAAGTCCTCTGTAGGATCAGGTTCTCAGGATCATCCACCTCACTGCTCAGCCGTTCGAAGTAGCTGACGTACCAGGGCCCAAGACCCCTGCTTGCATTCCAGGGCCCTGCCCAGCCAGAAGGATGAAGGAAACGACACAAAAACACACACTTTTCCCCTGAAGGATACTTACTGGAAGGTGTGCCCATCGCCTAATGCAGTCCGGGTCTTGACCTTGCTACAGGGGGAGGTGGGAAAAATAGTCTAGTCTGGTTGGCTAAATATCCAACTAAAATGTAAGAGTCCATTACTAAGGAAGATGGAAAAACACTGACATGTAGATATTTTAAGCTTTGTGTACCAAATGTTAACCAAAAGCACAAACGCATACACGTACACACAAATGAGATTGGGGTTTAAAGATGCTATAAAATTAAGGGTCCCTGGGTGGCTCAGTGTCTGACTCTTGGTTTCGGCTCAGGTCATGATCTCATAGTTCGTGGGTTCAAGCCCAATGTTGGGCTCTGTGCTGACAGTGCAGATCCTGCTTGGGATTCTCTCCTCTTCTTTGTCCCTCCCCTGCTCCCTCTCTCTCCACAAATAAATAAAGATTTTTTAATGCAATAAAATGCACTTCTTTGGTTATGACTTCCTGGAATTTCCATTTGATACTTTGTGCCATATCTATTGTTTGAAAATTATCGAAATTTTGAATCCCAATGTATACTTCATGTTTTCTGAATGTCTTCTGAATATATAAAGAAAGGACATACCTTTATGTTGAAGTAAAAAGTGAACAAATACATACTAATTTATCCTTATGGATATTATATACGGTTTTTGTGTGTAAGATTAAAAAAAATTTAATCCCCTTTAACAGACAACACCCTTACATTTTCCTACATTTTTTCCCTAAAATGGTAAGCCATTTTCTTTTTTTTTTTTTTCAAAATGAAAGGATTTTTTTTCAGATCGCAAAGGCTCTTGACAATTATATCACATTAACATCTTTATTTTCTATACTATAGCTATTTCCAATTTGTACTTTTTTTTAATTCCACTGAAGTCATCCTTTAGAGTAGTAAGCTACATATTTAAAGCCACACACTCTAATTGCCAGCCATTCTGAGTCTGACAATATTAATAATAAGGAATTCAATGCATTTTACTTTATCTAGTCTGTTCTGCTCCTTAACTGCTGGTAATTGACCTTGGGTGACACATCCATTTTCTTATTACATGATGAATTTCATAATATGCCACTGTATGTTTGAAAACTGCTTTGCCTTGGCATTTATGTTTCTAATCCACATTTACAATATTTCACATCACTGTTAAGCCTCATTGGTCTGAATGTTTACCTGGAGTTCTTTTATGTATAACTTTCCCATTCTTGAATTATTGCTGTAATTTTAAATTTCCAACTTCATCAGTCAAAGTACATCTTTAAGTGTATTTTATCTTGTTTTGTTTTCATAAAGGCATGTAAGAGTTCCATTTTCTGACTGCTTGCATTTTGACAGATGTTTTATTGCCTTACACATAATACTACTTAATTGGGATATGGTATTCTTATAACATGCCCAGATACATGACTTAGAAAACTTAAAATAGCCAATTGGGATATGTAGAGAGAGCCAACACGGAAGTTTTGCAACATGGTTGGCTCTGATACGTGTGTGCATCAGTGGTGTTCCCTAAACCACAGGAACTGGCTTGTTGAGAAGCGTCAACTTAAAGCACTATAAATATAAATTGTTTTTTATTCCAACGTTTTTTATTCTATTTTTCTTAACACCCCCCCCCCAACACACATGCCAAACTTCACCTCCAACCATGCTACGGTGAATTTTCTATCCATATCCCTTAACAACATCTTAGATGGATTCTATAATACTTTCATTATTAAAATGCATCTAGGGGCACCTGGGTGGCTCAGTCGGTTGAGTGTTCAACTTTAGCTCAGGTCATGATCTCACAGTTTGTGGGTTCAAGCCCCACATTGGGCTCTGTGCTGACAGCTCAGAGCCTGGAGCCTGCTTTGTATTCTGTGTCTCCCTGTCTATCTGCCCCTCCCCTTCTTGCGCTCTGTCTCTCTCTCAAAAATAAGTAAACATTAAAAAAATAAAAATAAAAATAAATACATCTAGATGGAAGATTCAACCTTGAGGTTGACTTAAAGAACTGGTCTCTTTTTGCCAACACATGTTTGATCCATGGCGCTAAGAGTCTGAAGCATGAAGATGGGCCTGATTACCTTTTTTAGTTACACTCTACAGAGCTTTTCAAGCCAGCTGTGCTAAAACTGCAGAAGGCAGCTCGAGGCTGAAGCGACTAGCAAATAAATAATAAATAAATAAAGTAGAGAAAAATGTTCTAGTGAAGTGAAGAATGTTCTAGGAACTATGAAAGGCCAAGGTGACTCGAGATTAGTCAAAGAGGTCCCAAAAAACAGGAGTTGCATTTGAGGAGTTGCGTGGTGGCCAGATCGTGGCGGGGGGGAAGGAGGGGTTCTGAAAGCCATAAAGGGGCTTGAGGTTTTATTCTCACCACAGCGGGAAACTACTGGAAACCTTTGGACAGAGGAGATACGTGATCTGATTTATATCTTTAAAAACCATCTCCGACCATGTTGAGAAGAACGGTCTGTGGGTGGCAAGAATAGAAAAAGGAAGATCAGTAAGGGGGAGATGGCAATGGTTTAGACAAGATATGCCCATGGCCTGGAGCACGGTGCTGTCCAGAGATGATGTGGCCCCAGACTGTGCATGTACGTTTGCTGGAGACACCCATTACATCAGATGGAAATGTTACAAGGGCAATTGGATATGCAGATCTGGAGTTCCCAGAGAAGCTCCTGGCCATAAGATACAAATGCAGAGCCATCAGGGTATATATGGTATACAAAGCATGGGAATGGAAGAGGTCACCGAGTGAGAGTATATTTCAGAGAGAAGAAATCCAAAGATTAAGTCCTGTGGGGTCCCAGCATTTTGGAGTGAGGAGGAGGAGGAGGAGGAAGAAGCAAAAAAGACTGAGAAGGAGTGACCACACCAGTAGGAGAACTGGTGTGGCGCCCTCCCTGGAAGCCAGATTTAGAAACACTTGAGAAAGTGTTTCAAGAATCAGGTCAACCTCTTCTTTAGCTCCAGTGGCTTCATCTTAGACTAGCAGTTTTTCGAGAACACCAGAAAAAAAACCTCCTGCTTCCACACCAAAGTATACTTTTAGAGGGATGCTTTTCCTTTACGCTTCCTGGCCAGTATTTCTTTCCCCTGTGTAATACTACTTTTTCAAGACCTCACATGTAGATGTCCACCCTGCCCACTTAGACTGTAGTCACATCATGTGCGCAGTGAATTCATGTGATGTGAATCATGTGCAGCTGAAGCCAAGAGAGAATGTTACAATATTGTGACTGATTGCACCCAGCACTCTTCCAAGTGTATCTACCCAAGAACAGGGGAGATAGATGTGCCTCTGATGTTTTTCTGGGGTCTCACAAATCAATACATTATGGACCTATGGGGACATTGTGGGACTTTTCATGACAATTTCATATTATATATATATATATTTCATATTATATATAATGTATATATCATATTATATATATATTACATATATATGAAAGATTGTATATGTATAAGATAAGAACTGTGAGATAATTTCATTATACACATGCACACACACACACACACACACACACACACACACACATATAGTGCTAACTTATGTGCTTATCTTAGAATCCAGCCTTATGTTAGATGTGATTCCACACTGCCTGAACTGGTCAACTGGAAAGGGGTGCGAACTGTCCGTGTTAGGTTTGTCCACAGAAAGGGTGTGTGGAATGTTCTCAGCTCTAGTTGTCTTGGGTCCTGGCAAGCCACCTGCACGTCCATTTCCTCATTGTCCAGCCTTGGGCATCCTTTGGGCTCTATAGGACTAAGATGGAGTTTTCCTCATCCAACACTCAGACTTCCCAGCTCTGTTAGATTCCACGGGCTTCTTTTTGGTCCCTAGCATAGTCAGAAGACCTATGCTGGTGGTTATTCTCACCCAGAACATCCCTTTTTATCAGAAATCCTCTACCTTTTTCCTCAGCAACAGCGCTTCTATAGAGGTGACTACACAAGCCACAGCAGTACTGTTTGGCGGGGTGAATCTGCTTAATGTGTTTTATTCAGTTAGTTTTTCTAGAAAGCTGGCATGAAACAGCACTAGCGATTTCTAGTTTTAGCAGCACAATAGACCCTCTTGTTTGATTTTTTAACAGAGAGAAAGGAGTTAGGTAGCCCTTTAAAATATGTCATAGGTGGGGGACTGGGGTGGCTCAGTCGATTAAGCATCTGACACTTGATCTCGGCTCAGGTCATGATCTCACAGTTTGTAAGTTCGAGCCCCACAGTGGTCTCCATGCTGATGGTGCAGAGCCTGTTTGGGATTCTGTCTCTCCTTCTCTCTGCCCCTCCCCCGTTTGTGCACTTTCTCTCAAAATAAATATATCAACTTAAAAAAAAAAAAGAAGCTGTCAACCCTTTAAAAAAAAAAAAAAGGAGGGGGAAGGGACGCACCCAGGTGGCTCAGTCAGTTGAGTGTCCGACTTCAGCTCGGGTCGTGATCTCGTGGTTCATGGGTTCGACCCCCGTGCCGGGCTCTGTGCTGACAGCTCAGAGCCTGGAGCCTGCTTTGGATTCTGTGTCTCCCTCTTTCTCTGCCCCTCCCCCGCTCGTGTTCTGTCTCCCTCATTCTCAAAAAGTGAATAAACATTAAAAATAAGTAAAATTTAAAAATCTGTCATAAAAGACAAGCACATAGTGGTTTTGTTGTTTGCAAGTGGTGAGGCATAGCCTCCATAGGTGGATACAGCTCAGCATGGCCCCTCTCCTTTCCATCTGTTTGCATCAGTAGATTCCTATTAAGGGCCAAATAGCCATCCAGAAGGAAAAGAATGGAAGACTTGGCGTTCTAAGTTAGAGGATGTCTGATGGGCTGCAGTTGCCCAGAATGAGGCCAATAGACGAGAAAAGGGGCTTCCGGGGAAACTGGATGTAAGCCCCCCCCCATTGGGGCCCGTGCTGCTGAGGAGAGCTCTTCTAACGGAACAGGTTCTGGGACCCCCCGCCCCTCCTGGACCAGTGTCCTGGGGAAGCCGTCTGTGCTTGGATGTAAAGTGATAGGGATGCGTGGCTTCCCCTTAGTAGCGACGCTGGGAAGCGATAAGCCCAGAAACGGTTTCCCTCAGAGGAAATTACCCAACGACCCCATTTCCTCCTTTACGAAGGGTTGTTCATTGATCCCCTTGCAGTCAGAAAACACGTGTTAGGTCCCTCCAGACAGCCTCTGGAGGAGTGACACACGCTTGGAGTCAACAATGATACGGATCTGGGGAGAAAGGAGACCCGATTTTGCACCGCCAGCTGGTGCCGTGGGTCAGGTCTTCGTCAGGATTTTTAGGGAAAATTTGAAAATCGCCCATCACAGAAAGCTTTGGGACACCCCCCCCCCCAAGGCAGTGATATTTTCTTTAGCAGCGAGGAGATAGAGCTTACGGGAAGCAGAATGTAATTAAAAGTCATATCCAATATTCTGCTGCTCAACTGATGTCTTATTAAAAATGTGTGCCTGTGGCCAAGGAAGTAGGAGGTACACTCTCAGCTGTCAGGCCGAGAAAAGAGCGCTGTGCCCAGGATCCATCCCGAAAGGCCGGCTCACTCAGATCCCCGGTCCATGAGGAGGGAGCCGCTTACATCGCCTTCCCACATGACAATCAAAATCACAGCACAGACTCCACTTTTCTCACTTCTCCTACACAAGGGCTCGTGGTTGGGCATAAGATAATGAGGACAGGCTCTGTCACCCACAATGTGGCAAGATAAGATGTGGCACAGTCAGGAGAAATTATTTTAGGGCCCCCTCCCCCAGAGTTCACACCGGTGACTCAATTCATCCCCTTTCTGGCTAATGGGTGAGAGCAGATACGGGATCCTCAGATGCCCCAAGTTTTAATTCTGGCTCAACCGCTGACTTCATTTCTGTAATAGGTATACTATAAACATCTCCTGCATATGGCTCCTGGAGGACAGTCTTCAACTCTAACTCACCTCACTAAAATTCTAAGGAACCCCAAATTATACTGCGGAGTCCTCTGTGAAGCTGGGTGGAAATTTGCATCATTCTCCAACCTGCCCGGCGCCAGTCCCCCCGCCCCCCCTGGTGCTTTGTGAACAGCCACTGCCTAGAAACTGACATTTACTCAAACACAGTTGCAACAATGTGTTCAAATCTTACTCACTTTTAGTGGTGTTCCGAAATTCTGGCCGCTAGATTTTGCTCCGAGTTCATGCTATGAAGCCTCAGTGACTCTGCCACGGTACAGGTTTCTTAGACTGGCAGGTAAAACCCATCCTACGCCCCATAGAGTTTTCAGCCTTCAATTCTGTCTCCAAGAACAGAATCGCTGAATCCAAAGACATTGTGTATGGTGTACCTGAAAACGGAAAAATTCTCAGCACGGCCGAAGGCAAGAGGAATGTTAAGTGAAAAAAGAATTAACTGATGGCGTTGACCTGCAGAAGAGGAGGAAGGAGAGGGGGCGCACAGGAATTGAAGAGTTACTCTCTAGACCAACAGTAAACTTCATCTTTCCTTTATTCTTGTGCCTCAGTTTGTTTATCTGGGAAATAGGAGTGACAGTTCAACTCAGCTTCACTTAGTGTTTATATTTTTGCCCTATTTATAACTACAGTTAGTATTCATTCACTAACTGCAAAACTGTAAATGCCCATCAGACACATTACACATAGCTTTCCATAAAAAAACGGGACATTGTGGAGTGCCTGGGTGGCTTAGACGGTTAAGCGTCTGGCTCTTGATTCTGGCTCAAGTCATGATCTCACGGTTCTTCGGTTCGAGTCCTGCATCAGGCTCTCTGCTGACAGCGTGAAGCCTGCTTTGGATTCTCTCTCCCTCTCTCTTCCCCTCCTATGCGTGCACTCTCTCTTCTCCTTCTCTCTCTGCCCCTCCCCTACTCATGCTCATTCTCTCTCAAAAATGAAATTAAAAACCACATTTTTAAAAATTTTAAAAATTAGACATCATCATAGGTCCCTGTGGATTAAATATGTCTGCGGGTTGTATTTTCTTTGTTTGTTTCCAATGAGGTTAGAAATATTTACTGATTATAGTAATGTCATATTTTTTTTAAAACCTCTCTATATAAGACTTACTCTTTACTTATATGTAAGATTCCTAAGTGCATAAAATGCTTATAAATCCATGAGAAATTCCTTGCTAAAGATTTAAGACTTAAATATTAAAATTCCACAGTCAGCAAATACTCTCAAAGAAATGAAAATATCTGGGAAGTATATAACCATGGTTTTTTGGCCTTTATTTGAATATTAAAGAAAGGGATGGCTTCTATACCCATTTAATTACATTCCCAGAGAGTCTGTGTAGGAATCAGATGATAATAGATTATACTTTCACTAGTGCAAATTGCTTCCCAAAGTGGATATTAATATCAGATCACAGTTCTTGAACCACAACCCATGCAGGCCAGACTTCAGAATCTATTGTATATCAGAAAGGTAATGTGAGCTCATACTATATATTGTATAGCATCCCCATCGGGGGCTCGAGGAAGCATTCAAACCCATTAAATTTTCTATAATGAAACACATAAATATGCACATTATAAGTGGGATAATCACTATTAAATATTCTCACATCAGTTCAGACAATTTACCAAAAATAACAAGTTTTCGGAGTTGCCCCCTTCACCTCAACCCCCAGAATCGCAGAACTGTGGATAAGCAGTTGTTGACCCATATTCTTTCAAAGTATTTGGGATGTTCCACCGCCACCTGTGGGAAAGCCCTTGCAAATTTAATGAGCACCCACGGGAGGATATAATATCACATATAAATAATAGCCGTAGGCTCACATTTTCAGGAACTCCCCAAATATGTAAGCCGGGGACGTTTCCTGCCTTGGGTCCCAGGATTGAAAAATCAATGAATTCACAATACTGCCAGATAGTGTTGCAAGAAAGGTGGGAAGAGGAACCATCAAAGGAGAGAGAGGATCTGTACCGAGGAGAAGCCGTGTCGCCTGTCTCAGGAGATCATCTGGTATTTAATAGAAGACAACTAAGAATAGGTTTGCAAAGATGTCACATGAGAATCGAAACTTCCACTCAAACCTCAGGTAGCCCGGTCAGCAGCAGGGCTCTTAGTGAGCTCAGCCCTGGGCTCTAATACGTGGCCCTGAGCTTGGAAGGACCCGCCCTTGATCAGTGCTCTGCTCTCAGTGATGGCTTCATAATCAGGGCCGAACAGGGACCTTGCCCCACTTCCTTTTGCAAGGGGCCCCACACATCACGTGGCCAGTCCTGTCCACAGGCAGGCCTATCCCTGGCATGGAGTGGAAGACAGTCTCTCAGACTTTCTCTCTTTTGCCTGAGAGGGAAAGCCAGCTGGTGCTCCAGGAGGAGCGAGTCTCACCAAGGGGAGAAGGCTTGCTCTGTTGGTTCCTCTCGGGTCTCCTCCTGGCACACGCAACTTGCACAAAAACTTGCAGATGAGTGATGTGCCATGACCCCCTTCCCCTACGCCGGCTTTGGAGGACAGGCAACTTTCTCCCTATAAACTCCTTAGGAGCGAGGCCATACATAGGGCAGGACGCCAGTCCCTGTGAAAGGTGGGGGTTATGGGAAGGCCTTAGCAGGTGCCTTTGCGAGTTCAGCACACAGTGACCTTTTTGAAGGCACAATCTTCCCAAGACCATTCCTGCGCAGAAATTAATAACTCTTTACATTTGTCGTACATTCTACAATTTACAGAGCAGGTTAGTGGGCATTATTGGATTTTATCGACTCATTCATTCGGCACGCGCCCACACACCCCACCCACATCCACGCCCCTCCACATACATATGTGCCACATACACCCCACCCATGCATACCACCCTCCACCCACACACCCCCACTTATACACTGTATCCCCCCCCCCACACACACATTTTTATTGTGTCAAGTTCAAGCCAAAGAGCTGGATTCTCTTCTACCTTGCCAAAGAAGTCTTTCCTCCCCTCTTTCTTACTAGTCATTGTCCCGTTTTCCTCTTTCCCCTCACAGGCAACTAACTAATGACAACTACTGTCTATCCCAGGCTGTCCACCACCTGCCCTTCTGCCACCATCATCCCACTGACAAGATGTTTCTCGTGGTGTTCACCACTATAAAGAAAAAACTGTCTCTCACTTCTCAAGTCCAGCCACGGAGATATCCAATTTATAGGCACTTTCCAGAATGCTCCCTGCCTAACCATTAGGTGAGTTTGGCACTGGTGACCACTGCCTTATTTGAGAAGCTCTCCTTCAGTTTCTAGAACACTGTTCCTTTCCTGGTTTCCTTCTCTTGCTCTGGTATTACCCTCAGTCTTCCCTGGAGATTCTTTTTCTTTCTACGATGGTTGGGGTCAACTAGGATTTCCTCCTTGCCCTTCTCTTTCTTTCTTCTTCTTTTTTTCGCTCTACACATTCTTCCTGGGGAATAGGATGGGTAGCTTCCTGTGGTTTCAGTAGTCATTTATGCTAATAGCAGTATGGATTGTGGTTAAGTGCCTAACTTCTGGAATTATGGAGACTTGGGTTTGAATTCTGGACATATGACCTGGACAATATACATAATCCCTAAGCCCTGTTTTCACACACATAAAACAGAAAAACAAAATCACCCCCAAGCTTTACAATTATCACAAAGAGTCTCTCATATGTGCTATGCACTGGGTATATAATGATATGCAAAACATACAAAAATCCCTGTGGCACTTCTACTATAGTGTGAGACAGACACTGGACAAATGAGCAAGTGCAAGTGGACATTGGATATGCAACAGTAAGAGGGGCTCTGAAGAATAGAGTAGAACAAGAAATAACCTAACAAATGAGAAACAGTCAGTACGGTGCCTGGCATGGAGGGGATACCCAGCAAAGGCTTGCCACCACCATCTCCCCTATCATCATCCCCTCAATCTCTGCCTCTAGCCTCTTGATGCCTACGGAGACCTCAAATTACCATGTCTAAAGCCATATTCGTCTTATTTCTCTACCTCTTCTATTCCCTTATATTTAATTCGCCACCTTGGTCAATAGCACCCAGGTCTCAGCAGACTGTCAGAACTATCGCGTGGATATGTATTTTGACTCCGCCTCCTTCCCCAGCCCTCCCACCCCTGACCTGATTTCAGCCTTCAGCATTTCTCACCTGACCCGGGGTGAGAGCTAAGTCTGCCTTCTTCAGATGGCTCTCCAGTCAGTCCTCTGCTGCGATGGTTACATTCGCATGATGGCTTTCTGTCACCATTGTCAGAGATATCCCAAGGTCCTTAATCTGCCCACCACTCCGGATGCCCTACTTCTCTTGCTCAGCTCTTTCCTGCCCCCTCCTTCTAACACTGTAAACTCCAAGACACTGAAGTGAGAAGCTCTTGACTCTCCCTAGACGGTCTTGTCCCAATACCTTTCCCCCACCACTGCCATTTTCTCTCCCTGTGGTGTCTTCTGCGTGCCCTTTTATCCGGACAACTCCTGCTCACCATCAAAGACTCAGGGCAGACATCCCCTCCTTTATGCTCTTCCCTGATCTCCACCTTACCCCTGCTTTCCTCCAACCATTACTGCATTGGCTATTTCCCAGAAGGCTCCCCTAGACACTGCCCGAATCTCTGTCTCTTTCACCGAACTCACCAGGTCCCTCTGGATTTTACATTTGTGTGTGTTCCTACCAGATTCTATTGAAAGACAGGATTGACTCTCACTTGTTTTTCCACGTTCTTTCAGGAGCCCCTGTACCCCCATTCACCCACAAACTGTGTGCTCCATGACCTGTAACTGTCAATTAGCGCATTTGCTGAAGTGTGGATTTGTCAATCGCAAAAAATACCTTGTGGGAAATACAGGTGGTTCATTGTAAATTTGTATTAATGGAAAACCTGCCTCTAACCTTTCAGGGCAACAGTTCAGTGCTGAAGATACCCAATTTACATGATAAAACAAGGCCACTTCACATCTCAGGTTATGGCATCTTATATTCATTCATATTTATAATCACTTTACTATTTTTTTCTCCAAAAATCATGGAGTAATTCCTACATCACTTCTATGTAACCAGAGTGAATTTTGCAAATCGAGAAGAATCCCCAGTAAAGGGAACTTCCAGAAGTCTGATGGCAATATTTTTACTAAATTGCTGAGATCCCCTTCTGTTGGGTGCCCTGTAGTTGTCTGGAGCATTTAGCACAGCTCGTAGCTTCTAGAATAAAAGCAATTCTCTCTTCTCTTTTCCTTTCTTGCACTGTCTTGTCCCTTGAGTCTCAATCTCTACACTGATAACCACCTAGAAACTCATATTCTGTTATGTTCAAAACTAAACAAAGTCCCTACGCTGCCCCGACCCATCCTTTGCCTTCTCCTGAGTTCACATCTTGGTTAGTGGCACTGAAGTTCACACAGATGCCCCGCGTCAAAATTTTCTCAGTGATGCTTCACTCTTCTCTGCCCCTCCCTCGGCCTGCCTCATCAGCCTTCACACAGCGCACTTCGTCTTCTTCAGTTATGCACAGTCTGTCAGTGCCCAGTCAAATGGGTTTGCACTCCCATTTCTACCCCTTACAGGCCTCTAATCTCTCGACTAAATTACTTACATGCTTTTTCTCTGTGCCAGGAAGCTCTTGCCTTCAATAGATCTTCAAACTGCTTCCAGACCTCAAGCCAACTGAGACTTTAAAGTCTTCAGTACCTTATCATCACCCACAGAATAAATGGAAATACAGTAGCATCATGTATAAGGGGGGCTTTGCTCTCTGGGCCTCATAGATGTTTTCACCTTCATCCCTCTTTGTACTCCAAAGCACAGTCTCTACAACAGCCAACTCCGACTTTTTCTCAAAATGTCATGGTTTTCCATGTCTCCTTACCTTTCCACTTGCTGGTTTTTTTTCTTCCCTGTATTGTTCTCCCACCTCTATGCCCTGCCCAGAGAACCTCTTGTCCTTCTCTCAAAACCCAGCTCATATATCCTGTGAGATAAACGTAAGACTCCCTCCTCTCTCCTGTAGCTGCCCCCCCCCACAACCCCAGTCTCCCAACAGAAGGCAAATTTGCTGTCAGAGGGCTTCCTTTTAACTCTATTAGTAATTCTCACTATATTACATTTGTTTATGTATTTATAGCACCCGCTAGACCAGCAGCCCCCAACAGACAGAGGGTGGGTCTCATCCCCATTTTTTTCCCAAGTATCTACAGCAGTGCCTGGTAAACAGTCAGCACTCAATAAACATTTTTCAATAAACAATCAAATGATAATTATAGCAAAATCAGAAAAGCAAAGCATTCATCTAACATCCCATAATTTATCTTTGTTTTTATAGGAGGAAATATGCGGCTCCAAGGATAATGAGAAGCTGTGGCTTCTTATTGCAAAAATTATTAGGAGCTTATAAATATGCCCGTAAAACTCACCCCTTACACAGTAGAGGAGATAGACATGAATTTGGAGATAATGACCTTACAAAGAGATACTCCCAAGAATTCTTTTGAGGGTTTACAGAACTGCTGAAATAAAGGTCAACTGTAGAGACCACAAAGAAGGTCTCCAGGGGACTATGGACAGAGAAGTTATTTGGAGTCAACTATAAAGCTCTCCTTTCATGGGAGGACATTGGTGAGAAAATGAAACACTGGCAATGAGAATGAGAGCAATAAGGAAGTAGGATGGGATAAAAGACATCAGAAAAGGAAAACAAGTTCAGTAATGACATTAGAAGAGATATAAATAAGGGGACTATAAATAATCATGTGAATGGGAAATTATCATTCTAAGATTTACTCCCTTAAAAATAGTTTTAAAACAATGAGAGGAACATTAATGAAGCTTTTAAATGGAACCAGGAATTCCCTGCTATTGACTGTTGTGGAAGAACATATATTGAAATTCTTGTTCTCAATGAAAGTACTTAACTGAGATGTGCACGTCAAATTTATCTCAGTGCTTTATTCTCATGGGGAAAGCCAAACTCAATTGAGAAGTGTGGACAATGAAGATTGATGTTGATGAGTTACGAATCTCCAGATGGAATTGTGGATAAAATGATGCAGCCAATAGACCTCCTAGTTATCAAAGATGTATTTAAGAGAGAACTGTCTTGGGCATCCAACTGCCACACTTTGGATTCACATAGCCACTTCTCCAGAACACTGACCTACTTCCAGATCTGCCTGGGAACAGTCTTCACACCCCTCTCTACTAGGAAGTGAGAACCCCCATTCTCCTTTGACAAATATTTTCTTTTAGGGTCCGATTTGCAGGGAGTGGAGTGATCCTCCCTGGAAGAAACTTCGTAGCCCATGCAGACGCTGGCCTGCATCAGCACTGTGTTTGAGGAACAGCAATTCCAACAACCAGGTCCTCTCCTCCCTTCCTCATGCTTATGCACATGGAGCAATTACTACAAAACCAACAGTCGCATCTCAAGTGTGGCAAGGAATTGCATCAGACTGGGCCGGACCATCTATGTTCAAGAATGATACTGAGTCATAGTGACAGAAGACAAAACAACAGAAAATAGGCTCATAGATTTTTCAGGTTCTCTAGTTAGTGCTGAGAGAGTTTGCAACATCTTACTGGCCTCCTCACTAATTAATGAATGAAATAAAGTCTTTCATAGGGCTTATTTTATATCTTAGTTGGAATAGGGATTTACCCCCTCTTCAAATGTATCCTTTAACACATATAAATAAGATGAGATATTAACACAATGGAGATATATCCTAAAGCATGCATTTAGCTCCTGCTTTAGGAAATGATTCCAGTTCTCAGTTCTGTGACTATATCAAAGAAATGTTCATAGAGAAATTAGTTTAATGACAGTCTCTGAATACAAATCTTTTTTGATTCATGTTTTTAAAATGATTTGGGTTTATGGAGATGAGGTAAAGGATCTCATCTTTCCTAGTATTGAGTGCCTAGCCCTTTCCTTTACTAAATAAATTTGGCATAATGTAAAGTAAACTGAAATAAATTAAACTGAAATAAAGCAGGGGTTTCTGTCACCGGCAATACAGAGGACAGGATCCATAAGTGGCTCTGTTGCTACAAATTCTTTACTTTTTATAAATTGGCATTGCAGGGCTGACAGATTGTAAAAAATACCTCTAAGGGGAAAACAAAATACCCTGTGCTGGAAATTGGCCTTGGCTCTGAAGCACTGTGATGGAGCCTGGGTCCTGCAGGAGGTGGAGTTGTCAGGAGCAGTAGTGTCCTCAGCTGAATTAAGCCCAAATCCCCTCTGGAAGAAAAAGAATTCTCAGTTTAGGCCTCCACATTGTCCATATATTTCGGTCGACCAAATACACAAGAGAAAAGAAAAATTCAGGCATGAAAATTGACTAAAACTGCACACAACCCCAAGAAATGTAAATGCTCATAGAATTTAAATAACAGAATCATAATCAAGAGGGAATACATTAATCACAGAAAGGATTTTTTTAATTTTTTAAAATATTTATTTATTTTTGAGAGAGAAAGAGCATGAGCGGGGGAAGGGCAGAGAGAGAGGGAGACACAGAATCCAAAGCAGGGTCCACACTCCAAGCTGTCAGCATAGAGTCTGATGCAGGGCTGAAACTCACCAACCGTGAGATCATAACCTGAGCCGAAGTCGGATGCGTAATCGACTGAGCCATCCAGGTGCCCCAAATTGCAGAAAAGAGTTGAAGAATTTGAAGAGAATTTTTAGGCTGGAAAGTAGATTGAAGAAGCTATTCAAAATGCAGCCCACAGAGGCAACAAGATGGAAAACATGAAGGGGTTTGGAAGACACAATGAGAAAGTCAAACAGATACTGTATTTGAGCCCAGAAGCAAAAAATAAAGAGAATGGAAGAGAGGTTGTATGGTAAAGGTACTGAGAAGTGAATGTTCCAGAAAGGGTGAAAAACAATCCACGCGGAGAAAAAGCAAAAGGAATCCCAAATAATCGTAAAAATAAAAATAATAAACATCTAGACACTTCATAGTGAAACTGAAAGACATCAAAGATGGGTGATGATCATCATCATAATCATAATAATAACAGCAGCAGCAGCCAAAAATGAAAAGTAGTTTATCAATCAAAGGAACAACAATTAAACTGGCAGCAGCCTTCTCATCAGCAATCATGAAAGCCAAAAGCCAGCGGAATAATATCTCCAAAAGTGCTGAGGGTTGAGTGGGGAGATCTAACCAGAACTGTGTATCCAGGATGTCTCTTTCTCAAGAAAGAACAAAAATTAAAGAAACCAAGAATGTATAAGAGTTCCAATTTCTCTACATCTTTACCAACACTTGTTGTTTTATTGCCCACCTAATAGGTGTCATATAGAGTTTTAAGAAAGGCACTATCTATCTTCTTTTAGAGCTATTTACCCTAGGAAAGAATAAACAAACTAGAATGCATGTAGATGTCTGTGTTATGGTCAGAAACTACCCACAGCCTACCCCACTGCACTTAGTCACAGTTGGAGGAGAGAATTCCCCACCAGAACTTTAACTTTGAAGTGGACTATAGGTGTGCACATTCACATCAAAATATACCAAAAGTGTGAACATGTAACGAGGAAAAGGGGAAAATGCTGCTTTTGTCTTAAGTGAATATTTATATAATGATGTCTTTCCATATTTTATCTTAGTCAAGACTAAAGGTATAATAGACGTTCCAATTTTTTTAACCGAAGGAGCACACGCATTCCAAACTCTTTCCCGTTTTTCCAACTTGATCATTAGGAAAGTGTTTTCTAAGTGCCTGCAGACAAAGAAGGGCAGGAATTCTCACCTGCATGCCCAACTCAGGAACCGAGGAGCCCAGAGCACTGTATTGGGAGTGGCGTCTGCGCATGGCCCTAATAGACCTTCTTGGAGAATGAGTGAAAAGAAATTAAAGTCGGGTTCTTGGACACAAAAATGTAGATTGCTGAATAAAAAGAGATGGCCAGGTAGATCATCATCATCCATCTTTGATGTCTTTCAGTTTCACTATGAACTGTCTCGATGTTTATTATTTTTATTTTTACTGTTTGGGATTCCTTTTGCTTTTTCTCAGTGTGGATTCTGTTTTGCACCCTTTCTGGAACATTCCTCTCTCAGTACTTTTCCATACAACCTCTCCTCCGTGCTCTTTGGAGTAGGGTGCCCAAGTCAACAGCGAACACATCTCAAGGTAGGAGAATCTTAAGGTTCCTGGATATTGTCTTCGGATCCCATTAGACATGAGCAGAAAGGAGAGACTTGAATCAGTTTCATTAAAATGTTCTCTGGCTGTCCTGGAGAGAACCAGACACAATTAGCTCTGCGCTAAGGCTATTATAATAGAAAGTGCTACAATTCCCTTTTGAAGAGACTGCGTGCACATAGCAAACAAATTTCAAATGTCAACACAGGTGGAAGTGAGAATTCTTTCATTGAGAAGACTTGGTGGCTTGGAAACAATGGTATCAACTAGGGGAGTGTTGAGTGCAATCATGGAATGGAAAGTAACATGGCTTTGTCCCCATGAGGAACCACAAACAGCCATGGGGGACAATCTCTGAGAATCCCTTAGGACCTTTCCAGGGCAATAACAGAGACTTGCATAGAGTCTCAGGGACTCTACAAGGTGGGGCCTGGAAACACCAGATCAATGAGATTATTCCCTGATCTTGGAACTCCCTCCTTCTTAGGGTCTGAGCCTCGGGGAGGGGAGCACCAATGAGGTTTGCATTACCCTGTGACACTTAGCTAATCCTTAACTTCTCACCTTCACTGAGGCTGGTGTTGCCTGAGAGATCAAGAGTTCCAAATATAAGACCAAGAGATTCTAGCAGAGAGTCCGGATAGCATTCTACAAACATGCGTCAAAGGGCAGATTTCAGGTCATTGAAAAATTGCTCATTCCCTTCAGACTTATAAAGAAGAGTCACTTTGTTTTGTACTCTCTACTACTTTTTCTTAAAGCTATCCATATATATCTGTCTGTCTGTCTGTCTGTCTATCTATTGCTATGGATGAATGTTTGTGTCCTTCCAAAATTTGTGTGTTGAAGTCCCGGTCCCCATTGTGATGATATTTGGAGGTGGGGGCTCTGGGAGCCTGACTAGGTTTAGCTGAGGTCAGGAAGGTAGAGCTCCCATGGTGGGATTAGTGCCCTTATAAGAAGAGGAAGAGACTAGAACTGTCTCTCCACACTCACAAATGGAGGAAAGGCATGTGAGCGCACAGCAAGAAGGTGGCTGCTGTCTACAAGCCAGGAAGAGAAGTCTCACCAGACACTGAATCTGTGGCACCTTTATCTTGCACTTTCCAGGCTCCAGAACTGTGAGAAATAAATGTTTGCTGTTTAAGCCACCCAGTTTATGGTATTTTGTTATAGCAGCCAGAACTGACTAAGATAGGAATTATTTTTGTTACAAAATAAAGCCATCATTGAATCCTATCCAATCTCATTCCCCTTCCAGGAAATAATCTTGTTACCACTTTTATGTACACCCTTCTTGGACTTTCTCTGTGTGTATTCAAATACTTACTTAGTGACTCTTGGACATGTTACTTAACTTCCATGCCTCAGTTTCCTCATCTGTAATGTGGATAATAATAGCACACATCTTCTGGAGCGATTGTGAATGTTAAATGAGATGGCTTATATAAAGCCATTAGCACAGTGACTGGAACATTCTTATATCTGTATTTCTATGTATAGTTTGGTTTTACGTGTCTTTATTCACACAAATGGAATCGTGCTTTATGCATTTCTATGAAACTTTATTTTTCACTTAGCAAGATATCCACGATACCTTCTATGTCTAAATATATAGACCTACCTCCTTCTTTGTAATTACTGTGTAATATTTCATGGTGTGAATATACCATAGATAAGTTAACCATTCCATTGTGTTATGGTTTTTATCAGTTAGTCCTAGTGACAGATAATGCTTTAGTGAACCCTGTTCTGTAAACATTTAGCTTCTTCTCCAGGATAGATACCTAGAAGAGAAAGTGATAATCATTACTAATGTTAGTAGATATTATGGTTCCTTAAAAAAACACACACTAATTTGTACAGGAACAAAGTATGTCTTTCCCAACCATATGAACCTAAGTTTTTCCACTTTTATTTTAGTCAGGTGTAAGGATTTAGCTTGTAATACTTAATGGGAAACCTGCAAACCTGATTGGTGAAATGCACACGGCCCATTTGTTGCTGACACTTGTCACCCACACTGAATTTATGACAGTAACATGGGGTCACATTCCTTCTTCCTTGGAGCCATAGCTCTTGGGCCCTTCAAGATGCTCTATCTAAGAAAGAGGGCACAGTTCAATATAGAATATAAAACTGGAGATCATGCGGATTACTGAGAGGATTCCTAAAAATTCCCAGGAGTTAGGAACATAGTCATAGCAACCAGGGTTGTTATTTCAAGAAAACAGAATAAAAACTGCTGGGGGCACTTAGGCTGCCTTCTCCCCTCTCTCCCCCTGCCCCTTCTTCCAACTCGCTCTGCTCTCCTGTAGCAGCTGGTCATGCTCTGAACAGAACCAAGGACAGAAAGGCATAGAAGCCATCCCTTCACGTGTGTTTTCCACAAGTCTGCACCAAGCCATCAGAGTGAGGATGTTCCTCCTAGCAACAACCGTCTGTGTTCAAACTCTCCAGCCTCTGTGGAGAACTGTTTTTCTAAGGTTTATTTATTTATTTTGAGAGAGAGAGAGAGAGCGCACGCACGAGGGAGGGGCAGACCTAAGCCGAAATCAAAAGTCAGATGCTTAACCGACTGAGCCACCCAGGCGCCGGACAACTCATTCTTATACTGAGCAATTTACAATGTAAGGAAGCCGTTCCTTTTCTAGAAGAAATTTTAATTGTGATGACCAAAGAGACGAAGACCATGGCACATTATTTCTTCGGTAAAAGCCTTTTAAATGTTTAAAGACATTTATTTTCTTGCCAGTCAGACTTTCCTTCTTTAAAACCCTATTATCTTTCCATTTTTTCAACCTCTCAGCTCCTTACATATGTTACGTGACTTCTTTCTCAATGTTCTGTACCCCCTTGGCATGCAATGAAGAATTTTTAAAGCATCCAATCTGTTTCGGGTTGTTGTGGGGTTTGGTTTTGGTTTTGGTTTTCCTTTTGCTTTGAAATACTTTGGGGGATTCCAATAAGTTTTTAAAATTTAAAAGTATGGTGATACCATACTTACTGATTTGTTGAAACTTCCTTTCAGTTCTAAGTAATGTTTTGCTTTCGCGGTCCTATACTACTTCCTATAAGTCTTACTCTCCAAATAAGGGTGACAATGCAGTAGAAGAGAAAGTGGAGAGAGAAATGAAGAAACACAGGCAGTGATCAAGAGGCTGAAATGTTTTTTTCTAAGTGTCTCTCTCAGTTTAGCTAGCTTGTAATTAATAAATCACATGGAGTAACCCAACGGATTTGATTATATAAAACACGATTTACAAGTTGAGCTTGGAGGCCACATCAGTGAGTCCCATTGCTCATGGTTTGATTTTTTTTCTTTTTTTGATGGTTACAGTGAGTGTTTGCAAGTACTTTCAGAAGTTTAGAGGTTAATCATGGCCATGCATAGTGGCTTAGAACTATGGATCTGTTGGGCAATTTTTGTGGGGAAGGAATTTAGAAGGAGGTGTCCATCTTCCCACCCAACTTAAACTTAAAATTTTATACCCAGAGAAATAGATGAAGAAGCATATGAGATCAAAATGGAAGCTTTCTTATTTATAAGTTAGTCTGGATGACATGAGTTAGATATGGGCAAGTGGTCTTGCTAAGACCTGAATGAGGTCCTTCTCTGAATGAGACCAGCTTAGCCAATCACAGGCCATAGCAAGCAAGAGCAAGTCTCCACCATGGGAGCCTACCCTCAGGAACATCCTCCTCAGAGCAGGTCAACCCCAAAGGGAGAAGGAGGAAACGACTGAACCAAGACTGAGAGACCAGGACCGCAACTCAGGAAATTTCTTCATCTGATAACGGGAGGAGTGGAAAATATGTGTAATTGTCTCACCATAATATTTGGCTCACTGGTTCTTTTTTTATTGTGGTAAAATACACATCACATAAATTCATCATTTTCATTATATTAGAGTGCATAATTCAGTGGCATTCACAAAGTTGTGCAACCATCGTCATGTTACCAGAATATTTTCATCATCCCAAACGGAAGCCTCATACCCATTAAGCAGTCACTCCCCATTCTTCTTCCCCACTGCCCCAATCTGGCCCCTGGCAATCCCCAGTCTGTAGTCTGTCTGTATGGATTTGTCTATTCTGGATAGTTCATATAAATGGAATCATACAATGTGAGGTTTGGGGGCCTAGTTTCCTTCACTGAGCATAATGCCTTCAAGGTTCGTTCTTGTTGTAGCATGTATCAGTACCTTATTCCTTTTTGTGGCTGAATAATATTCCGTTGTACAGATATACTGCATTTTATTTATCCATTCATCTGTTCGTGGACATTTGGATTGCTCCTACCTTTTGGCTATCGCCATTTGTGTGCAAGTTTTTGTCTGAATACCTGCTCTCAATTCTTTTATGTATATACCAGGACTAGAATTATTAAACCATATAGCAATTCGATGATTGTCTTTTTGGGAATTACCAAACTGGTTTCTACAGTGGCTTCACGATTTTACTTTATGACCAGCAATGTGAAAGGATTCTAATTTTCGGCATCCTTGCTGACACTTGTTGTTTTCTTTCTTTTTTTCTTTCTTTTCTTTAAGTTATAGCCATCCTAATGGGTAGGAAGTAGCATCTCATTGGGGTTTCAATTTGCATTTCCCTAACGACTAATGATATTGAGCATTTCTTCATGTGCTTATTGGTCATTTGGATATCTTCTCTGGAGAGATGTCTATTCAAATCCTTTTGTTACCTGGTGGTAGATGGTAAAATTCCTCGATTCTTGTTTTCCCAAAGGAAAGAATTCAATAGATCCAGAGATGCAGGAGTGGGCTGACCTGAGGCTAAGTAGCAGCCCGCTGAGTCCTGTATTGTGTTTTTTTTATGGGGGTCTCTTTGGTCTCCTTCTTCCCATCTTGTCATTATCACACCACCCCCTGGATCTTCCCTGGTTTCCTCCCCTCCAACCTTTTGTGTGTGTTCATGTCTGCCATCTTCCCATGAGCACCTAAGCAAAACCCATGGGGAAGGGAGCCAAAAACCACAAAGTACAGTGATTTTATAATAGTCTTGGGATTACTAGTTGACAAGGTTTTCCTCAAGTGCTCCACAGTTGGAAAAGTCCCTGCAGACTGTATCTTTAGTTTTTCAGACTGTGCTAAACTGCAAAAGGGGTTGGTCTAGGGAGACAGGAGGTCTCAGGGTGGAGACTGGGTGGTCCCTGGCATTTTCCCATCTGTTCTCCTCTTTTGTCCCCTCCTGCTCATGTCTAAATGCCTAGCCTAGCACTTTGACCATTTTTTAGTTGAGCTGCCTTTCCACTGTTGAGTCATAAATGCTGTTTATATATTCTGGATAATAGATCCTTGTCAGATACATGATTTGCAGATATTTTCTTAGGGATTCTGTGGGCTGTCTTTCCACTGTCTGGGTAGGTATTTTGATGAACAAAATTTTTAATTTTTGTAAGATTCCATCTACCTATTTTTCTTTTGTTGCTTGTACTTTTGGTGTCAGAGCTAAGAAAATATTGCCAGGTCCAAGTTCATGAAGATTTACTCCTGTGTTTTTTTCTTAAGAGTTTTATTATTTTAGCTCTCATAGCTCACTGATTAAAACAAACAAACAAAAACCTTTGTCTAAACATCAACTTTATTTGAATATAATTTACTTGAAATAAAATGTACCCATTCTAAGCATACAATTCAATGAGTGTAAACAGATGTCTACCCCCATTTAACCGTGACCACAATAAAGACACAAGACATTTCCATGAATGCAGACAGTTTTCTTATGCCCGCTAGCATTAGTCATCCCCATTTAAAAAAAAAAAAAATCTTTATTTATTTTTGATAGAGAGACAGAGTGCGAGTGGGGGAGGGGCAGAGAGAGAGGGACACACAGAATCCAAAGCAGGCTCCAGGTTCTGAGCTGTCAGCACAGAGCCCGATGCGAGGCTCGAACTCACGAACCGTGAGATCATGAACTGAGCTGAAGTCAGCCACTTAACCAACTGAGCCACCCAGGCACTCCCCCACTTTTTAATCTGGGTAGTCACTAATTTTATTTCTGTCACTTGACATAGCTTTATATGTTCTAGAATCTCAAATAAAATCATACATATATTCTCTTTTGTGCCAGATTTCGTTTGGTCAGCCTAATTTTTTATTCATCTATGCTGTGTCTGGTACAAGCAGTTTGTTCCATTTTTATTACTTTGTGCTATTGCAACGTATGGATATACCACAACGTATTTATCTATTTACCTATTGGATGAGCATTTGATTTTTTACATATAAATAGTGTTTATTATAAATGACAAGTAGGTTTTGGATAGAAGAATGAGAATGTATAAGCAAAAACCGTAATTTTACTATGTAAATGTTGTTCACATTGATTTAGGACCTTTCTGAACTCCTTCTGGGAGTGTGTATGCGTGTGTGTTTATTTATAAAATATGTTGATTGGGACTTTTTCCACCATTCCTGAAATTTACCTAAAGCCCCAAAGCTGAAATCAAGGGACGCTAAGGTCCCCACGTGAGATAAAGAGCCAGCCGTGGGGCTAGACGTGTTATCTGGGGGCTTAGTAAGTGGTGACAAAATCAGTTCCTCCGTGGCCAGCCAGTCCTTCCTGTAGAGTCTGTCTAAGAAAAGCAAGGGAGAATCGTTCAGGCCATTGGCCTTGTAGAGTATTTAGATTTAGGATAAAAAAATTTTTTTTCACCTTTTCCTCTAATGAAAATGTCCACGCTCTTCCCACTTCAAAGCCAAGTGCGGACAGAGCCAGGGGAATCACCAAAGCAGGGGGGGGGGGGTACTTGCAACAAGGTGTGGCTGGCAAACCCTCTCCAGCTGGATGTCTACTTAGGGAATGGATCTGCTTAAACGACCGCCTGGTTAGCAAAGGAAATGATAAGAAAGAGGACAAGGTGGCAAGAGGCATCAGTGGAGTAATTTGGCATGTCCCAGAGACACATTTGGCACATCCCGGAGACACGTGTCTCCTGTGTGGTCAAGTGGAAGCCACATGAGGTACCTGGGTCCAGTCCACCTTGCCCCATTGCCCACGACGGCAAGCAAATCCTGGGAGGAAAAGGCACATGATGATTGTGTGTGGCGGGAACTGGCAAAGAGTAGACACATGATCCACCACGGCAGGGAAGTGTAAAGCTGGCTTCCTGAGGCTCCTTTGGAAGCTCTGGAAGAGTCTGCATTTGGATGGCCACCTGGCAGAGGGTGATGCTGCCAGCTGGTGTTAGCCAAAGCCGCGGAGACAAGGAGAGGACTGCCCACGGCCAGATCATGGAGGACAAAGTCATTTCCCCGAGAGGAGCAGAACGGGCTTTTCTTTTCCCTTCCACATCCCTCCTGCTGACACCTAGGACATGGGTGCCAACCTCAGACCCGGGCTCGGGATTGAAAATTTAAACCAGAGGCTACTTGTAATAACTCAAAGTGACTGGAGCCGCATGGAATCATCTATTTTTAAGGGGAAAGGAAATGGGAACCCAAAGGGTTTAAAGTGGAAAGAAGTATGTGGAGAGAAAAAAGATTGTTTCCTACTGAAAATAGCTATTACACATGCATATAGCACACTGGAGCTATTTTTCATAAAAAAAGAGACCACACCTCATACTCTTTAGTTAGCCACTTTATATAAAATTTATCCATGTGTAATATACACTGACCGTGCCCATAAATATTCACCAGAGGCATCATTTTAAGTAGCAGAATAATATTCTGTGACATGCAGGTATCACAATTTTAGAATTGGACATTGAGACGTGTTTTCATTCTTTTCTCATTACCATACACAGTGATAGGACCCATATCATTACACGTGAATGTTTGCACACATTCTGAAATAATTCCTCGGGAGGCGGTCTAGAACTAGAACTGCTGGATCAAAGCGCATATACCTACATTTGTCTGTTAATAATATGCCTACCGACAATGTGGTGCTAATTTCTGTGGCCATCAGCACTCAGAGCACCTTTACTTATTTTCTGACCATGTAGACTTCCTTGTGAATTGTCCTTTGATGTTATCCCGCTCTATCTGCATGAAGCAGACTGGCTGGCTGCACTTGAAGAATATATCGCTCTGTGCTTAACTAGCCACGTATGTATCTGTGCTCTGTGTTCTGTTAAGGAGCTACTCTCTCATTCACCGCCGCCCTACGCCTTTCCAACGCTTGACCAGATAATCAGCAATCCATAGCGAGCTGGTCTTCTCCTTAGACATAGTTGGACACTCATCCTTGAATCTGCCGTCTGATTAGTGAGCAGAGTGCAGGGTAGCCTAATTCCACTACTCAGTTCCACCCCACCTCCCCACCCTCCCACCCCTCACGGATTGTTTTGCCAAGTGCAATCCAATGCGATGTCGTCATCCAGGGGAAATTATAAGTGACAACTCTGTGAAATCTGTCACGTGTTTTCAGAGAGGATTTTGTGATTACTTCATAGGGTCTCCTTTGTATGAGTCTTGGCAGGGTTGGGGGAGGAAGCCGTTGAGTCCCACTCTAAGAAATCACTGTTGGTTTCCTGAACTAATTTGGTTTAACCTCGTGGATACCGTGACACTTTAAAGATCTTTCAGGAAAAATCAGATTTTAGCCTACACTGAGCAAGAGGAAAAAGATTTCAAGGTATCACTATTTCATTCTGGCTCTGGGCTATTTTGGTTAACCTCATGTATTTTATTTCTCACCTTGAAATATAAGCACATCTTTCTTGTCCTCCTTGAGTCCTCTTTTAAGTAAGTTTGGAGTAAATACAGTAACAAAGAGACAAGAAAAGGGGGCCAAGGGAGCCTCCATCCTCTTTCTAGGGACAGAGGCAGATGGGTGGGACCCTGGAGGAAGGGGTTAGTAATCTGGGATAATTAAAGACATTTGGATGCTATAACATTTCAGTTAGGGACTTCTTAACTAGAAAGATGAGTAGCTTTGCTTTGGTACTTTGGTTAAAGAAATCACAGGCTGAGTGATGGGGGAGCAGTAGCTTAAAAATGCTTATGTGCCTCTTGGTTAAAAAAGCCATGCGAGGACCAAATGAGAAGTGACAGAAGGCTCGTTGCTCTGGACCAACTAGCTCTAAACGCCATATCCCCCCAAAACGGAGCGATTAGCGACCCTCAGGTTTCCTCTGCACCCCTCCGGTGGGGAGCTGAGAAGGGAGAGGGCAGGATGAGAAGCAGGGGGGTGGGGCAGGATGTCAGGAGGCGCCGCTCCGTGAAAAGTGTGCCCATGCGCAGAGAGCCCCGGAGCTCCACATCTGTCAGCAAGCCTGATGGCAGACAGCGGGCTGAGGGCGCTGCCCACCAATCTCGTGCTCTTTTCTTGTTTCTCGAAGTTGTTCATTCCCCGCTCCCCCCATCCTTGCTTGAGACCGTTTCTTCAATAGATAAGAGTGGTTTTAGGCTTACAATCTGTTTTCTAAAAGGATGAATTCATCATTCAACAACAACGAAATGATGAAAAGAGGAGACAGAGCAACAGAAACTCGTGTTTGAGTTGGGGTGGAGGCATGATCTGCGTCCTGGTTGCACATGCACGAACGCTCCTTCCTCATTTTGCTAGGGATGGCTCGATTGTGATGGGGTAACTTGCAGCTACCCCCAAATCACGGAGGCTTAAAACAGCACAGATTCGGTTCTCATTCATGTCAGACATCCACGAACAATTGTGTGGGGTTCTGCAACCTGATGTTCTCAATCTGGGACTTGAGCTGATGGAATAGCCACCACCTGGAGCCTTGCCCGGCACACTGGCAGAGGACACGGAGGCCGTGGTGAAGCTTGAACTGGTTCTTAATGGGCTGGCCAGAATTGGCCCTCACATCTCACTGGCCAAAGTATATCCTATGACCACAACTAACTTCCAGCAGATAAAGGAGATTCCTTCCACCGAGAAGGAGAGCCGGAACATCTGTGACCGGCCCCAATGAATATCGTGGCTTTTTCTTTGTCTTTTTAATTTTTTATTAACATGTATTTATTTTTGAAGGAGAGAGAGACAGAGTGTGAGTGGGAGAGAAGCAGAGAGAGAGAGGAAGACACAGAATCCGAAGCAGGCTCCAGGCTCTGAGCTGTCAGCACAGAGCCCGACACGGGGCTCGAACTCACAAACTGCGAGATCATGACCTGAGCCGAGGTTGGCCACTTAAACGACTGAGCCAAGCAGACGCCCCTTTTTCTTTTTTTTTAAGTTTATTTATTTTGAGAAAGACAGAGACAGCACAAGTGGGGAGGGGCAGAGAGAAAGGGAGAGAGAGAATCTCAAGTAGTCTGCCAGCACAGAGCTGTATGCAGGGCTCGAAACCACAAAACCAGGAGATCATAACCTGAGCTGAAACCAAGCGTTGGAAACCAAGTTAACCAACTGAGCCACCCAGGTACTCCTCACATTGCTTTCTTCTAATCTAAATATTAAATACTATTATAGTTGCTACAACCTTTGAGGAATTCTTACAAGTGTCCCCGATATTGCCACAGGGGAATATGTGTTACAGAATTGGGACACTCTAATAGACCTCTTCACCCACCAAGTATCCCAGATCTAATATAAAAAACTGTTCCCTATGATTGTAAATCTCCCAGACCCTTCATCGGAAAGAATAGGTAGATAAGAACAACCAAGAATATTTGAAAGAAAGAAAAATTAGTGAAAATTAATTTGTACTACGGACAACAAGATGAATTCTTCCTGAGTTAGGTCTCCTTACCTAATCTAGTGTGAGATTCCCATTGGCTAAACCTTAGTGAAGCTGGAGTCAAGGAAGGAGGGGGGAGTCCAAGGCAGCCATGGAAGGGAATATGGGTAAATTTGCCTCCGACAGCCACAGGATTTCTGGGAGAAGAAATGGAGCAAAAGACGGGAGAAGCAGGAGCTGGGAGCCAGGGGGAAGCTATGCAGGTCGTGGGGAAAACTGAGCACAAGACGTGCTCCAAAGCCAGTGGGACTGCTGTGAGGGTGCCTGTGACCAGAGCAGGTGCAGAGCCCCATGTGACAGGACAGCACAGACACCCGTGTGCTGATTGTCTGGCCCAGAAGAGGACCACACGGGATGTGGCACTAACCCTGAGGTGTTGGTGGAACTCACATGAGGCAGGGCGGGGCAAGGTCACAGAGGTTGTCAGACCCTGACCTCGTTGAGGCCAAATTGTGTTCCACCCAGGACCAGCTTGAGCGGCAAGTGACCAGGAAGACAAATGACGTCATCCTGAGGAGCCAAAGAGAAATCACCGGCCATGAGACACACAGTAAGCCAGCTTTACCCAGCCAGACACCATCCTACGGAACTGAAAGAGGAAGGGAGGGGCCACAAAATAAGGGGTTTTTATGCAAAAGGAACTGGGTTGTTTAGAGGATGATCAATTTCTGGGGTCAGATTGAGATCACTGAATGGAGATCAGGTTACCTAGAGAGCTCTTTTTTAACCCCTGGACGCATAGTATCTATTGGAAGCACCCAGGAGCTTTCTGACAATGCATTAGCTGGCTGTGGACATGGGTATGGGTGTGGGGACCCGTGTTTGCGAGGTCACATCTGTACGCAACTTCCCAGTGTTTCTGATGTGTGAGTATGAACTATCTAAGCAACATACACGGTATCGTTAAAGGGCAGGTGCCGGCAGACACGTGGGGCTTGTGGAACCTGCCCAAGAACTGTTGCTGTCTGCTCCCCTTCTCCAATCAAAGTTGCCTCGTACCTGCTTCTTGGCTCCGGGCTTGGGCTCTGGGCTCTGAATTCAGACCCCTTCTTTCTCTCTTTGGCTCAGCTCCCGAGGCCTGGCAATGAGTACAGCCACTACTATTTGGTTTAACCCAGCCTGACGCCTTCCTTGTCTCACGGAGCCCGCAGGCAACTAACTCTCCCTAGACCTGTCCGTGCTTTGGATGGAAAAGAGGCAGATGTAGACAAGAGATCCAGATGCCCCTTGTGACAAAGGCCACGTGGAGCTGGTCCAGGCATACATTCAGCGGACCTGTTGATTCTTTCAGGTACTAACATCTGGGCCCATTGTTGTTAGTTCTGTGGAAGGAAAGCAAGAATTCTAGACTCTCCTCTCAAATTTTCCGATAGTTAAATAGCAATTCAGTTTTGTTTTTTTTTTGAGAGACAGAGACAGTGTGAGTGGGGGAGGGGCAGAGAGTGAGGGAGACCGAGAATCCCAAGAAGGTTCTGTGCTGTCAGCACAGAGCCCAGCCCACTGGAGGGCTCCAGCTCACAAACTGTGATATCAAGACCTGAGCTGAAACCAAGAGTCGGATGCACAACCAACTGAGCCACCCAGGCACCTCTAAGTATCAATTCCTTTTTTTAAACCGGTGTATATGCTGGGGAGAAAATAAAAGCTACCGAAGGTCCAGTCCTGGTCAGTGGGAGATGGGAAGCAGCCTCCAGCTGCAGGAAACCTTCTGGAGCGGCAGAAATTGCTGGAGGAAGGATCTGCCGAAGCCAAGGTTCTGCACGCCTTTTGGGGTCACGTGGGTCACAAGGCAGACAGTGAATTGTTTGAACAGGCTGTGACTGCACTAACAGTCCTTCCCGAAGGACAGCCTTACAGTAACGATAGTAAAAACCAACAGCAAGAGCGATAGTGATGATTGCAGTTTGGGTCTGCATACCTGCTTTAAAGAGCCCCCCAAAGTTTTACGGAGCATTTCAACCCTTCGGACATCTCCAATGGGAGGAAAACGGCAATTGCTAGTTTCCTTTTATAACTGGAGAAACAAATGTGGGGCAAAAAGAGCTACCGATTTGACCAAATAGCCCACATTCTTCCCAGATGTAGAGAAAAATCTGGGCTTCAGGAGGGCACTTTCGTTGGTTATTTTGAAGCCATATTGAAAAACTTCTCATTTGGCATATTGGCTCATGTTATCTCTGTGACTGTCGTATCCCCTCCAGCCATTCACATTGCACGCTTGCTTCTGGGCCAAGTTTGGGAGGGGGGGGGGGTCAGTTCATCTCCATGGAAACCTCCCAGGCCTCGCCTGCCCCTCCCTCCTTCCTCCTCACCATGGCTTTTAGGCTGAGCATCATCCATCTAACCATTAGTCATCCCTGTCTCTACAGAAACCTTATTACCCTGTGTTTTTATTTAGCTTTTTACATGCTGCTTAACTCCTGGTAATTCCTTCAGGGTTGGGCTGGAATCCTATCCAACTGGCTTTTGGTCTCTCTTGGGGCCCCGGACAGGGCAGGCCTCACAATACCCTCACTCACTGCTTCCTTTATCTTAGCTTTGACTTTCAGCTCTCTGCCACCATGGCGTGGGCCCAGCTCTGCTCTTAACCAGTTGCAGCTACTTTGAGCCTCAGTTTCCTCATCTGTAAACTGGGGATAACTGCGCCTACCTCCTGAGGCTATTACAAGGATATGACTGAATGTAGGTGGTGTTAGAACATCGCCCAGTACCCTGTGAGCGTTTTCTGCATGCTAGCTGCGTTTTTATTGTTAACTATTATTATTACATCAGTATAAGGAGGTTCTAAGGTGCCCTAGTTAAAGTACAGCAATGAATTTCATTGTTTTAGATCCCTTGCTAATATTGTAGGACAATCTCTCTTGGTGGGGCATATTCTGGTTTTGGCTTAATTTTATTCATTGTTACTTTTCTTCTTTAAATATAGATAATGTTTAAAATATATTAAATTTATATTTACATATATGTTTATATATATATTTCCATAGGTTCAGCATATAGGGAAGTAACAGCAAATAAGATGGGTGGGACTCATGTGCACACAAGTCACATCCGGTTTGGCAGGGAATAAGGAGGCTAAACCAACTATTACGAATGGGATACGTTTGGGCGCCTGGGTAGCTCAGTCTGTTAAGCTTCGACTTCGGCTCAGGTCATGATCTCAAGGGTTCAAGCCCCGCATCGGGTTCTGTGCTGATAGCTGGTAGCCTGGAGTTTGGAGCCTGCTTTGGATTCTGTGACTCCCTCTCTCTCTCTGCCCCTCCCCCACTCACGCTCTGTCTCTCAAAAATAAACATTAAAAAAAAATAGAATACATTTTGCAAACAGGGAAACAGCAAGTGCTATGAAGGGTGCGGCAAATCCAAAAGATCTGGAAGAACTCCTTCAAAAATAGTCCTAAAATTTCCACCATAATAAATGGCCAATCGATACCAGTATTCGTAGAAATGGTCCCCTTGAAGCCTGATGTCTTTAATGGTTGAAATAAATTGACCCAAACTGAAAACAGTAACAATTCCAACAGCTTTTTCACTCTTGCCGGTGGAATTTAGCTGCAGGCAGAGAAGGAATTAATGAGCGCTCAACCCCCCAGCCCCACCACGTAATGCATACCAACAACCTCCAGCCACGTCCCCACCAACCCTACCTACTGACAACTGCAGTGGTGACCGTAGATTCCAGAAATTACCCGTAAGCATCGGAAGAACTGGGAATTGCCCTCCTGGGTGGCTATCAAGTAGAGACACTTTGTGGGTGGCTGGGTGCCCTCCGGCAGCTGTCCCCAGCTTATCTCCAGCCGAGGCCCTCCTGACCACTTGGTCTCTTGTGTGTTAACCTCTGGCCTCTTACCAGCAGTGAGTGAAAAGGAAATGGAGGTGTCAGAATGACAGCAGGGGACAGAGGAGGAGGGCTCTATTGGCGGGGGGGTGGGGGGTGGGGGGGGTAAGGGTCACCTAGAAATTACATCATGCAGCCTCCTGCTCTAGACCCTGGAATCCTCATTTCTAACAGGGGTTTGGAGCTCCTGGCCTCCTGATGAGCTATTTTTCCACCTTTGGATACTTCATTGCCACCTGCCTAAGCTTCTATGACACATGGGACTCAATCCTAAACTCAATATTTTTTGAGGTTATAAAACATTCCACTACCTTTTTCTGCTGTATCACATTTCAGAATGTCAGCACTTTTCCAGCTAGACTCTGGCCTCGAAATTGAAGTTCACACATGCTAAGGGAATGGCTGCTGGTTTAATAATTTCAGTCCTACTAGAAATACCAACACGTTTGGGCCTAGTTCAAATCATAATAATATGTTGGGCTTGTTTTTGACATTTCATGCGAGACACTCCAGAAGTCTGAGGAAAATTCGAACTCACTAAACCCCTCCATGCCCCGAGGAAGAAAAAGGAAGTTTTGAATTCTTCTCCTCTAGTTATAAATATAAAAGTAGATGCAGGAAGAGAAAAGAAACCATTGCTTGGCCGAGGCTTCCTGGTTGCTGGGAGCGCGGGAAGCCAGCCTGCTTGAAGGCAGAGGGAGAGGGATCTGAGTCAAAGCCAGACAGATAGGCAGAGGCAGACCCCACAGGGCCTGGGGGGTTGCGCTAACAACCTTGGTCTCACAACAAGGCTAAGGCAGGGTTTGGAGCAGAGGTTTGGCTGAGGATAATGTAATTGAAACTGTATTTTTAAGAGATCAATGTCCTCTGGAAAGTGAACAGGGGGATGGCTGTTCTGATGGCTTGGCTTCCAGGAAAAGGGAGAAGACAGTGTCAAGGATGACATTTAACAGCTAGGGGGCACCTGGGTGGCTTAGTTAAGCGTTGGACTCTTGATTTCTGCTCATGATCTCACAGTCCATGAGTTTGAGCCCCGCATTGGGCTCTGCACTGACGGTGTGGAGCCTGCTTGGGATTCTCTTTCTCCCTCTCTCTGCCCTTCCCCTGCTTGCTTTCTATCTCTCTCTCAAAATAAATGAAAAAAAAATTAAATAAAAAAAAAAAAACAGCTAGGAGAGAAAGATATGTCACTGAGCAGCCAGAGGTGTCAGGGGGCAGCCACGGGGCACGTGTTGCTATAGAAGTCCAAGAGCAGAGACAGAATGTTATCCCAGGAGGTTAGAATGATATTTGCAAAGTGATTACTTTTGGATACTCTGTGGATGCTGTCTTCCACCATGCCCTAAGCTTAAGGCAACTGAACATAGTAAGTCACCTTCCAAAGATTTCCAGTTAGGTGCCCAGCTATAGAGCTGACGTCATCCGCACCACGCAAGCTGATATTCTCAAGTGCAAACTCGAGTCAGAGGGTCTGACTACCGTCCTCGCTTTCAGAGGGGGAAACCGAGGCTCTGAGGAGTTACCTTTGCAGAAAGCAGCTCAGCTGGTCCCAGCAGAGCCTGGACTCTACTCCAGATCTTTCTGACTCCAAAGCCTAAAGCTCTTAACCATGCTCTTATGAAGCTCTCCTTCATAAAGAATCTAAACATGAAATGCCTAGAAGTTCGACTGAAATAAATAATTTAGCTTCACAGAGGGAAAGAAATATTATAAAGCATATTTCCAAACCAGCTAGGAATTTTCCAAATACACGTTATTGGTCACTGGGGTTCTGGATGACGTACCGGGCCCGGATCAGCACGATATCATGTGCTGTTTATTAGAAAAATAACTCCCATCGCAGCTCGCTGATTGGTGTGTGTGCGGCCTCTGAGTTATGAAGGACAGCAAACATACCCACGTTAGGAAATGGAAAAGTAATGATCTGCCTCATTGAGAGAGAACAACTTACTCTTTCCCCTAAATGAAATGTTATTAGATTTTGAAGAGCATTAACGTAAAGGAAATGCACCGAGGAAATGCTTTTTGCAGCCTTTCCATGTGTTGAACATATGAGCGGTGCCCCCAGGTAGTTGCAACCCACATTTTGGCCAGTTCCTGGGGAGGAGTTTTGCTTAGGGGAAGATGGGCTCCAACGTGTTTGTACGGAAACACTGCAGAAAGCACCTGTGGAAAGAACACAGTGGGGACAATGGACAATAAACGCAGCCTTAAGGAAAAGAGAAAGGACTCCAGTTGCCAAAGCAGAAACACGGGGTGTGCGAACATACACATAACAGTAAGGGGACAGGGTGGTCTTTTCTCACTCTCCACTATCAACAGCTTTTCAGGTTCTATGTGGCTAAATGCTAACAGAAGACATGGGAAAAGAACCCAAAGCCTGGGTCTAAATAATGCCTTCTTTGATTGATTGGAGATTCCAGATTGCTTGTCACAGAGAAAGGGAATGTGAGAAGGAGACAAAAGTCCACTGGACTGTGGGGACCACTTGGGCATTTTCAGGACAGGAGAGAGACTTTCACAACAAGAGCCTTGATTTTGCTTTTTTTTTTTTTAATTTTTTTAATGTTTATTTATTTTTGAGAGAGAGAGAGCACAAGTCGGGGAGACACAGAAGGCTCCAGCCTCTGAGCCATCAGCACAGAGCCCGACGCTGGGCTTGATCTCACGGACCGTGAGATTATGACCTGAGCTGAAGTCGGACATTCAACTGACTAAGCCACCCAGGGACCCCCTGCTTTTAATTTCACAGATGTGTAAGTCTTCCGATTGTTACATTTTGGGTTCAGAGAGGACACCGTCTTCCTCATTTTGTCCTCGTCTGCTGCACGACTCTGTGTCCTACGCAGGGTGTGTCAGGTGGAAGGGGTGCTGGACACACTGGGTGTCCCATCTGGTGGGGCCGTTGAACACACTTGCAGACCCAGGCAGAAACTAGCCTCACTAAGTGGAGGGTTGCAAAGGATGCTGTTTATTTGAGTTTTGCTGGCTCTGTGCCAGGGACTCTTGACTGGGAAAAACCAGTGAAAGTCTACTGATTCAGGTATTTGTATATACAAGACACAACTTAGAGAATAGACTCGGTAGTGAGAATTAGAGCCCTTTCTCAATCTACTCAAGATTTAAACACAAAAGCTATGTGCAAATTCCACATATATCAATTACATATTTAAATCCATATCTATAAAGGAATCAAGTAGGGACTAAATGAATACATGTCATAAATAAGAATGAGATCGTTTCTGAGATTTTGCTCTTTGAATATATATATTTTTCTTTCCAATTACAAAGATTCTTAGCTACATTGGCCTTTTCAATTACGAAGAAGATTCTTAGCTACGTTGGCCACATGCCTCACCTCAGAGAAGACCCAGCAACAGTAGTAAGTGACGGTGACGTCACATCGAAAGGCTAGCTAGTCTACACCATCCCTAAAGAGGCTTCCTCAGCAAGAAATTCTAATACTGGATGGAGAACAACACCCAATTCCTTTTTGCTACAACTGTCTCTTCCTCTAGCTCTCATTGCTTGTGACTTCCTTATTCTTCAAGTTCTTCCTAATATCCAGTAGCCCATGGATGAGTCGATATGGCAAGAAAAAGACCACGTATTTTTGTCAATAGATTTTTTTTATTTAAAAAATTATTTTAAGTTGTTTTTTTTTAACTCACTATTTTCTTAGGATTCTAACTTCCACAGCAGTCAAGATTCTATGGGTATGTCCAGTGAACTCTCATGGTGATACGGTGGTTTCTGAGGTCAGTCCCCAGTTCCTTTACACTAAGGAACTGGGGCTAAAAAGCAGGATGAAAGGTGAGTTCTTATTTGGTGTAGACACAGCGTGTCCTCCATTATTCTATTGGGCCTGGTGTGCTGGGAGATTCACTTTTTTGTTTCAGAGACCAGATGACTTCATCTTTTGGTTAAAGAGGAGTCCCTCAATGGACTTCTATGCATTTCTTTGCTGACCTCCATTATACTTTGTCAATTTTAGCTTTACTTCTGCTGCACTGTGAATTTCTACCTCCAGCACAAGAGATCTGTGTCTGATTTCTCTCTCTGGGCTTGGAGTTCTCACTGCAGGATGGGAAAAGGTTATAAAGGACGCCACACTGGTGCAGTAACTTACTGCTTGGAGTCATAACCACAAATGGATCCTTTATTGAACAGGAACATGGTGATCAGACATCATTCGTGTAATGATAAACAGCATTTCTGTTTCCGCTCTGCCCCAAACAGTAGCTCAGTATACAACTGCTTAATCACTTCCTGCTCAATATTATGTATTACATCATACTAACACCTCCTTCTAGTTTCATCCAAAGATAGTGCAAATTACAGGAACACTCCATCTTGCCTTCTCACGTGGCATCCTCAAGAACATAGCACTTCCATTTCAGATGACAAACAAGACTGGTCTCCAATCTTCTTTGAATGGCAGGCCTGGCATGGTCACTTCACAAGGGAGCTGTCAGCTCTTAACTGAAAATCGCTCCTTGAAGTGATTTATAACTCTGCTATAAAAAGCTTTCATTTCAGTGAAAGCTTGTACTTTCTTTCAAGTTTTATGGCAAACACACACAGGGAAGAGCAAGGATGCACTTGCACACATGCGTGCACACGGACGCGTGCGCGTGTGCGCACATACACACACACGCATGCAACACGCCTCCCCTTATTCTCTTATGAAAAAAAGAAAAATGAATTTTTAAGAATGTTGTATGGCAATTTAGGGTAGGTGGAGGCCACTAGCCACATAACTTTAAGAACTGCCCCTTGGCACCCACTTTGCTTGGCCAGCACCTCTATTTGAGATGACACGCATTTGATCATTCTTTTGAGTCTATACCATTGCAGCGTCTTTCATACTGATCTTACTGATGGCAGGAACGTGGCAGCCGATCCTAATTCCATTAGAGGTGAAAAAGAAGCCAATTCCGCAATCTTGCCAAAATGTCTAGTGTCTTGTGTTCAGCTTTCTTCCGCCTACTCTTCCACGTAAATAGACCTCCTCCCATTGCACACTTCCCTGCCCCCACTGGCCTATGAGGGAGCGCTAACAGGTAAAGCTGCCTGGGACTTACTCGTACTCCTAAACCGAGAGGCTCAGGTTTCCCAGACTGATCTACATTGGTTTCTGGGTTTCAATTAGGACTTGCTTCATCCTGGAGAAGAGCTACAGTTTAGAAGAAAATCCTTAGGAGGATGTGGAGAGAGACCCCACTAGCAGACCTCCCCAAGCGGAACTCCAGGTACCCTGAACGGCAAATGCAGAGCGAAAGACAATGTTCCAAAACAGACCGGTAAGGCACCGAAGGGTAATCAACAGCTCTTTGTAGAGTGACATGAGTTGCAGAGGGGCGGTGAGCCACGTTCTCTAAGGGCATATAGTTGCTCCCTGTAAATCAGGGAGTTTGGTAAACTATACTGACCCATTGAGATCAGGTGCTTGACACCCAGGCAGGAAACAAAACCCATTTTGCATGGCTTTCCCAAGAACTTAATTCATGACAATCATTGTTTTTCATCATGGATTGAAATCCTCAGGTTCACAGCTTTGCAATGGTGTGTTTCACACCCCTCTTGTGTGTCTTTTCTTTTATCCATCACTCCAAATCAAAGGGGAAAAGCTGAGGCTCAGAACAGATCTCTAGCCGGCTTCAGCTGGTACCATTTCATGCGATAGCTTTATCTTACAGTATGACTTACACTCCGAATCCGGGAACTTGATCTAATTCCTATCTTATACTCTATTATTTTATGGTCACTGCCACTGAGACTCAGGGTGGGAGGGCACATTACAAAGCTAGTCGATTTCAAGTAATATTAAAGTCATCAGAAGCTTCGTGAAGTCCCAGGAGCTGGCAGAGAATTAGAACAGGTACCCGGGCCCTGTCTAAAAAGGAAAAGAGGGGCGCCTGGGTGGCGCAGTCGGTTAAGCGTCCGACTTCAGCCAGGTCACGATCTCGCGGTCCGTGAGTTCGAGCCCCGCGTCAGGCTCTGGGCTGATGGCTCAGAGCCTGGAGCCTGTTTCCGATCCTGTGTCTCCCTCTCTCTCTGCCCCTCCCCCGTTCATGCTCTGTCTCTCTCTCTCTGTCCCAAAAATAAATAAACGTTGAAAAAAAAAATTAAAAAGGAAAAGAGATTAAAAATGAATTAGAAAATCATAACTATTTATAGCATATAAAATATATATTTGTGTCTACAGGGCGAAGCATTTTTACTTCTCTCATGGATTCTGGAGGGATAAAAGGACTTTAAAAGAGTCTAATTTGGGAGTTAGGGCTGGCTCAACTTCGGAGAAGACGTTTAATTGTAACTACTACTGCTCCAACACCTCCATCTAGGAAATGAGAAGGCACATGTAGTCCCTTGTTTACTTTATAGATATGTCACCCTATGCCGTCTCATAATAAACGTATACAGGGCTGGTTATCATGTTCACGTCACAGGTTCTTGTAATAGGAATGGAATTCTACAGCGCATAGGGAGGTCACGTCTGGAAAGGAACCCATTTCTCCATTTCAGCTTGTTCAGTATCTTGACTGGAAGTGCATTTTGTTCAACATAAACTAAGGTACCTCTTGCAGGTCGCATATGAGGTGATAGGGACCTCCCTCGCTTAGAGCACAACGAAATCGAAATATAAAGATCTACAGAAATGAAATTTGCAACCCCAGAGTCTCCCAGGATTAATGCAGAACCAACCGGGTGCTACAAAGATAGCTAAAGATGGAATGTGAAACCAGATGGACATGCTCAGCATCACGCCTAGAAAACGAATTCCAAAGTACTAGCACTGAGCAGTGTTGACCCAGGAAAGAGGCACAAGGGTCATCTTTTGTTATGGGGCAGAAACGAAGGGCATCTCCCAATGAGCAGCGCTCATGATAATGCTCTGAATCTTCTTAGGTGCCTCCACAGGCAGGGGAAGGTCTTGCACAGTGTCCCTAACATTTTATGTTATATATCATATATCTCAATATGTGAATATTTATACATTACATTTACTTACTACTATCATTGGCTAATGTCTCCAAGAACAATATGTTCTTAGAGCCAGATTACCCTTAGCAAGTCTTACAAATTCCTGTCTAAAAAGTCTTATTGGTGGGGCACCTGGGTGGCTCCGTTTGTTAAGCGTCTGACTTTGGCTCGGGTCATGATCTCGTGGTTCATGGGTTCAAGCCCTGTGCTGACAGTGCAGAGCCTGCCTGGGATTCTGTCTCTCTCTGCCCCTCCCCAACTTGTGCACTCTCTCTCACTCAAAATAAATAAGTAAATTTTAAAAAAGTCTTCTTGGTAACTTTATTTTTTCGGCCAGTTTGTTATCACATTAGAAACTACTGTTACGTTTCTAAGTTCATTGTGTGGTGGAAGGACTTGGAGGAAAGGTCATTGTCATACACTTTTTTATGTCTTTAGGTTGAGTTTACATTTTTACAAATATCCTCAATTCACGACTTCTTTGCAGAAATTGTTAAAGACACTTGCAAATACTTGGTTTAGTTTAAAAGTGATAGTAAAAGACAATATAATGTAACATAGTAAGATTATAAAGCAAGTCTCAGTAAGAGCAAATGACTGAGGTCATGCCTCACATCCCCATTTGGAGAAGGTGACATGAGACTCTGATGTGCATACGCCTGATGCTGCACATTGTAAGTTAACAAAGCTTCATTTCTTTCCTATTGTAACATTAAAATGGAAACGGAAATGTCCAGAACCCAGTGGTAAGTCTTGTATACCTATGAGGAGGGACATCCTCTTAATTATAAACATCAGTATCTCATTCATCATGATATTAGGCCTCTACAGTCAATTAGTAGATCCATACTGGAAGAGGCCATACCAATTGGGGACTGAATAATCTGGATACAGCGATGGGTGTCTTGTTATAAAATAGCAAACTCTTCCAAGATGAAGAGGCAAAGGCAAATGTCTAGACCTGAAAACCAGGCATGGATCCAGAGGCATGGTGTGGAGGTCAAGGGTGTTCCACTGTCTGCTCGTTGCCCAGACGCCAACTAACATCCCTGGGGCCCATTAGGCCCTCGTGCTCTCAGCTGTAACCAGCCACTCTGTCCTTTGGATATGCCATGTGACAGGCTTGTCCATATATTAGCTATCAAGTGGGGGATGTAAAAGACCACACAGATCTTTATATCTATGTGATTGATTATCTCTGCTTAATGCTTTATAAGCATTTTTGGAGTTTGCTACAAACATGAAAAACTTACTTTAGTTTCATCAGACCAGTGGCTGCTTCCTGAATTAGCTCATATTTCCTTTAGTCCTCCCGAAGTGGGACCCCTGGCCTTCTCCTCCCTGTGTGACATCCCAGACCACTTGGTAGTTCAAAGGCAGTCTTAGCCACAAAGCCTTTGTTATCTCCCATAAAAAGATTTCTTCCTCCTCTATTCTTTGGTAATACTTTGTACCCAGTATAGCTTTTATTACCCTTTTGTGAGTTTCTTTCTCCTCATTCAAAGTTAAACTCCTTAAAAGCAAAGATCATTCTTTATGTTCTTCCAGACATGGGTGTGGTGCCTTGAAAAGCAGACACTGGCTGCATGGAGAAATGTGTTACGTTGACCCTCACGCTTTGGGCTTTCTGGGCACCCTTTTCTACTGCCTTCTTTTTAGACAGTAGGTTAAATAGATAATACTTTAGCTCAGAATATAAAAGATAAGATTGCCAGATATATGATAAAGCATCCAAGATGACGTCCACATAGCCTTAATGGATTATCTGCGTAGATTGGAATTAGAACTTAAATTCCACTCATATTTGCCAGGAAGACAGTCTCGTAAGGAAACTCCCTTCAAAATGTGTTTCTAAAAGTCCCCCCAGATACTTTGGCACCAAAATGGACCCTGCAGAACAACTATCGTGGTGAGTGAAGGAGCAGCTAATCGGAACTATTGGAATACAAGAGTCTTACAAACTAAGGAGAAAACATTTGTAGTATGTGTTGGGTATGGACAAAAACCTAGGTTGAGAAGCTCCAGCAAAGGAGAATGTCCTCCAGTCTCAATTCTGGAGTGTTCCTGTATTTCTTCTATTGCAACTTTTTGGTGTTGTAGAAATAGGAGTTTCCCCATAAAGAATGACACGTCTTCAACATCACCGAAGGCCTTGCAGGCCAAGGCAGTAAGCTCTGGTTGGGAGTCTGGAGCCCCGGGATCAGTGCCTGACTCCACCCTGGGCAAAATTCCTCACTCATGGGTTCTTCACGGTCTCTGTTATTCAAAGGCCTGGGAGATGGAGAGGAAGACATTAAAAAGACTCTGAAATCTCTGCTATCAAAGTGGTTAGATGATAATTACACACCAGTACATTTTTCCAAGGATATTATGGAAGCAGGGGAAAAAACAGTCGAGAAACACTAATGTCAGTTAGTCCATAACCTATTCTAAGTGGAAAACATAAAGTGCCTCGATTTTTCACTTTATTGAGACAAAGTGACTTTTTAAAAATGTTTCATCGTCTCCAGAAATGAGGATGTTTTTTTGAAAGGAGACACCAAGGCGTAGGTTAAGAAGCAACTCAACAAGGATTGTAAACTGTTCAGTGCATGAAGTCTACACTTAGTCATATGAACCTGCCCAGGTAATGTTACTGTAGTTCCTAGAGTGAAGAGTAAATGGTGAGGAAAATAACAGCTTCCGCCTTTATCAAAGCAGTGCTGTAAGACACTCTTATTCTCTCTGAGGTTTTTTTAGATCAAGGAGCCAACGGACACACACAACTCCTTCAACAGAAAATAAGGACTCCCTCTTGTTAAGCATTAGATGACTGCCTTCTGCATAAGCCACTTGTTCCAAGTGTGAGTTATTGGTCATCATCTCCAAGGCTCCTATGCCTGCGCTGTGCTGTCCTCGATCCAAGTCTTTGATGTACTAGATATAAATTCACTTTTTCTCTGAATCAGCATGTGTTACATGCTGGCTTCTTCTTCCCAAATTGTTTTGGTTTTCTGCATAAGCATGCTTACTTTGGCTACAGTCAAGGTATTCCACCTTCTGGATGGCCTTGTCCAGTCTGCTAGTCCCTGGGAGCCATGATGAAGGGGGGAGGAATCTGGTTCCACCATGGATATTTGTTTGTTATTTTTGGAGCTCTCAAGTAAATTGCAGGAAAATTGATTCTCTTTAGTGACCTTCTGCACCTACTCAACCCCTTCTGTTGCTCTCACATGGTTTTATTTCCTTCTGTGTTTAGGGTTTTTGTACACGTGCCATGAGAGATTAATAGAATTGATGGAAATCATGTTGTCTAACTAGAGGGAGTTTTTGAAACTCATACAATGAAACTTCATTTCCTATCTAAGATCTACAGATCAAGAGTTCCATTTCTTGCTGATGTAGCTATTTGTATATATTCACTTGTCATGATAACTTGAATTACCTTATCCTAATAAAGAAAGGGAATGTTATTTGTATCTGATCTTTAGGATGGGTGTTCTCATATAATGCTTGTCCCTAAATTATTTCTCACTATTAACTAAGCCAACCAATTGTGTTTCACTTTGTATCTCAAACATCCAGTTTTATCATATCATGGCTTCAAGATTATGGTTCATCTTGAGCACCAACCTGCCTATAAAGAAATTTGCCCCACTCCACCATGGCGCTAATTTACTCATGCCAGGGATCCTCCTGTTTCTTAGCTCTATCCTCAAAGCAATCCTTGGGACACCCCCACACTATGGGGAAATCCACTTTCCTTGAGAAGTGACCTTGGACAGGAGCGCTGACCTCTCCTTGGCCTCTAAGCTCCAAGGTGGTAACCCTCGTGCCCCAACAAAGATGAAACTCCAACTTGGAATCATATTTCACCAAAAACTCGAGTGTTAGAGAAGGAAAGTGTAACCCCGGTTTGGAAGTAGGGAGTTCCAGAGCCCACAGTCCTGTCCTGTCTTCAGGGATCCTCAAGCAGTTCCCAGCTCCTGGGTTTTGACCTCCCGGTCACCAGTGGGCTATCTAGGGACTAGCCCTCCTTAGGATCCAGGCCCAGCTAGTTCCTTTAGGCCCTGAAAGGAGATCCCTCCCTTTCTGAATGCCATCTCCTCCCTCCTCATTTTCCTAGGCTGAATGTCCTAGATGGAAGTGGAAATATTCCTTTCCTCTGGAGAAAACTCCTAGCAGAAAAATTACATCAGCAAATCCATGAGACATACCAAGTACCTGGTTGAGCTGCTTTTCTATGGATACTCTCTTCCCTTGGTCCTTGGGTCTCAGCCCTGGAGTTCTGGAAAACAATGGCTGCACACAGAAAGCTGCAAGAACAGGCCACAGGTCTGAAGCAAAGTGCCCTTAGAATCAGACAGGCCTGGAAATGCTGGAATGTGCACCCCCCACCCGGACAACTATGTCTCCCAGACAGAAGTTTGGCTCGATCTTCCCCCCAAATTTATGTTATCAAATAGAACACTTAACTTCTCAGTCTCAAACATCTGTGTCCAGGTTAATACTGACTTTCTATTTCCCTCTAGAACAGTGGGTGAATATTTGATTTACATTTTTGTAAATACATGGCAGACTCAAGTGGTTTTCCCAGACCAAAATCAACAATTTGCCTCTGAGGTAAATTCATGTCACTACCCTTAGAGACTGGAAATTGCTTACAGCTTTAAATGTTTTCCTTCTTTTCCCAGCTACTAAAGATCAAGTTTCTAACAATATCTTAGGGTCGGTGCCAGCTAGGGTAACCCATTACATGTCTGTGGAAGCATGAGAACCATGGCTATTTTGGAGTCTCCACTGACTATACAATTATATACACCAGTGGTTCTCAAAGTGTGGGCCTCAGACAAGCAGCATCACCTGGGAACTTGTTAGATGTGTGAATTTTCAGGTTTCATCCAAGACCTATCTGCTGAGTAAGAAACTCTGGAGGTGAGTTTCGGCAGCCTATGGTTCAGCAAGGCCTGCAAGTGAATCTGATCCCTGGTATACACCAACCGTAGGAGAATGGAATGATTATTCAGTGGGAAGACTCAATGGGGAAATGCATATATCCTCTAGATGCCCATTCTGGGTTCTGCTGCTGCCCTTGGACCCGGTTAAGAAGGTCTCTACCCTCCTCCCAGTGTACCTGGTACACTATCCAATACACCCCAAGGATCACAAACTCTATAACAGAAGATGGTTGACTTCTCCTTGTCTATGCCAAAAGATTTTGGAAAGTTCAGTAACTACTTGAACAAACAAGGATTATGGGAGAGGACAGTGTGAGCTGAACTGAACCACCAAGCCAGAAAAAGCAGGAATAAAAGTGCTTGAGAGTGTGGGTATGTGTGTGGGGGGGGTGTAGGGTTGGGGAAGGTTGGCTGTGATCACAGCCACTGCCCCAAGAGAGCGGAGTGTGTCTACTTTTGTTTAAGTTGGCTGCCCTCCATCACCCAAAGTAAATGTCTAGCAGACCAGTTCCCCAGATGTCTATTCTCTTACTCCCCTATACTTAGATGGCGTCATCCTAGATGGCCCTTAGAACTACCTCAAAGTTCTGAGTCAGACAAGTGCAATATAAGGGAAAGGACATAGACCACCCTGTCTCCCCGAAAAGCTAAGTCAGCACTCACAACAGGTTTCCTCAGGAACAGCTTTTACCTCCCTCTGTTCCAGGAGGTCTGTGCAACTGTCAGACTTGGGACAGGGGCTGCGCCAGGGGAGAGTGTTGCCCCCAGATCACAGAGGCAATTTAAATGAGCAGGCTGCAGAGCCAGGGGTGGGAAGGCAAACCAGTATGTAGACATAGTTTGATGTGTCGCCTTCACATATTTGCTATATGGGCCCCCATTTATGCTCTTCTCCCAGGCAATGTGGAAGGTAAGCCTTCAAGTTTTAATATAATTATTGAGAAATTGAGTTCAGTTCAATTAATTAAGCGGTGAGTGCCCACCATGTGCAAGGCCAAACACTAGGTCTCATGGCACACAGAAAGATGAATTGCGTCTATCTCTGTCTTCAAGGCCCATAGCACCTAGTAGCTGAGGGCAGAGATGTGCAATGCCAACTTACTGCAACCCAAAACATAATATCAACTCCAAGACATCTACTGGGAGAGTCCCATGGAAGAACCACAGAAGGAGAGGTAGTATTGACCTTGGAAATCCAAGAAGGTGCTTGGAAGACATGAGATTTCAGTAGCTCACCAATCTAAACTTTCTTGTAGCCTTGGGAGTAACTGGGAAAGTGCCCCACACCTGTCCCTACATGACATCAAATAGCAAGCAACAGAAAATGGCTTCTAAAAGCCAGTGCTTCCCCCTGGACCGGACCATCTAGCTCAGGTTCCAGAAGGGAGTTTGGACAGGTGAGCCACAGGTGAGTGCTCCCATCCTGGTGATCGCTGCATCTGTGCTATAAATCTCTGTGAAGTAGGAAAAGGAAAGTCTCTTCCAGGATATATTTGATATAAAATTTATTCCCCAGAAGGACTTACCATATATAGTAGTCACCTTCCAATCAAAAAACATGCTTCACAATGCTTTCTCCTTTGTAACTATCCTGAGAGAGTAAAACCTTGTTCCCTTACGTCGGGGTCATAAACTAAATGAGCTAACCCAAAGGTTGGCAAACTGTGACCCAAGGAATCCAGCCCATTGCATGTTTGTACAAATAAAGTTTTTTGGACGATACCGCCACGTATTTGTTTAAAAATGGTGGAATTTGTAGTTGCAACAGAGACTGCAAAGTCCACAAAGCCTAAAATATTTGCATAAAAACCTGGCCAATCCCTCACCCATCCAAAGTCAACTGATGAGCTGGAAGGACAAAGCCTCTAAGTTCCTCAAAAAACCCTAATATCTTCCCTGAATAGCTTTGTTTATAATTCAGGGCTGGAGAATATTATAGCTCCTAACAAATGAAGGCCAGAGAGTGAGGCAGATGGCACGCTGTATGACTCAAAGTCCTAGAAGACAATAGAATTCTCTGCGGGTGGTTTGAATGAGGAGATTTTAATGAAAGGTCACTTGCAGGTATGACAAACTTAGGGAAATGAACATGGGGCATTGGGGCAGCTGTTACCACCCTGGGGCTGAGTTACTAGAGTCAAGGAAAAGAGTTTCCTCTGGGAGCTATAATCATGGAGGGGCATGGTTGCTTCTAAGGCAGAAAAGGCAGCTTCTAAGCTGTTGAGAATGTAGAAGAAATACCCTCAAGTCTTCCTGTCTTTCCATATCTTAGTGGTGCCCCTCCCCCTCAGCTGTACCTAACCAGAAGCCAGAAATGACTAGAACTCAGGTGATGCAGTCCATAATGGTCATCTTTCTGGGGTTCAGAGAAGGGCAGGCAGATTGGGGTGTGAGCAAAAGTGTGACTGGCTAGCACATAGACGCCCAAAATCCATATGGCAGGAAGCAGATGAATAAAGGTCAGGGTATATTGATTAGAATTTCTATTACAAGTACAGAAACCCAATTCAAACTGGTTTATATAATGAGGGAAAATGCATTAACTCACATCAGGGGAAGCCCAGCCATTGAAAGGCTTCAGGGTGGATTGATTTAGTAGCTTGTGATTGCCATCAAGGAGATCTGAGTATTGGCATCTTCTGCTCTACCCATACCAATAAGGTCCCCTTGATCCTAAGTCTGGTTCACCAGTAACAGTTAAGAAGACATGCCATCATGTTCCTGTCTGGGGATGGCCAGGGCTGAGGAGATAAGGAGGCAAGTGAAGAGTGTTCTAGCTATTCCTTCTCCATTTCCACCAGCTTAGAACCTGTATTTGTGTTGGTAGCTGGATATGTAATATATATTCTCTCTCTTTCTTGCTTTACTCTCTCAACTATACATATATATATATATATATATATATATATATATATATAGTTCTGTTCTGACTATCTAAAGAACGGAAGGGATGGGAGGATGGGGGAACATCAACTGCAAAGCCCGCTATGTAGATATTACCAGAAAGCACTTCAAGACTGTGCTTCCTTTGTGCCAACCAGATCTTCACCTGACACAGGAGGCTTCTTCCAGCAACAGGGTAGTTTACACTGTGGAATGGTGGTATGTGTTTTTGTTCGGAACGGCAACCGATTTCCTTCCCCAAGCAGTTCATGCGACCCTGGGAAAGCCACAAGAGAACTTACGGGAAAGGAGAAAGCTACCAAGTCGAAGGTTCTAATCAGATTTTCTCCCACGTCTTTGGTAAATCATCCATCCTTTGTGCTTTGACTTCTGCTACATAATTAAGATATATGATGGTGGCAGCCGCACAGCAAGAGAAATTGCATAATGTGGGCTCAGAGGGTTTAACAGCTGAAATTAATTTGAAGGCCTTTTAAGAGGTGCTAGGTGTTTTTCACACCTTCCCCCGCACCTGGTAGGTGTTGGGTCCCGCTGCTGAAGTCTCCATTTGGTCTTTGATTCATGCGTTTTATATCGATGTTGCAAGGCAGTCTCAGAACTCGCCTACATGGAGATTTTTCACCTCATGGTGAGCATTCTATTGTCACTGACCTAATCCTAACCCTCATCCTATCCAGAAAGGTCCTGAGATTTTAATACAGTCAGGACAGGGAAGTGTCAACAAAACAACTTACCTATTATTCCCAGATGTTGAAATCATGAATGGGGGCTCTCTGGGAGGAGAGTATGATCAGGATCTTGACAGCTGCTTGTCACTGGCAGTTGGGTCCCTGAGATTAGTGACCATCAAAAGGCAGAGTCTCCTGTTATGCAACAGAATTTCCATTAAATATACAACCAACTAACTTTGGGCAAAGCTGCATTAAAATTAAGAGGCTCTCCATTTTCCCTACATGCTTCTAATACTCAGCTTGGCTGACAAAATTGTTGACCCTGGCTTGTGGACCAGAGTAGATTCACCTCAGGGCTTTTAAAATCAAAACACCCATTCTATGGACAGGCACAAAGGCAAGAGTCTCAACAGGTGCTGGAATATCCATTTCTAACAGCATTCAAAGCACAGGAACTCAATATTTCTTCGGACATCAGTAACTAAAGTTCTGGCCAGTATAAATAAGTCAGGATCTCGGCTGCTTCTTCTAAAATCCAAATTTCCCCATGCTAAACCCAGACACATGTTTATAGTTTCCAAGTCGTTTCTCTTACAAAAATTTAATCTAAAACTTTGACATACCGCAGTACTTTTATGAGTTTCCATAGTGGCTTTTCTATACACATTGCAATAAATTCCTTATGAAAATTATGATTATATTAATCATCAGTGATTCATTTAAATTATAGTTTGTAATTTCTTATTTTTAAAAAGGTCCAGTTTCATTTTTATCATGGCCCCAAGTTTATTTTTTACTTAAAATTCACATCACAACTCAGAATGGGAAATGCCACTGGAAAGTTGTTTTTCAAACCAAGAATTTTGCTTCCAAAAGGAGAGAATCAGAGAATAAATGAACATGATAATGCCAGTAATTATGTGCTACGTGATTTTTATAACCAAGCAGTTTATTGCAACTGCTTTTGTGGGTGGTGCAAAATATTTTAACAGGTTCTCAAACCAGTTGGCAATTTATTAAATATTAGTGATTGTTATTACAGGTTGAGTTTTATGAACTATGGCTGATGTATTTGTATGGAGACCAGAAGGACACATAACCAGGCTAATATTCTGCTTTGAAAGTGTTACACAGTACTTGACTCACGTTTGACCACTTATGAGTGTATTTTAGGGTTTCAAAAGGGGGAAGCTGCTGAGAAAGCAAATAGATTTCAAGGAACTAGGAAACGCTTTTGAGTGGTCTTTGCAAAGCTGGTTGGATATCAGAAAGTTGAAAGCCCATGACGGTAAAAAGAAAAACAAACCTCAGATATGTTTAGCTTCGTTGGTTTAGGACCATCTCACCTCACTAACCCTAATAAAAAACTTACATCCAATAACAACCAACTCCTATGCGATGCTGAAAGAACCAAGAATCCCAAAATGGATGGGCTTAATCGTTTTCTTCTCCAAAAAGGAGGTGGAGAGGTTAACTTGTTAATAGGCTACATGAAAGTTGCCACTCTCACTAAACAAATACATTCTTGTTGTCATCACAATAAGCAGTGAGTATAAGGGTTTCTTTAGCAACTCATAAAATTATTACCAAGTCCAGAACTTAGGACAATTTTTATAAGAATGCATTTAAACAATACCATGAATCAGTTTACTTTCCAACTGCCAATTCTTTTTTTTTTTTTAAGAGAGAGAGAGAGAGAGACTCCGTGCCCACATGCGCACACATGCAAATGAGCAGGGGAGGGGCAGAGATAGAGTGAGAGAGAGAATCCCAACCAGGCTCCTCACTGTCAGTGCAGAGCCCAATGCTGGGCTCGATCTCACAAACCAAACTGTGAGATCATGACCTGAGCCAAAATCAAGGGCTGGATGCTTAATCGACTGAGTCACCCAGGTGCCCCTCAGCTGCCATTAAAAAAAAAAAAATCTAATGACATAATAACTTGGTCCCAGCCATCTTTTGGGATGACCAAGCTGATCTTAGACCCAGTCAACTTATGTCATCTCAACTGTTGTCTTTCACTCAAAGAGGAATCCTCTCCTCTTTTTCTGAGAGTCTAGAAGTTCCATGAGGGCAGGAACTTCTCAGAACTCCATGGATCTTCCCCATGCCCAGCCACATCTACTCAAAATAGCTATGCAATAAATATTTGTTGAAGACATGACAGAATGATTGCATGAGTGAACAGCAAAAAGAAAGTGCCCGGGAATTCTCTGTCCCTCCCTCTCTTTGTCTGTGTCTCTCTGTATGTGTGCATCTCTCTCTCTCTGTGAGTCTCTCTGTTTCTCTCTCTGTCTCTGTCTTTATCTCAACAACTATAGAAGCTGCAAGCTTTACTGAAGGATCACTCGAATAAAATCCAAGGATTCTTTTCCTTCAATTACAATCTGATAGAACCTGGGTCATAGACTTGGGTTTACACCAGCATTTAAAAACCTATTCTTTCTAAGTAATTTGTGAAAGGAAAGAAGGATGGAAGGTAGGAAGGAAGGAAGAAAAGAAGGGAAGAAAGAAGGAAAGAAGGAAGGAAGGAAAGAAGCCAGGAGAAAGGGAGAGAAAGGGAAAGAGGGAGGAAGGAAAAGAGACAAAAATAAGAATAAAATAAAATTCAATTATATCAAGCACAAAAGTAATCTTGCAGTTCAAGTAGCCAACACTTAGTTGAGAGAGTAATAAAATCTTTTTTCCCAACTACATCTTGATTTTAACAAGTATAAAAATACTTATTCAGCTAGAGTAATAGTTAAGCATTAAAACTCACAATTATTCTCAGCACAAAAATGTAACAGAAACATTTTATTGTTTTCTAGTTACATTTACCAATTTATCAATATTTTCTTTTCTTATTTTTTTTTGCCATGCCCAAAAGCCTTTCCTTTCACCAAGATTAGCTGAAAATTCTCTTTCAGTATTTTTGTGGTTTCCCTCTTTACACTTAATCTTGCATCGATAGTTTGTGTTCGTTTTAATGCGATGAGAAGGATAAGAATGCAATTTTTCCCTGATAAATATTTAAATGTTCAATGTCATCGATATTATTCCACGACTGTTTTCTCATATACTCGACCCCCAAATGTCTTTGGATCAGTTTCTGGGGTCTTCACTCACTTACACACTTATACTGGTCCGTTTGCTTATTTATACTCCCGTGCCATGATGTTTCATTACTGTAGGTTTATATTATAAATACACCTCTATACTCCAATTCGTTTTTCTGTTTAGATTTTTCTGGCCTTTTCTTTCATAGTTACTTTACCCATGAACTTGGAAATTAATTTATGTGGTTCTAAAAAATATCCCAGTAGTATTTCTGTTCGGCTCACAATAAACTTATAAACTGTTTGAGGGAGAACTGACCTCATTAGGATATTGAATCTCCCTACTGAAGGTAGGATATGCCCTTCCAAGTTTTTTATTTTTCTTTTGTGTCTCTCAGTGACTTAACACTTTTCTCACATAGATTTTGCTCAGTTCTAGTTTTCTTCCCAGGCACTTTTTCTTTTCCGTTGCCGCTGCATTTTTTTTTTTTTTTGGTCGTGTCTTTAAACATAAGGTACACGTTAATCAGAGCCATTTAAACAGAATTCAACACCTTTGGAAAATAGAGTCGTACGGAGGTTTTGCAGCTCCCTAGTAGTGGGCAAGGAAAGGTTCAACTGTGAAATGTGGGATAACAGTCATTCTTGAGAGGTTTGTGAATGGGATAAAGAGATGTCATGAATTCCCATGGCCACTATAACTCGGGGGACTTTTCCAATTGGAATCAGAACTGTTAGGAATCTGAAAGCAGATTTTATCCCACTGAAAAGGGGGAAGAGGAGAAAACAATGAGTCAGAATAGAAGGATGAAGTCCTCCACGATTAGACTTACTGCTTCCCTTGTAATGAGCAGCTGCTGTTTTCCAGAAAGGAAAGAGACAAGTTCTTAAAATCCACAAGTGTATGGAGCTGGGCTGCAGCATGACAAGGCTCTGAACTCAAGCAATGAGTGCTAAAAATCGGCAAAATGCAAACAACAATGACCAAACTTATCCTTCTTATCTAGCTTGACGTAAAGGGGTGACCATTTCGGTGCAGCTTTGCACCCACACACCCGCGAAAGGGTCAAAAAAGGACCCAGGTTAGGGATGATGACAGAACAAAATGAAGGGAATTTAGACAGAGACCCTTACCCTTACCATCTCTACATAGGTCACCAATCCCACCAGAAGGAATTAGAACTTGCAGTCAGAATAATCCTTTATGTTCCTTCTAGTGTGTTGTATTAATATAATGACTATTCTTATTTTAAATGGGTAATTTGCATGTCGTCTCATTCTATAGTGTGGATTCAGTCGTTCTTAATCAATTTTTTGGTTGTCTTTACAAAGTCCTGTTTGAAAGAATCCCTTCTGTCTACTAGTATAGACAGATACTAACTTGTTTGAATCCCAGTAGACAATTAACATAAGAATTCAGGCTTCTGTGGTGCTCGGTTAAATGGTAAACCAGACCCACAGAACAGAATGCTTTTTCACAGAATGCTATTGTACCATGACATATTTCTCCCTGCATCTGCTAAATATTACACTTTTATCACATGGGATCTAAGTACAACTAAAAAGTACAATTGACTTTTCCATATTGGTCTGATATCTGGTCAACGTGATGATTCATCGATTATTTCTAAGTACTTTTTCCATAGATACATTTATGTTTTCTATGTGTACGATGACATTACCTGTAAATGATAACCCTCTCTCCAAACCTAATGTCTTTCATATTTTTTCTTGTATCATTGTGATAGCTAAGATCTCCAATATAATGTTGACTACAGCAGTGATAGGAAGCAGTGTTGTCTCCTCCCTAATTTTAAAGGGAATGGTTCCCTTCCAACAGTTCTGCATAAATACTTTGAAAATGTAATTTTAGGTAACATTTACAGTAGAAAATCTATAAAGTTTCTAAGAATAAATGCAGCAATATATGAGTAAGCCTGTCGACAAAATAACCCTTACTCAAAGATGTTAAAGAAAATCTGGATGAGAAACACTATGTTCATGCTCAGAAAGACTTGGTATCATTCTAAAGAGACTTATTTGACCCAAACTGATCTGTATATTTCTTATAACTTCGATTAAAATATCATGTGACTTGATAGATGGATGTTAAAATGTAACTGAAAGAACAAAGGACTAAGGATAACAAAAATGCTTTTAAAGTGAATGATTATGAAAGACTCATTATAAAGTGATAGTAATTAGGCAATGTAGTACTTGTCCAGGAAGAAACGAATTAACCAGTGGAACAGAATAGAGAACCTAGAAACAGATGCATTGATGTTAACAGACCTTTGATATACGACAGGGTGTGGTATGGCAGATCATTAGGGGGAGGAGGGCCTATTCACAAATAAATATGGAAAAATTATCTACACGCAGATGAAAAGAAAAGGAAATTAGGTTCCTACCTCAACTATAAAGAACAATCAATTCCAGATGAATTAAATGCCTGAATGCCAAAAGCAAAACCTTAACATCTTAGGAAAATATTTAAGGAAACATCTCTTAGACTCTAGGGTGGGCTAGTCTTTTTTAAGTAGTCACAAAAACGTAACTACAAAGGAAAATATTGTTAAGGTTTAAACATTGCTCCATTTCAAATTGAAAGACTTCGTTCATCAAATAATATCATAAACTTGACAAACATATTTATAACATGTCTGCAAAAAACATAACAGATTATATAAAGAACTTCTATAAATACGTAAGAAAAAGAAAAACAACCTAACAGAAAAAAAATAGAGAAATAGCTAGGCTGACATTCCATCTAAGAGAAATGCGCACAGCCAACAAAAACACGGAACAAGATGCTCACCTTCACTGCTAATCTGGGAAACACCAAGTATGTGTAAGGATGTGGAAAAATGGGTACTCTGCTACAGTACTGACCAAAAAGTAAATTCATTCAACTTCTTTGGAAAACAGTTCGGCACTACGATGAGGCTGAGGATACAAATTCCTATCATCCAGCAATTCCACTCCCAGATATATGTGTATATTACAGGCTGCCCTGGCTTTGCACAGTATCATGCTAACTGAAACTTTTGCATATTGACACTGCGTCCTCCCTCTGCCTAGTTTCACGGCAACTGAGGAAACATGGGTAACAGCACAAACCTGCCAAGCCTAGTCATAGTCAGGATACGTACAAGTTTTAGTTAACATGGTTCTGTGTAATGCAAAGACTGCCTATATGTGGGCACGTGTGCACATGTGCATGCACGTGTATATGCATGAATTCAAAAGAAATGTTTGTGTATGTGCACCCAGATAAAGGACAAGAACACTAATTACAGGGATGCCTGGGTGGTGCGGTTGGTTAAGCATCCGACTCTTCATCTTGCCTCAGGTCTTGATCTCACAGTTCGTGAGTTCGAGCCCCACATCGGGTTCTGCACTGATGACGTGGAGCCCGATTGGGATTCTGTCTCTCCTTCTCTCTGCTCCTCCCAGGTTGTGCTTTCCCTCTCTCTCAAAATAAATCAACCTAATTTTTTTTTTAAAGAACACTAATTACAGTATTGCTAATAATATCCAAAACTAGGGCAAAAAAATCTAAATGTTCATGGAAAATAGAATCGGTTAATTTAGACAATAATATATTATACAGCAGAGAAAAGGGCTGAACCCAGCTACACAATAATGTCAACGGGTCTTCTAAGCATAATTCGAACAAAAGAAGAGAGATATACAAGAGATCATATACTATAAATCAATTTGTATACAATTCAGAACTAAACTCTTATTTAGGGATTCATACGGAAGTGGTAAAACTAAAGGAAAGCCAGAAAGTGGTTAGCACATGAGTGAGGATAGTGGTTATTTCTCCTTCGGAGGGTGGGATTGTGCTTGAGAACACACAGATTCCTATGGCTCTGGGATTGTTTATTCCCAGCCGTCAGTGTTAGTTGCATACTGACTGTACTACCAATTGTGAATTATTTTACAATTATTTTTAAGCCACGGAATTTTAGAACTTAAGAATCATTAGGTGTAATTTTGGTCAGTCCTCTTATTCTAGTCTGAATTAAGAAACAAACAAACAGGAACCGCTGAATTCAGTGATTCCCAAACTTGTATGCCTGCCCCCAAACCCTTGGGAACCATACACGCAGATTCTTGGTTCCCTCTGGAGATTTAATTTAATGGATATTTGGAAAGGCCCTGTAATCTAAAGTTTTAAAAATGTTCTAAGTGATTTTGATGCAGCCAGCTCAAGGGTGACATTTTGGAATTAACGGTCTAGCTGCTGGTTGAACATCTGTAACAATAGGAAACTCATAGCTTTTGGACCTTGAAATAAAGCCTTGTGACTGAACTCCTACATTTAAAAGAGTAAAGGAAATAAAGGCAACTTTTTAAAGTCTTCCAGGAAAGCTTTATTGTTATTTCAGGGAAATTACCTAATACCAGATCTATGAACTTTTAAGTAATGTTACCTAATTTTTATGGCATCGAATAATACTTTGAACGTAAAAGAAGATATTATTTTACTAAAAAGGTGTACAGTTTGTTAATTTTTCTGATTATTTCCTTTCTTAATTTTTTTTAATGTTTATTTTTTGAAAGAGAGAGACAGAGAACAAGCAGGGGAGGGGCAGAATCCAAAACAGGTTCTGGGCTCTGAGCTGTCTGTCAGCACAGAGCCCAACGTGGGGCTTGAACTCACGAATCGCGAGATCATGACCTGAGCCGAAGTCTGATGTTTAACCGACTGAGCGTCCCAGGTGCCCCTCTATGGATTATTTCTTCTAGCAAAGTACCTACCCAGAAAAGTTGCTCAAGTAACTTTCACCAAAATTCTGAACAAAATTCAAGTATGGGCATGAGGATTGACTTCGTTTTGTGCACAAATTAGACGATGGATTTTTAAACATCTTTGTGTACTTTTTTTAGAACTGTTTTTTTTTTAAGAGCAGTGTTAGGTTTACAGCAAAATTGTAGGAAGGTACAGATACTTTCCGTGTGCTCTACACCCCCACATATGCACAGCCTCCTCCATTATCAACATCTCTCACCGGGGGGTATGTTTATTGCCACAGATGAGCCTACATTGACGCATCAGTAAGGGTTCGGTATTGGTGCTGTAGATTCTGGTACATTCTGCCTCTTACTGGGGCTGTTGGCCTCACACAATTATATGTGGCGTGGTGACCTGACTCACAAAAAAATTATGATTCTAAGACCTTTTCCCACCCAGTCTGGAAAAACTAACCCACAGCCCACCTTCTTGGATCAAGGCCCAGAGAGAGTAGGGAGTAGTGAGAGATGTCTGCCCTTCAACAGTTAAGAAGTTAGATCTCGCTGCGGCTACTTTCTGCGCCATGTGTGCCTACGAATGTGTTCACAGAAACCCCTTCCTATTGAAAGGGCGGTTTACATTTGTGTCCAAAGTCAGCTGAGATTTTTGTGTGTGAGGCCAAGCCTTGAAATTTGCATGCTCAAAATATTTCTAATGAAGAACGGTAACCCTTGCATATTTCATTCATTTATTTATTCATTGATTCATTGGGAACTCAGGGGCTTGCGTCCCTATAGTAAGTTAGCGGTAATGTTCAAAAATAAGCTGCAGGCTCCCAGTTGTGGTTCCACGAGAGAGCCACCGGACCACGTCGACCCCCTGCCTCCACCTCCTAGGCCCAGGCAAACCCCTCTCGCATCTTCCAGTTGACTTCTTTGGAAGCAGGTTTCCAGGAATGGTAGGGCCAGATGGAGAAATCAGCTGGGAACTTTCTGCCTCATTGACAGGAGAGGAGGGTGGGGAAATTCTCCCAACTGAAATGTTAACTCATTGCCTATTGTGGTTACTTCGGACTGTCATCAGGAAAGTTTCCAGTGGCCGGTAAGGAAGTGGGATGTTTTTCAGCTTTCACGCTTGTGCAATATGATTTCAGAAGAAATAAACAGAGAAAACCGGTGTGTGTGTGTGTGTGTGTGTGTGTGTGTGTGTGTGTCTGTGTTCAGCACAGAAATGAAAGATCGTCTGGAAGTATATGGGTATGTAATGAGAAAGTAAACAACGGACGAACCCTCACAGCGCACTCATGAGCGTGACCCTGGGCTCTATCTATGTCGTTTGTCTTCAACGGTCAGTGTCCAACAGTCAGAGCCCAGACTGAAGCCAGGAGCTGTGCCATGGCAGGGCGGGGGTGACCCGGTGTGGGGTAAGGATGCACTGGAGATGAATTTAATGGGAACAAGGCTTAGGTACATATGGAAAACTGCACTAGGGTGCCACTGCCAGTCTAGGAAATGAAGCGTCTCTCTGGAGTGGTGGCTGATCCAACCCAGACTTGCCGTTCGCCCCCAAATGATATGTGCACACATGTGCAGACAGAAACTTGAACTGAACAGAAGTGAGAGGTGACGAAAGTCCTGCTGACTTCTATTCATTCAAAGTGGGAAGAAGAAGAGGCAGTCCTGGTCATGAAGGGAATTCCCGGGGTTGGAATGACTTGTCTTCAGCCTTCTAAGTGGCCTGTGATGGGCAGCAGAGTGACGACCCGTCTGGACGCCTCTGGGCTTTAGGGCCACAGGACAGACACAAACCTCCTGAAATAACCAGCAAAGGAACCCATGTGGGAAAGAGCTTAAATCAAAGGGAGCCCAGCTTACGACCTCCTGAAACTGACACTCACCCTCCACCTCCTTCTCTTCTCCTTTCTCTCCTGTAGACCCTTACCAAGTATCCCAGTTGGCTAAATTTAGATTCCTGCCTTGTGCCCTTCCCTCAATCTTCTCCAGGAAAATTCAATGAAGACCAACAAAAAGAAAAAGGATGGGTGAGTTGTAAACCCTGTTGTCCGTTAGGACCCTCACTACTCACAGCGTGGGTGACAATTTTAGTGTCACCTGGGCCTTCATAGAAAACACAGCATTTGGGGCTCCATTCCTACCTACTGAGTTAGAATCTTGTATTTTAACAGGATCCCCAGGTGATCCCTGTGTGCTGTAACATTTGAGAAACACTGCTCTGGGACCTTCTTTCCACTTTCCTATGGTCTAAATTTTTATGTCTCCCTGCCCAATGCATATGTTGAAATCTTAACTCCAAATGTGACAATATTAGGAGATTGGCTTTGGAAGGTGCTTGGGTCATAAGGGTGGAGCCCTCTGGGATGGGATTAGTGCCTAATACAAGAGACCCCGGAGAGATCTCTAGTCCCTCCCACCATGTGAGGCCTTTGCAATAAGATGCCAGCCAGGAACAGGAAAGGGGCCTTGATGAGAAGACAGCCATGCTGGTGCCCTGATCTTGGCCTTTCCGGCCTCCAGAGCTGTGAACGATAAAGTTCTGTGCTTTATAAGCTACCTATTCTGTGGTATCTTATTATTATTTTTTAAAGATTTTTTTTAATGTTTATTTTTGAGACAGAGAGAGAGACAGAAAGACAGACAGAGTGTGAGTCGGGGAGGGGCAGAGAGAGAGGGAAGAGACACAGAATCTGAAGCAGGCTTCAGGCTCTGAGCCATCAGCACAGAGCCCAATGCAGGGCTCGAACCCATGGGCCGTGAGATCATGACCCGAGCCGAAGTCAGATGCTTAATAGACTGAGCCACCCAGGCGCCCCTCTGTGGTATGGCAGCCCAAACAGACTAGGACTCGTCTTTATCCAAATGGCCAATAACTAATAGCAAATGTTAGCTACATTTCTCTTGTCCTCATCTTTAATCTTCAAGGTCCCAATGGTTGGCTCCGTAGCCATATAAAGAAAGCAAAAAAGGGGAAGAGAAGGGAAACATCTCATAGTTCCAGGTTACTGCAGGTGTGGTCCTCCGACGGCAGCATCCACATCACCTGACAGCTCCCTGAATCTCAGGGCCACCCCAGATCCACTAACACCAGCGTTTTACCAGGATCCTGGGTGACGTGCGTTTGTGTGTGTTAGTTTGAGGAGCCCTGGTCTGAAGAGCCATGAGATTGAACATTCCCATTTGATTTTACTTCTTGCTTGCCTTCATTTGAACACATCCTCTCCTACAAAGTTACGTTGAGAGCCCACGGTGAGAGCACTCACACCCTTTGGACTTAGTTTCTCTGCGTATCTAGTCCAGTTCTCACAGTTGGCTGAGAAGCAAGGCAAACGTTGGCTAATAAATGGGATAACTTCCGCCACTCAGTCTGCTGCAGCTGGATGGAACCGTCACCCTGACCAGGGCCAGCACACTGGGGCTTCGGCACGACCTGAGAGACAAGCTCAACATTTCCTTCCTTTCGTCAAAACATCTCTGCTCTGCACCCTCTGACTTACGTAAGCCTATAGGAACCACAAATGACACAGGAACATCCGTATAGAAATCAAACTTTCATTTTTCTACTTTTATTTCACACAGCCTTCCTTTCCTTAGTGTGTAGGTTTCAAGTTTGTTAATGTGACTGACTAGAAACTCATTATGCTCTTATGTGTAAACACTGTATTCACGACAGATATATTCCTGAACTTTTTTTGGTGGGGTGACTTTTGTAAGGCATTGAATACCCACGTATGATGACCCTGCTTCTAATGCTCCATAGGTACTGGTGAGCCATTTCAAATGACACTGATACCTAGTGTCTCAGAACATGGGAGACAGATTCCCTGAAGCCTTCTTCCTTGGACAGCGGTTGAGAGTAGAGGAGGGAAATTATCTTACCCGTGTTACCTTTACAGCTAGAACAGGGGGAAAGGTACATATGAGAGGTGGTAAATCTCCTCCAAAGCCCAGAAGACCAAGGAGAGGAAGGAACCCCTGCCATTCTACATGGAGCACAACAGGTGTTCTGGGTGTTTCGATGCAAACATTAAGTGACTTCAGAAGCAGTAGAGATCAGTGAAAGGGCCCAGATTGAAAAAAAATGTATGACAACTATCAGCTACTTCACAAAACAGGCTTCCTGTAACAACTAGGCAAACCATTGAAAGGGGATCAAGGAGTCTGCCTTGGGCAAACCAGGGGAAACTGAATCAGGGATTGATGGGAAAGTATTTGCCGCCAAAAACTCATGAGGTCTGAGGTACCCTGTTACAAATCAATTCAGTGCAAGCTGTCCTTCCAGCTCCTCAGGGCATCGATAATGTGTTCTCGGTAAAGAAGCCATGTGGCCCCTGTGGTGGCTGATAGCCTCTTAAAGATAGCATGCTTGAATGTAGAATCTTCCTGATAAATTGGGGAGAAGAGTTATCATCAGCCTCGCTGTGCTGGTGAGGAAAATAGAACACAGACGTCCAGTAAACTATACCAGCCAGACCATCCTACGTCTTCCAGGCTTGCTTATCTTAGAAATCCATTTCAGGTAAGATAAATTCACCTGAAAAGACCTTATGCTTGATTACATAAAGTCGGCTACACGTTTTTATTTTCTTTCATTTTGAGTCACTGTCCAGAAGGCCAAATTCAGTTCCCTTTTGAGTGAAGAGGAGGAAAACTGTTCATGGAAATTATAATTGGGGTGGGAGGAAGAAAGCAGAAGTGAACTTAGTCAAAAAGAGAGAAGAGTTTTTCCTGAATTTTCCATCTTCAGATTTCTAGCCTCTTAAAGTACCCATATAGGCTAAATCGGAACATTCCAGGGGGCGTAAACTGGGAAGTTTAGCAACCTACATCAATACCTCTCAATTCTTCATGCCGAAGAATGAAGGGGAAATTCCTATTTTTGTATATCTTTCTCAAAGGAAAATAATCTAAGTTCTAGGCCTAACTGAGTCCAAATAATTTCCAGAAAGCAGGATCCTCATCAACCTCTGAGCTCTCAAGAATTTCCAAATAAAAGCATCTGTATGAGACAAGATCAACCTAAGGCCTTGACCAGCCTACAAAGAGCTATAGATTTCTTGGAATCCAAGCAGCCAAGTGGCAGCATATTTCATAAAACCTTGGTGAGAGCATTCTGGAATTTTCTTTCCAAATATGTATTAAAGACGTTTCCTTCAGTTGTGAATTACAGTGCTTTGGCTTTGAGTTCAGGGTTAATGAACCAGTAACATGTATCCAATAAGGTGTCTTTAAACAGAAAGACACTTAAAACCAGCTTCTGTATTGATCTGTTGATGAAAACATGATGACCAAAGGCCTGCAGGAACGCCCCTCTCATTTCTCCTGGGAGCAATGGCTCCCCATTTGCTAATTCAGTGCTTTCAGTGACTTTATAGAATAATAATCGCCTTGATATGGAGAAGCAACTACATATCTGGGTAACACAAGAGAGGCAGGAAGAGAAAGATTGGACAATTACAGGCATCCCTCCCCACTTTTCCTTCTCTTGAAATTTTTATTGTTGTTCATTGCTTCTACCTAGAAGTCAAGCTTCACACCTCTCACAGTTGAGAAATTTTATTTTACAATCTCAGTTGCCTTCTGTTGATTAGCTCTTCTTTGGGGGCACAAAAAGCGAGGTCCTCCAGCCCAACACACAAAATCCTTGGAGTTATTTACTCTCTAATTCATGCCAAGAACATCGGGTGATTGAAGTGTTCCTTTGATTTTCACAAACTTTATAAAACACTTCCTGAAAGATGCATTTGCGAGCTCTTGCAGGCCATGAAACATTCCTTTTTTCATTTCAGCTATTATTTTTCAGAGGGAAATTTCATTAACACCAAGCATGTTTTTCAAATTAAGAAAGAACTTGTGCTAGGAGAGCAATTAAGATTCTTGTTTGATAATTATCTTTGGTTAAGCTTATAAGGCTGACTGGAGAAGAGAAATTAAAAAGAAAGAGAAGAGAAAAAAGGGAGAGAGAGCACGCATCACTTTTAGCCCGGCCCCACGATCTGTAGGACTGTGAACAGTGTTTTATATTTAGCTACCCAATATTTTGAGTAGTTCCGAAATTGGAAAGCAATGTTTTTCCATGAATTCCCTGTAATAATTTTTCCTAAGGCAACTCTGACCAAAATACTCCCTTTTCATTGTGTTTTTCCAAGTCTAGAGAGAATCACAGAGTTTCCCCCTGCTACAATTATATCTTCCCTTAGAAGAGTGGAGAAGTTTGCCAAGCAGGGCAGACCCAGTCTAGTCAAACCCGGACTAAATTCATGATGTGTGGATGGGCACGATAGACAGATTCGCTCTGCTGAGAGGAATAGTGAGCCACAGGATTGCTCTCCACCGCCACACCCCCCCCCCAATGCAATGAGTTCACAGAACGTCCACCATGTTTTTTTTCCTTGGACTTCCATCTTCCCAGGTGGAAACCCATGCATCACTGACCATCTACATCCTGTGTGACATTTCTGAGCACATCTATTAGCACCGCCTAAAAATCCCTCCCCCAGTATACTCCAGGAACACAAATAAATCAACTGTTCCTCAGATACAGTTTTTGATTCAGAAGTCTTAGTAGTTACATTGAGGGTATCCTTAATAGCAGCCCTGGAGTTGCAAGAACTCAAATGGGTGTTCATGGATTGGACCTCTCCTCCAGTCTGGAAAGTGTGTGCCTTCAACGTATCTGCTATGGACAGGTGGCTTCAATCCTTGGCACCATAGTACCCTTTATGTGTCTCCATCATAGCTGGGTCCTCATCCAGCCAGTCCTACCCATCCCTCATATCTTCACACACCTACATACACATGGAAGGAGTATATGTGCTTCATTTTGATTGCAAGAACTGACAGAAGGTAGCAAAGGAGCACTGATAAAGCCAATTACAGAGATGATATTATGAAAAAATGATAGAGTAATGGCTTCTCCAGGAAGCATACCATCAAGTCAATGGAAAGAGTGTCTTGAGCCAGGAGTGAGGAAGCCAGAATGTGATCAAGGAGGTTTCTGTGACTGTTGGAGAACAGACTCCGAGAACTGGAAACAGGAGCACTATGTTGCAGGTCTCTAAGAGTTTTCTGATACAAAGAAGAAAATTGCAACTAGTGGAAGGCCAGTGATTCCAGGGGTATGGATGCAATCAGTAATGGTTGCCTGTTTTGTTTTGTATTTTGGGTTGTGTGTGTGTGTGTGTGTTTTCCTAGCTTTATTTTTTTTTAAGTTTTTGTTTAAACTCCAGTTAACGTAGTATAATATTAGTTTCAGGTGTACAACTTAGTGATTCAACACTTATATACAACACCTCGTGCTCATCACCAGTGCCCTCCTTAATCCCCATCACCTCCTCTATGGTAACCGTCAGTTGTTCTGTATAGCTAAGAGTCCGGTGGTACCTGGGTGGCTCAGTCAGTTAAGTGTCCAACCTTGGCTCAGGTCATGATCTCATGGTTCATGAGTTCAAACCCTACAGAGGGCTCTCTTCTGTCAGTGCAGAGCCTCCTTGGGATTCTGTTTCCCCTGCTTTCTCTCTGCCTCTCCCCCACTCATGCTCTCTCAAAACTAAAACAAACATTTAAAAAATATTTAAAAAAATAAAAATAAATGCAAGAGTCTGTTTCACGATTTGCCTCTCTCTTTTTTCTTCGTATGATCATTTGTTTCGTTTCTTAAATTCCACATGTGAGTGAAATTATATGGTAATTGTCTTTATCTCAGTGACTTATTTCATTAATCATAATGCTTTCTCTGTAGCTCCATCCACGTCATTGCAAATGGCAAGATTTCATTCTTTTTGATGGCTGAGTAATACTCCATTGTATGTATACACCACATCTCCTTTATCCATTCATCAGTTGATGGAATTTGGGCTGCTTCCATAATTTGGTTATTGTAGGTAATGCTACTATAAAGACTGGGGAGCATATATCACTTTGAAGTAGTATTTTTGTATTCTTTGATAAATACTTAGCAATGGAATTGCTGGGTCGTAGGATAGTTTTACTTTAACTTTTTGAGGAACCTCCAGAGTGGTTGCACCAGTTTGCATTCCCACCAACAGTGCAGAAGGGTCCCCTTTCCCCACATTCTCACCAATACCTATTACTTCTTGTGTTGTTTATTTTAGCTATTCTGACAGGTATGAGGTTATGTCTTAATGTCATGATTCTGTTTTACCGAAAATTAGATCTCATCACTCCCTACCCAACCCCCTCATGCATGTCTTATTGCACTAAGAGGAGAATCTAAGCTTCTTACAAATCTCATCTCACTACCAACACCCAAGGCAAACCAGATCCATTCTATTCCCAGAACATGCCAAGTTCTTGACCATCCGAGAGCCTCCCCACCTGGTTCTCTCTACCAGCATGCCTTCCCCCAGGCTCCCTGCATGGCTGGCTCCTTCCCATGCTTTATGATCATCCCTTGGCACCCTATAAAAGCCTTCCCTACTCCAAGTACTTCCAACTCTTACCCTCCCAAATATCACTCTTTACTTCCTCACTGGCACTTTGTTGCAACCAAAAATTGCTTTAGTGATACAGTTGGTAAGTCTTAAGATTTATTACCGAATCCCCATTGCCTGATAGAAGTAGAAAATCAACAAATACCTCTTGAATGAATAAATGATGAATAGGGACTGAAAAAAAATGAATCCATTTATCTCATTAGGGGAAAAACAAGGAGAAAACTCCAGTTCGGGAATCAACCCAAAGAGTACAAGTATTATTCAAGCATCATGCAATTTGGAATATTTAAGAAGAGTCACTCTGTGGAATCTTAGAAAACAAGATCAAGGTGATATTTCCTTGTCGCTTTTAATTTAAAGGACTTCCTTAGAGGCTCATAAATTATCAGCTTGTTCTGAATATGACTCACCCCCACCCAGATTTGAACTGCTTTTCCTCTGAACTTTGCATACGAATATTGACCTAGGCAATATTTTCACCAGCAAATGTCTGATAGCTTCCCAGGTAGGCTGTCAGAGCAATGAGATCCTAATGAATATGAATCACTTGCCCTGACTCTGCTGTCTGAACACAATGCAGGACATGCCTGAATGAAAGTTCTGTGCAGCCCCAAGGAGCTGGCCTCACCGTCCCTTGAATGCAGCTGGCACCTCAGTGAGAGCAAAGAAGTGAGAAGAGAAGTCTGTACAGTGGAGAGAATTCCCCCTTGCCAGTTACCAAGCTTGCAAAACTTTGGAAATTCATTTCTTCTGACCATTGTCTTTCCAAAAAAAAAAAAAAAAAAAGATAAGTATTCAGGCAATGTACTTTTTAATTTAACTTTTAATTTCTATTTATTTTTATTTTAAGCCAAAAGGCTAACAGTTTGGCCTCATGACAGGTTTCTGAAAAAGTAATTTCTCGACTTAAATCATTTCAAAGTAAGTGTATTTCTAGCCAGATCATACAGGATTATAAAACAGATACTTATGTCTACAGAGATAAAAAGGCACTGGCCAGCATGGACAATCCTCCTGGATCTCCCAAAGCCCAAATGCATATGATATTCATGCAAATAATTATTAATTTGAGTCCCCCAAATAAGAAAGAGCTGTCTGAGACAGTGTATACACGAGTACAAGGGATATGGGTGCACGTATGGAATTTCTGTAGGCTGATGACAGGATCAATTTTAGTCCAATGAATAGAGAATTTGCGAATGTCACTAGCTTTCTTCCAGGTCTCTGTGGTTGTCGTGGCAAAGCGGGCAGGTTATTTTTTAAAGGTGCCGGTAAATTAAATGTGCTATTTAAATTAATAGTTCAATTTTGTATAATGTTCACACAACAGACATAAACCCAATTAACAAATACGAAGCTAGTTATGTATTTTTGGAAAAAAAAAAATTTCCATCTTTTGGAACTTCCTTACAACACAGGAGCTTCCCTGTGAAAGATACAAAAAAAAAAAAATTCTTTTTTAAATTCCTTAAAATGTTAACTAGTCAAAACTAGCCATTTGGAATTAAAAGTTATGACTCCACAACAAAAGAAAGCTGGCAGATTTAATCTAATTTATTGAGATTTAAGGAACAAGGAAGAAATAATTGTTTTTGCAGGCTCATCAGGAGCTTATTTCCACGAAACATCCATAGGACGCTTTCCCACCACATGTTTGTTTCCATTATTAGGCACTTGGCCGGGATGTGTTTAGTTTGGCCGCTTGCCAAGTAGCATTCATTGGGTCTCAGTGGTACCGAATTTGACAGAAAGCAAAGCACAGGGGGGAAAAGGTATTTCCAAATCACTCTTTTCACATCAAAAATATAAAACCAAAAACCTCTCTGGCAAAATGAAAATCTTGACTATGCTTCTTCTCATTTTTCTGTGATGGCAAACCCAGGCGTCCTACCTTCATGGACACCTCCAAGGACTGGCTGGCTGGAGGGGGTCCCCAACCTGGAGGATGGGGTTCCTGCAAACTCTCAAAGGCTGATCTGGTAGAACTCCCAAGCATTTGTCTTCGCTGTGTCGCCCTCGCCCTCACAGCGCCTCTTCTTGGCTTCTCAACCTCTTCTGCACACTTGGAATATTCCTTCATTATGCGTGACACGATGCATTACACAGTGATTTCTAAGTTTAAATTAGATGGTGAAAATGAGTTATTGATTTGCCATAGCCCTGACATGGATATCTGCCATAAAAGATTGTATTATTGTTCACAACCATTCACTCCCCTCTACCTGTAAGAAAAACTCACATCACCGTCACTTTCTCTGGAAGACTAGTGTGCTTATGTGAGCGGATACAACGTTTTCTATCACAAGTTTCCATGAGCTCTCTTCCCTTCTCCCTCTTCCATAAGAAGGACATACACAAATAAGAGATGAACCTTTGGCTTTAGTCCTGGAATGAGAAGGTGTGCGGAGGCTTGAGGTGGAGGGAAACCATGACAGATGGCTCAGAGCTGCCCACATGTAATGGGAAGAAGAAACCAATGTATTTTTTATGTAACCATTGAGTGTAGGAACGTTGGTTACTGAAGCAATGCGAATCCACACATCGGTCCCATCTGTAATGTCATTGAGGAGATGCATCCTGGAATATGACAAAATATTTATGCTAAACAATATCATAGTCTCAGAGCCACGAAATAAGGAAACTTCAAAGATAGGCTTCAAGACTTCAAGACAGCTCCAGAGTCGAAAGCTGACTACCATTTACAGCTTTGAACTTGGACAGATGGCTTCTAATTCCTTACCTGTACAATGTGGATACTGACAGTAGCTATGTCACAGACCAATTGAGTATGTTTAGAGAGATGATCTATGCAAAGCGACAGCACAACATGGTAACCACTACATGGATCGTGGTGTCATTGGTGAGGTTCTCCAGGAAACAGACACTAAGATCAGTATTGGCTGGCAGGGGACATGTTGGGGGTATGCTGGGGAGAGCAAGAGGACAGAAGGTCTGGGCAGAGGAAGAAGGGGAGTTGCTACAGAGGATTCCCTGATGAGCCCTGGAGCTGCAGCGGCCCTTCAGAGATGTCCCAAACTGGGGGTGCCCGCGGGGCTGAGTCGGCGAAGCGTCTGACCCTTGACCTCAGCTCAGGTCACGAACTCGTGGTTCGTGAGTTCAAGCCCTGCTTCAGCACAGAGCCTGCTTGGGACTCCCTGTCTCCCTCTCTCTGTCTCTCAAAAATAAATAAATAAACATGAAAAAAGGAAAGAAAAAAAGAGATGTCCCAAACCGAAGCAAAGGGCCAAGCTTTGTACCTTCACATCAGACCAGTCATTCCGTGCGGGTTGTCCCCCAGGGAGGAAGGTAATAGCTATGGGCGAGGCTGCTCTGTCAGCCAAAGGCCGTTCCTAGAGAGACTTGGCTGTCAGCCAAGGCAGGCGATCCTCCAGCAGCGGGAGGAATGAAGGCCTAAGTCCAGGAGGGGCTATGTGTCTGGGGTGCACCCCTACGTCCACCACAGCTCACTACTGTGCGACCCAGGGGTGCTTCCTTCATGTGATGAGTTTCCCCCAACTGGGTAAACCTCCTGCAGAATGCTAGGTGGCTGCTTTTCCGGAAAGAATTAGACACCTCTGTCCTTGGGATGGAAGACAACCCTCCTTCAATATCTGGGTCTCAGGACCTACACTGGGGCTCATCATCTCCCTCCTCAATAGCCATTCTAGATTCCCTTGACTCACGGCCATCACCTTCCCACTCTAGGTGACCTACCTGGGTGGTATTTCCCAGACTCGAAGGCTACAGTTGCTACCCTTGTTCACGGACTGGCAAAACTGGGCAGGAGACTATCAAGAAATGGCCCAGTGAGTCATGTGTTTATTCCTACCCCCCTCCCCACTCGGTTACAACAGCCCCTTCTCACGTCATAGCCAGGCTATCTACCCCGGGCCAGGTTGCTGACTCCTTCCTTTGCCCGCTGGTCTACTGAGGCGGGGCCAACACAGCCTGGTGAAAACGTCCCCATTCGGGAACTACGACTTCTAACCCCACAGATTTTTGAGTTACAACGATAGGAAAAACAAGTTACCCTTAGGAACGCCCCTCAGCTTGTTTTAAAAGATGTTTACAAGTGTTTTGACATCCATCCCTTCAAAAGGTGGACCCGATTTCCCCTCCCCTTGAATGTGGGCCAGTCATGGTGACTTACTTCTAAAATTTGGGAGGTTGTGGAAGTGACATCTGAGGCCAGGTCATTGAAAGGGCAGCTTCCCCTTGGCATGCCCTCCTTCTTCTCTCGAGTGTTCCGTGGGAAGCCAGCACCATGGCAGGAGGACACTCAAGCAGCCGCTTTGTTCCTAACAGTTGAGCCCCATCAGCCGTCCTGTATCATTTCAAGATCCCACCATCCTTCTGGGATGGATCTTTTCAAGATCCCACCATCCCCTGGCACTTCCTGGTTGTGCACAGCTCTCCCCAGCATGTTGCTTACCGCTTTGGGCAATGAACTTTGAGTCACCCCGAGGAACGGAGTGGGAACAGAGTGAGTTTTCTGGCCTGCCTCCAGAGAGTCCATTTCTCTGAAGGTTTTGATCATTTTGCCCACACACGTGACCAAAGAATGATGGTTTCAGCTTCGCTTGGTGTGACTGTTGCTTTCTCCAAGCCTCAGAAGTCATCATAGCAACGGGCTAGCGTTGGTCCTTAGGGTCCTCGCTGCTGCAAAGCTCCTGAATCACGGGAGCTGCGTCCACATTGAGAAACTCTCACCTTATCCAAATGTGTGCTGCACATGTTTGGAGCCAATACCCTCAGCATCCCTCTGTATACACACCCTCTTCCTTCCTGCAGGTCCAGGTAGGCTGGTCTCACAGCTCTGTGGAGATACAGTCCCTGGCTTCCTCTGAGGGAAGCGCATTTCCTCCCCCTTGTTATGTGGTTGTCTGCAGCCAGGAAGGGATATGGGGCACGTCCTAAAGGAAGAGAGTAGGAGGCTTTAGGCAGAAACTTCTCAGTACCTTCAAGCAAGGGGAGGTGCACTAGACTCTTACAGGGTCAAGTGGCTGTTTCTGCAGGCCCAAAGTGTCAGGGGAGTTTAGGGTAATTCCACATTTTGACCACACCCCAGTCCCAGAGTTCTCCTCCTTCCCCAACAGGGCTGTGCCAGGGGCATAGCAAACTTGCCAAGGCTAAGAAGCCGGCCTTCTCCAGAGCTCGGCTACCCCTTTAAGGACCCTTGAGCAGTGTCCCAGGACTTATCCTCAGTGTTCCTGCCCTCCATCTGCAGAAGATGAGTCTTTTCAAGCTGTCAGTGAGGCCCTTTCGTTTTCACATTTCACTTTATTTTATTATTTTTTAAGTTTATTTATTTATGGTGAGAGAGGAGAGTGCATGAGAGCATGAGGGGGGAGGGGCAGAGGGAGAGAGAGAGAGAGAGAGAGAGAGAGAGAGAATCTTAAGCAGGCTCTCTGCTCAGCGTAGAGCCCGACTCAGGGCTCGATCCCAGGATGGTGAGATCATGACCTGAGCCAAAACCAAGTGTCGGCCACCCAACCAACCGAGCCACCCAGGCGTCCCTCACATTTCACTTTAAATTGGTGATTAATCACTCTCAGGCTTCTGCCGCCTGGTCACAATATAATACCTGTGTGTTTCCACAGTCCTCATATCTACCACTGTCCTTGAACTGTGGAGGCACCTGCCTGCCAATGCATCTCTTTCCCATCCCAGGCCACTGCCAGCACTGATCACCCCCCTGCTGCATGCCAGAGGTGATGGTACCCCACTCATCGCTAGTGATGGGGTCCCCAGTGCTAGCCAGCTGGCGGTGGGTCCGTCTTCCAAATCCCACATTGAAATATGCCTGCTAGCCCCCTGTCGGCAGCTGCCGTAGGTCAGTTTCCCAGTGTAGTTGGCTGAATAGTTTCCCTCACCGAAACATGCGCCTGCCCCAAACCTATGAGTATGACCTTATCTGGAAAAGTGTCTTTGCAGATGTAATTCAGTTCAGAATCTTGAGATGAGATCTTTATCAGTTACCCTGATGGTAAATCTTACCCCAAGCCCAATGACAAGTGTCTTTTTAAAAACAGGCAGAGATGGGGCGCCTGGGTGGCGCAGTCGGTTAAGCGTCCGACTTCAGCCAGGTCACGATCTCGCGGTCCGTGAGTTCGAGCTCCGCGTCAGGCTCTGGGCTGATGGCTCAGAGCCTGGAGCCTGTTTCCGATTCTGTGTCTCCCTCTCTCTCTGCCCTTCCCCCGTTCATGCTCTGGCTCTCTCTGTCCCAAAAAATAAAAATAAAACGTTAAAAAAAAAATAAAATAAAATAAATAAAAAAATAAAAACAGGCAGAGAAGAAGGTGTCTGAGATAGAGATTTGCATGCAGGTAGGAGCAAGATGGGGCAGAGAGAAAAGGTGAGCTCCAGTGTGTTTGCAGCATCGGTCTCGGCTGATCCCACAGGAAGCTTGAAGCCGATATGACCCTTCAAATATTTCCTCAAGGATAAGGCAGCTCCTTCCAGCCAAGGGCAATTCCAGGCTGCGGACTTGATGGCCATCCGGCAGCCAGCAACATGCCTGGTAGTTGGGGAACTGAAAGCTTTAATCCAAAAAGAGGGAATGTGGGTGGTGCTTTTGGCAGCTACCACAAGAGACTTTGATTATTATCCTCATCTTTTTTTTTTAATTTTTAAGTGCTTATTTATGAGAGAGAGAGAGAGAGAGAGAGAGAGAGCAAGCAGGGGAGAGGCAACTGAAGAGGGAGACACAGAATCCAGAGCAGACTCCAGACTCCGAGCTGTCAGCACAGAGCCCAACGCGGGGCCTCAAACTCACACGAACCACGGATGAGATCATGAACTTAGTCAAAGTTGGATGCTTAACCGGGTGAGCCACCCAGGCGCCACTGATTATTAGCATCATTGTGAGAGCCACCTCAAAGATCGGGGCACCGGGGAATGAGCCGACCAGAGCAGATCTGAGCGTATTGATTTTACCCCCCAAAAATATTTTTACCAGCTGAATCCAAGGCAAAACACGAAGGGAAGCCTTGAAGGTGAAAGGAGGTTGCCAAAAGGCCACAAGTGATGTGGGAAGAGAAAGTGAAATCAAGGAGGCCCGAGAGGCAGCATCACAGACTGACTCCAGGCGGTAACAAGGGATCAGTCTCAGCACCAGCAAGCGGAACTCGGTCTTCCCGGCTGCCGCAGGAGGGGCGGTGATGTCACATAGTAGACAGCTCTCTCTTGTTAATAAAAAGCTTCTGTCTCTCAAAAGGACGGGCAGCAAGCAGGCGAAAAGATGCGCAACGTCCGTAGTCATCAGGGAACTACGAAGCCAAACTCTGCTGAGATCCCAGTGCACATTGGCTCACCTTGGCTATAATGAAATGGCGGGCAATAACAAGTGCTGGAGAAAACAGAGAAATTGGAATGCTCATTCCCTCCTGGGGCGGGGGCGGGGCGGCGGGGAGCTGAAATAGCCCAGCTGCTTAGGAGAGAACTGCCAGACCCTTCTATAGTTCACCAAACAGTTATCACATGGCCCAACTGTTCCTTTCCCAGCTCTCCACTCAAGAGAAGTGAAAACCCATGCCCTGGCAAAGACCTGCACACCAGAGTTTAGAATAGCTGTGTTCACAAACAGCCTCAAACCGGAAATAACTCAAATGCCCATCCACACGTGACTGGAGAAACACAATGCTGTGTCGTCCTGCCATGGAATACCATTCAGCAACGAAAAGAGATGAAGGCAAATGTTTGCAAGCCCACGGGTGAACCCCATAATCACTGAACTGAGTCGAGGAAATCAGGCATAAAAGAACACACGCTGCGTGGTTGCCTCTATACAAAACTCTAGAAAAGACCAATGCAACATACAGTGATGAAAAGCACATCAGAGGCTGCCTGGAGCCAGCAGCTGGGGGAGGGCATGGGGAAACTTTTGGGGGTGAAGAGAAGATTCTAGATCTTGAGTGTGACGGTCATGACACAGGTGTACACATTCGTCAAACTTCTTCCAATTGCACACTTAAAATGCGTACAATGAAATCGACTTTGTAAAGAGACTGACCGCACGGAAGCCTCTCTGCCACTTGTCCTGGAGAAAACTGGGGCTGTGGGCGGTGGCAGAATGACTCCTCTTTCCTTAGCTCCCACAGTGATCCCAGAGTTACACATCAAAGGCTTTCTCCTCCCCTCCACAAAGCAAAATGACAGGGCTGTCTGCTGCAGCAATTATAACTCCCCAGACGGAAGAAGCCGCAGAAGGTCACGAGCATTCTCCAATTCCAATATCATCATGTATTTACCTAGGAGACCGCCTGGCCTGCTCGATCGTGTTACTTTTGCCCCCTGCTTCTTTCCATGTGGGTTCATTCACTAAGACACCGAAAGGTCAAAAGTCTTACTCAGAGTTGGTGACAATGAGTCAATGACCATCTTCCAGCCTGTAGTCTGAGCATTAGCCCAAAGTAGGAGCATTATTTAGAATTTCCACCACCCCCAGCACCTCTCCCCCATCCCTTTTTTCCCCTTCTTCTATATTCCCATCCTGCCATGGAACACCCAAGAATACCTTAACATCAGTTTACTAGAGAAGAGTTAGCAAATGTGTTTTCATGCAACAAATAACTTCCCTGAACACCGACCAGCTGGTGGCCTCAGGGGAGTTGCCGAAGCGCCCTGTTTTATAAATGTTTAGAATAATGTTCACCTGAAAAAAAAAGGGGGGGGGACAGATTTGCATAGGAATTCACCGTTGTGGAGCTGACCTGGTGAAAAACACCGACAGGATCAACGTGGTATCTTTGTTCATGCAGCCTTCCAAATTGCGCCTTGCGCATGGCCAGCTGTGTAAATGCCAGAGCTATTAGATAGAACTGGTGACCCAAATGTCAGGAGAAATCATCCAACTCAGTATGGAAGACGTCATTTCCTTTGCCACACAAAGACACGATTAGCTCTGACTGAGCAAGTTCTTATGGGTAACCGTACTGAGAACGTATTCAGTCAAGTGGAGGCAGAAAAAAGGAGATGCTGTTCACAGTGCTAGTCCAGACAGGAGAAAGGTTTCAAAAGTACCGATTCTTAGGTCTCATGATGAAATTCCTACTTAAGGGTCCTGGAGTAAGTCCCAAGACTCTGTATTTCTTAAATGTTCCCGAGGTGATTTGGACGTGCAGCTGAGTGTAGTCTAACCTTGGCTTCTCTGTGACTTTCCTCTTTCTGAGCACTGTGCTCAAAGAACCCCAGTCATATGCCATGGTCTACAGGAGCAGTATCCAAATGTTTGGGGAATTGCTCCCCTATAACCAAGGGCACACCCCCGATATGGGTATATTTATTTAATTGCAAATGGAAGGGGGTGCTCGGTGTCTCAGTCGGTCAAGCATGCGACTCTTGGTTTCGGCTCAAGTCATGATGGGTCTCATGAGTTCCAGCCCTGTGTCAGGCTCTGTGCTGACAGTGGGGAGCATGCTTGGGATTTTCTCGCTCCCTCTCTCTCTGCCCCTCCCCCGGTTGCACTGTCTCTGTCTCCTGCAAAATAAACAAATAAACTTAAAAAAAAATAATTGCAAATGTAGGCATAAATGCATCACATTTCAAATGAATCGTGCTCAAATCCAGAACTGACCCCCAAAGACAAGCAAATCATTCAGCTGGTCTTCTGATGTGGGCATCTCCAATAGAAAGAATAAGGATATCACAGTCAGAGTCAACATAAGCAATCTGTGTCTTCCTATGTAGTGACACATCGTAAGGCCCATCTCTTTCGTTTTGAGATGGCATTATTTCCCAGCGGAATGTAAATATTGCCACTTACATGAAAAAGCAATCAGAGTAAGTTTGGGAATTTGTAACCTCCTTCCTCAAGAGATTTTTGTATTTTATTTTATTTTTTTGAGATTTTTTTTAATCCAACCACAGAATGATATATACAAATATTTGTTTCACTTAACGACCTGTCCTCAAAGGATGTACAGTGAATGGGTGCCCTTGTACAGCGATGGGGAAGTCCAGATCATCAGCCCATTAGACTTGGAGTCTTACATCATCTCTGAGTATGAGGCAAGGTTGAGGAGTCTCCATCCAAATTTACAAAGTGTCCTGAGCATATGCTCCCTGGCAGGGTTTAAGTGCCTCGGAGTAAAGTAACCAGAGCTCGAATTTCCCAAAATCAGAGCAAGAGAGTACAGCCCCAGCCCAGTCACAGGCCACGGAGCTGAGACGGTCTCTCCAGAGCACATGCAGAGTTCCCTTGCCCCGTTCTAAATTTCCTCTGGCTTCTTTTCCTGTTACCAAAATACAATTCCATATTTAAAGTAAATAGTGCTGTGTTGTCACAGATCTCTGATCTCTGTTCAACATTCTGAGCTGTCCCGATGAGTCAAGATCTCCAACTACTTGGCAACCCTAGGACAGATCACTGGGCCCTCTCTGTCCTTTCCTCCTTCTTGGCTTCCTGCTCCCTTCTCTGGGCTTCAAGCTGCTATCTCATCTCGTTTCTCTCCCACCGGCTGCCTCCCTGGGTCTCTCTCACGAACTCTCTTGGCCTCACTTTGTCGGTGTATCTCTGTTTCTCTTTTGCCATCCAACACTAAGCATCCCTTCGTTTCCCCTGTATAAATACAAAGGAGCTGGGAAAGTGAGCCCCAGGAATAGACAGCCATTCAGTTAGAGCATTATGCCCTACAAACCTGGGAGAGGGCCTGGCCCATCCGGGCCCTTGTCAGCCCCTTCTGTCACGAGGGCCCTTCAGAGCCGCCCTTGGACACCTGCCTTCTCACCACAGTCCTTGCGCCCATAACGCACGTCAAAGACAAACTTTTGGCACAATGCAAGAATAGTCTGTGCTGAGCGGAAGATATGGTCTCTAACCTCAGGTTGAACTAAAAAGCACTGGAAATTTTAAGAGGCTGTCTTGACCTTTCAGGGTCACTTAGGACAGGGATCTGCCTGGCAGTTGTTAATGGCGGTTTGATTGGGCTCCAATGCTGTTTTTAAGTCTCTACTTAGAGTCTGGCCAAGTTAAACACACTTTCTTTTCATCTCTAGTCAAAAGGCCAGCCCCAGCCCCAGCCCCACGTCTTCAGTCATTCCTTGGTTCTTCTCTGGATTCTCTCCAGTTTGTTGACAGATCCTCCAGTCTTCATTCAAAATGACTTCTTCACTTCTCCCCGATGGTATCGCACCGCATTTCCTCAAGATCAGCATTTTATTCTGCTTCTGCCCACACATCGAGCTGACTGTAGGAGCAGGAGCATAGGGAGAGCCAGGCAGGGCTGCTCAGGCAGGCCAGACCGATGCAGGGCCTTTCCAGAAAGCAGACTCATGTTCTCCTGGGGCCGGCAGGGTGCTTTGCCTGGTGTTTTTTGAAAATGAATGCCCTTTCTTGATTCCAAAATGCATACAGTCATTGCTGAAAACTTGCAAATCTGCAGATGAATGTGAAACCCATGGGTAATCGACAAACTACAGATAATTTCCGTTGATATTTTTTAGTTTTCTTCCATGGCTGTGTGTGTGTGTGTGTGTGTGTGTGTGTGTGTAGATAGATAGATAGATAGATAGATAGATTTTTTAAAACAAATTTAATTCCTTACTTATTTATTTATTTTTAATTCAAGTTAGTTAACATACAGTGTAGTCTTGACTTCAGGATTAGAACCCAGTGATTCATCGCTTCCGTATGACAGTCAGTGCTCATCCCAACAAGTGCCCTCCTCAATGCCCATCATCCATTTTCCCTTCTCCCCTACCCCCCCATCAAACCTCACTTTGTTCTCTGTATTTAAGAGTCTCTTATGGGGCGCCTGGGTGGCGCAGTCGGTTGAGCGTCCGACTTCAGCCAGGTCACGATCTCGCGGTCCGTGAGTTCGAGCCCTGCGTCGGGCTCTGGGCTGATGGCTCAGAGCCTGGAGCCTGTTTCCGATTCTGTGTCTCCCTCTCTCTCTGCCCCTCCCCCGTTCACGCTCTGTCTCTCTCTGTCCCAAAAATAAATAAACGTTGAAAAAAAAAATTAAAAAAAAAAAAAGAGTCTCTTATGGTTTGCCTTCCTCTCTGTTTTTATCTTATTTTTCCTTCCCTTCTCCCGTGTTGCCATAGAGTTTCTAATATATATTTACAACTGATCCAGTCCATTTCAAATAGCACTGTACTAATCCATGGGTGGCCTAAGTACTTTATAATAACAAAATATTCCTAATTCTTTTCTCCCTCTCCTTGTATTATTATTGTCATTCATTTCCCTCACATATACTCATATGTAAATATATATGTATAATCAAATACATCATTGCTCTTATCATTTTGAACTATTACCTGTTACATCAAATAAGAGTGTGAAAAATGTTGAATTACTTATTGTTTCTCTTCTAATGCTCTTTCTTCCTTTATGCAGATCCAAGTTCCTGACTTGTACCATTTCCTTTCTTTCTAAAGAACTTCTCTTAACATTTCTTACAAGGAAAGTCTACTGGCCACAAATCCCCTTGACGTTTGTCTGTCTGAGGAAGTCTTCTTTCTTCACCATTGAAGGATTAATTTTTCAGAATATAGAATTCTAGGTTGGTAGGGTTTTTTCTCTCAGCACTTTAAATATTTCACTCCCTTCTCTTCTTGCTTACACAGTTTCTGAAAGACAGTTGAATGTAATTCTTATCCTTGTTTCTCTATTGGTAAGGTCCCCCGCCTACCCACCTTGTGCTGTTTTCAAGACTTTTTCTTTATCTTTGACTTTCTGCAGTTTGTATGTGACATGTCCAGGTGTAATTTTTTGGCATTTATTCCGCCTAATTTCTCTGAGTTTCCTAGACCTGTGGTTTGGTGTTTGTATGAGTTTGCTTAGGCGACTGCAACAAAACATGTAGTCTGGGTGGCTCAAACCACGGAGATGTATTGCCTCACAGTTCTAGCGCTAGAATTCCAAGATAAACATGCCATCAGGGTTACTTTCTGGGGACACCTTATTCCCACCTTGTAGACGGCTGTTTGCTCTCTACATACTCATCCGGCCTCTTCTTTGTGCATGCATGAAGAAAGAAAGATAGGGAGGTGCCTGGGTGGTTCAGTTAGTTAGATGTCTGACTTTGGCTCAGGTCACGATCTCACCATTTGTGAGTTCGAGCCCTGTATCGGGGGTCTTTGCTGTCAGCACAGAGCCCACTTTGGATCTTGTCTCCCTCTCTCTCCCTCCCCTGCCTGCTCTCTCTCTCTCTTTCAAGAAATAAATAAACACTTAAAAGAAAGGAAGAAGGAAGGAAGGAAGGAAGGAAGGAAGGAAGGAAGGAAGGAAGGAAAACTAGGATCTCTAGTGTTTCTTCTTCTCTTATATGAACACCAGTCCCATCAGTCTATGTCCCCACCCTCATGTCCTCTCTTAACCTCTATTATTTCATTATAGGCTCTATCACATTAGGTTAGTGCTTCAATATATGAACTTGGAGAAGGACACAATTCAGTCCATAGCAGTGCCTAATATTAATGTGGTAATTCTCTGTCATTATCAGTTCGATTATTGCTTTCATTTCTTTCTCTCTTTCTTCTTCTCCTAGTATTCACATTATGCACATGTTCCGCTCTTTGTAGGTGTCCTATGTTCTTGAATATTCTCTTCATTTTTTCCAGGCTGTTTTCCCTTTGCTTTTCAATTTTGGAAGTTTCCGATGATACATCCCCAAGCTCAGAGATTCTTTCTTTAGCTGTTTCCAACCTAATAATGAGCCCATCGATGGCATTCCTCATTTCTGTCACAGTGTTTTTGGTCTTTGGCATTTCTTTTTTATTCTTTTTTAAGAATCCCACCTCTCTGCTTACATTACACATCTTTTCTTGCATCTTGTCTAATTTTTCCACCAGAGCTCCTAGCATCTTAATCACAATTGCTTTAAATTTATAGTCTGATGAGCCCAGCATCCCTGCCATTTCTGAGTTGGGCTCTGATGCTTGCTCTGTGCCTTCAAACTGTTTTGCCCTTTGGTATGACTCGTAGTGTTGTTGTTGTTGTTGTTGTCGTCGTCGTTAAAGCAGGACATGGTGTACTGGGTGAAAAGAACTCAGGCAAATAAGTCTTTAGTAATGTGATGGTAAAGTGAAGAAGAAGGCGAAGTATTTTACAGTCCTATGATTTAGTGAAGTGACAAACTCTAGTCACTCAGTCTTTTAACAAGCGTGTGCCCCTGGGCTGTGACCTTCACACGTACCTTTCCATTTTTCCCTGCCTTAGGTGGGACATGATGCCTGGAAGAGGCAGAGGTTGGGTATCCCCTTCCCCAATTAGGAAGACTGGTGGGGCTGAAATCCAGTATTCCTCTCCCCTCCTCATACGGCAGGCTAGCGTGAGCTGGAGTTGGGTATTTCTCTTTCCCCACGTTGGCTAGGCTCTGATAAACCCCAATAGTTTAGGCTCTGGTAAAATAGATTCTTTTGAAAGCAGCCCTTTTTCCAAAGCAAAGAACACTCTGGCATGTTTTAAAATGGCGTGTTTTCTCTGATAGTCCCTGTGAGAAGCTGGTAGAGCTCCAGGAGGTAAAACTCAAAAAAGCACCCTCCTCCTGGGGTTTTAACTCACAGACTTGTCTACACTTAACATCCAGCAACTGGCCCACTGCAGTCTAGGTTTTCCTATCCTGATACTGTTTCCCGCAGACGTTTCTGCTTGTGGGGTTCGGTTCCTGTTAATGTGATTCTCTGTATCCACCTGTCTGTCCAGTTCTGGGGGACAGCAGTCTGTCTTGTGACTGCATTGCTCTGATGGATCCAAGAAGAGCTGGGTTTTCGGTTTCTACAGCTTTCTACTTCTTATTAATACAAAGTACTGACTTCCAGACTCTTACATGCTAGACCGGAAGCTGGAAGTCCTTTTTACCCATTTTTCTATTAGGTTGTTATTCTGTTATGTCGTTCAGTTATAGACTTATTGATTATTCCGGATATCATCTGGATGATTCTCAGATACATGGTGTGCGAATATTTTCTTTTTCTCCCATTCTGTGGATTGCCTTTTCACTTTATTCATAATCTTTTGATGCATGAAGTTTTAAATTTTGATGAAATCCAATTTATTTATCTATTTTTTTTCATGGCCTGTAGCTTTCTACCTCATAGCCAACAAATCATTGCCAATTCAGATTTCATGAATATTCCCCCTTTGTTTTCTTCTAAACATTTTACAGTTTTAGCTCCTATGTTTAAGTCTTTGGTTCACTTTAAATTAATGTTTTTTTTTAATTTTTTTTAACGTGTATTTATTTTTGAGACAGAGAGAGACAGAGCATGAACAGGGGAGGGTCAGAGGGAGAGAGGGAGACACAGAATCTGAAACAGGCTCCAGGCTCTGAGCCATCAGCACAGAGCCCGACATGGGGCTTGAACTCACCAACGGCGAGATCATGACCTGAGCCGAAGTCAGACGCTTAACCGACTGAGCCACCTAGGAGCCCCAAATGTTTGTAAATAGTGTAAGGTGAGGAGGCTGCTTCCTTTCCTTCCGTGTCGCTATCCCGGTTTTCCCAGCACCACTTATTGAAAAGGCTGTCTGCCCCTTTGCCATTGGCTGGTCTTCATACGTTCGTCAAACATTAGTTAACCACATATGCAAGGATTTATTTTGGAGCTCTATATTTTATTCTTCCGTTGGTCTCCATGTCTGTCTTTATGCCAGTACCATACTGTTCTGGTTACTGTAGTTTTGTAGTAAGTTTTGAAATGAGGAAATGTGAGACTTTCAACTTTGTTCTTTTTCCAGATTGTTTTTGGCTATTTGGAGTCCCTGGAGATTCCTTGTGAACGTTAGGATGGATTTTTCTCTTTCTGTAGAACGGGATTGGGGTAGGAATTACACGGAATCAATCTATAGATTGTTTTGAGTTGTCTTGACATCTTAACAGTATTAATTTTTCCAATTGGTGAACATGAGATGTTTTTCCATTTACTTGTATCTTTAATTTCTTTCAGCAACATATTATAGTTGCACATATTATAAAAGCACAAGGCTTTTACCTCATAGGCTAGGTCTATTCCTGTATTTTATTCTTTTTGATGGCATTATAAATAGAATTGTTTTCTAAACTTCTTTTTCTGAATTTTTCATTGTTAATGTACAGAAATAACTGGGGTGTTTTGAGCCTCTCATCCTATTTTACCACAATTTGGGTGACCTTGAAGAAATCCATTAATCTCTCTGAGCCTCAGTTTCCTCATTTAAACAATACAGATTAGCTAAAAGGTTTCTATAATTTTTCCCTCTATGAAGTTCTGTGATTCCGTCTGGATACTCATTTCCCTTAATCTTTCATGTAAGGAAATCAATTCAATTTTGATGGCCTAATTCAGAGGTCATGCCTTCTGGGAGGGTCTCTTCAACTCCCTCTCCATTTTCACATGAATTCTATTACACCCATAGCACAGCTCTCTAGGTAGTGTTCCACTTACTTTTCAACCACAGCAACTAGAAAGAGTCTGAATATATAATAAGCAAGAAACACATAGGAGTTGACGCATAAACAAATAAATATGGCTGACTGTCCTATAGCCAAAACCATTGGGGAGGCTCCTGGTACACATGCATTAAAACCATTTTAAAAATCCCTTCATACAAGAAGATGGACTTAAAATTTTCTTTTACATGAGAATTTTCCCTAGCTATGAGAATGTCTTTTACATGAGAATTGTCCCTAGCTAGCATATATATAAAACTAAAAAAAAATTTAAATAAATAAATAAATAAATAAATAAATCAGGCTAGCATGTAAATATCAACTTTAAAAAAAAGGGGGGGAGGAAAGACTCTTTATATCTTATTTATGGGAGAGCCATGGAAATAATAGAATTGGGACATCAAATAACCCTTAGATTGTCTTAATCTAATTTAAATGATTTGCAAGGTGATATAGCCAGACTTAATTCTGAAGTATTATATTTGGCTCATATTCTCTACTATTCTGGGAGACTTCCTGTTTAGCATAGGCTTTTGTTAGAGACTAATTTCACACATATTCTCTGTTATCCATTCAAAATATCAAAATCATGTAAGTACTGCAGGTATTGGAGAAGAGTCAGAGAAGAAGCTTGGAGCTGACCTGGAGAGAGTCATTAATTTATCAGGGTAGAAGAACAAATTTCAAATATTTTAAGGACTTTCAGTTAGCATGGGCACCAAGAGTATTAATTTTCTAGAAGAGAACAAGTCCGATGAGTGATAATTGTAATGAAACAGCTTTGGCTCAATGTAAAGGAAAACTGTCTGCTCTAGCTATTCTAACAAGGAGTCAATTATTTCAGTGGAGGATGGATTCCCTGTCATTGAAAATACCTCAAGAGCTGAAGAGTTTTCTGTCACTGAAAGTTTTCATAAAGCTGAACACTCACTGACCAAGAAAAGAAGACTCGGGATACAAATTAGATGGTCTCTGAACTTCTTTCCAACTCTGAAGGTATATGATTCTATGATTCTAACACCTCTTCACAGGGAGGCCACTGGAGTATCTGAATTCACTTACACATTGTCCTCATTTATTGGTCTAAACAATATAGATTCCTTAAGAAATCCTCATAAATGATATTCTTTCTTGCTCTTGTTCCTTAGATTATTTTTGACCACTCTTTTTTTTCATATTTATTTATTTTTTGAGAGACAGAGAGAGACAGAGCATGAGCAGGGGAGGGGAAGAGAGAGGGGGAGACACAGAATCAGAAGCAGGCTCTAGGCTCCTGCTGTCAGCACAGAGCCTGACGCGGGGCTTGAACCCATGAACCGTGAGATCATGACCTGAGCCGAAGTAGGACACTTAACCAACTGAGCCACCCAGGTGCCCCTTGACCATTCTAATTCCAGTAATTCACTCCAAGTCCATTTTTACTCTTTTTCTGCAGCTATATGATCCTGCTTTACTCCTATTGAACTCAAAATTCCATTTTTGCTCACACATTAGTAGAAAGAAGACAGACATTTGAGTGCAAAAGAAGAGTGAACACATACTCTCTCTACGGACAACTCTCTTTAGTTTCTCTGATCATGAGTGTACAGGATATTGATACACACCACCAAGATCCAAGATCCCCCCTCGACACCAAGACACTGCCAGTTGCCAATAGTCTTGTTTGCCGATGGCTCACAGCCATCGTTCCTGTGCAATTTCCCCTCAGCCACAGAGAAATGCCTTGTCTGCATTATTCGCCTTACCGGAAGATAGCCCACATGCAATGAATAGACACTGGAGGTCCAAAGGCTGGGCCCTCTTCGATGCACAATATTTCTAATAAACCATCTCAGCTCCATCAAGCCCGGGATTAACTGAAGCCTCTGTCACAACCACATTGTGGTTCAAATGCTCCCTCTGCCAATCTTGCCCCTTCATTCTTTTACAGATTTTGTTCCTCAGAGCACTCCCAAGTGATTAACTTGCACTTAGATCTCTGTTTTCGGATCTCTTTCCTGGAGAACTTGACCTAAGAATTATCAGTCTTTGAAATGAGATTAATACTACCTCATATGGAGAAGACCAAATGAGATTTTTCAAAGATGAAATTACTGAGCACGGTAAGAAACAGCTGTACGTGCAGTCAAATTTCACTCATTTTTTTTCTTTGAACCACACTTTCTCTACTAGATACTTGACAGCTATCTTTAAAAATTCCAAAGGTTATTACACAGAGGAATGAAGCTTGTCCTCTATTGTCCTACGAGGGAGAACGTCAACAGTGGCAAAATATCAGGTGCCAAGGAATGCTTGGTGCCTAGTTGGCACTCCGCAAATGCTTAAGAGTAAAAGATGGGTAGATGGATGGCCAGATGTATGGAAGGATGAAAAATTAGCATAATCTTAGAAAAGTCTATTATTGTTCTCGCAGAATGCAGTGGATGGCCACAATAACCACTTAAACACAATTTAACTACTTAACTGTCTGTGCTTCCATAACGCATGAGATAATACACGTTAAGCATGCAAAATTGTGTCTTCTCCCACAGCAAGCAGACTAAATATTATTTAGTATCGAACATCCATTTCATGCTAGGTACTGAATTAGGCTGTTTATAAATATTGGATCAATTTCTCCTTACGCCAACACCAAAACAGGTATTTTTTAATTAAGTTTTTAACTTGAATTCCAATATAGTTAACATACAGTGTTATATTAGTTTCAGGTGTACAATGTAGTGATTCAACAATTCCACGTGCTACTTAGTGCCCGTCGTGATAAGTATACTCTTAATTCCCTTCACCTATTTCACCCATCCCCCCACCCACCTCCCCTGTGGTAAGTATCAGTTTATTCTCTATAGTTAAGAGTCTGTTTTTTGGTTGGTCTCTTTTTGCCTGTGCTCATTTGTTTTATTTCTTAAATTCTGCATATGCATCAAGTCATATGGTATTTGTCTTTCTCTGACTGAATTATTGCCCTTAGCATTACACTCTCTAGGTCCATCCGTGTTGTTACAAATGGCAAGATCTCATTCTGTTTTGTGGCTGAATAACATTGCGTTGTATTATATACACCACACCTTCGTTATCCATTCATCTACCAATGGCTGCTTCCATAATTTGGCTATCATAAATAATGCTGCAATAAACATGGGGCGCATGTATCCTTTCCAATTAGCGTTTTTGTATTCTTTGGGTAAATACTAAGTAGTGTGATTACTGGATCATAACGTAGTTCTATTCTTAACTTTTTGAGGAACCTCCATTCTGTTTTCCAAAGGGCTGCACTAGTTTGCATTCCCACCCACCTAAACCAACAATGCACAAGTGTCCTTTTTTCTCCACATCCTCGCCGACTCTTGTTGTTTCTTCTGTTTTGAGTTTTTTTAAGTTTTTATTTAAACTTCCGTTAGTTAACATACAGTGTAATATTACATTCTAAGAGGTGTGAGGTGGTATCTCATTGTAGTTTGGATTTGCATTTCCCTGATAATGAGTGATGTTGAGCATCTTTTCATGTGTCTGCTGGCCATCTAGATGTCATCTTTGGAGAACTGTCTACACATGTCTTCTGCCCATTTTTAATTGGATTATTTGCTTTTGGGTGTCGACTTGCATCAGTTCTTTATACATTATGGATATTAACCCTTTATTGGATATGTCATTTGCAAATATCCTCTCCCAAGTAGGGTTGCTAGTTTTGTTGATTGCTTCCTTTGTTGTGCAAAAGTTTTGGTTTGTTTATTTGTTTGTTTGTTTTGATGTGGTCCCAATAGTTTATTTTTGCTTTTATTTCCCTCACCTCAGGAGATCTATCTATAAAAATGTTGCTATGGCTGATGTGACAAAAATTACTGCTTGTGCTCATTTCTAGGATTTTTATGGTTTCTGGTCTCACATTTAGGTGCTTAATCCATTTTGAGTTTATTTTTGTTGTATGTGTGAAGAAGTCGTCCAACTTCACTCTTTTGCATGTAGCTGTCCAGTTTTCCCAATACCATTTATTGAAGAGACTGTGTTTCCCGCTGTATATTCTTACCTCTTTTGTCAAAGGTTAGTTGACTATATAATCATGGGTTTTTTGGGGGGTTTTCTATCCTGTTCTGTTGATCTGTGTCTCTTTTTGTGCCAGTACCATATTGCTTCAATTACTACAGCTTTGTAGGGGCACCTGGGTGGCTCAGTTGGTTGAGTGGCCAACTTCGGCTTAGGTCATGATCTCACAGTTTGTGAGTTCGAGCCCCACGTCAGGCTCTGTGCTGACAGCTCAGAGAGTGGAGCCTGCTTCAGATGCTGTGTCTCCTTCTCTCTCTGCCCCTCTCCCACTCACACTCTGTCTTTCTCTCTCCCAAGGATAAATATGCATTAAAAAAAAATTAAAAAAAAAAAAACTACAGCTTTGTAGGACAACTTGAGGCCTAGAATTGTGATACCTTCAGTTTTGTTTCCCTTTTTCAAGATTGCTTTGGCTATTCAGGGTCTTTTGTGGTTCCATACAAAACATAAGATTATTTTTTCTAGATCTGTGAAAAATGCTATTGGTATTTTGATAGAGAATGCATTGAATCTATAGATTTCCTTGGGCAGTATAGACATTTTAACAATATTTGCTCTTCCAAATCATGAACATGGAATATCTTTCTATCTATTTATGTTGCTTTTGATTTCTTTCATCAGTGTTTTATAGTTTTCAGAGCATAGGTTTTTCATCTTTTTGGTTAAACTTATTCCTAGGTATTTATTATTTTTGGTTCAATTGTAAATGGAACCGCTTTCTTAATTTCTCTTTCTGCTGCTTCATTATTAGGGTTTAGAAATGCAATAGATTACTGTGCATTGATTATGTATCCAATGACCTTACTGGTTTCATTTTTCAGTTCTAGTGGCTTTTGAGTGGAGCCTTTAGGGTTTTCTATACATAGTATCATCTCACCTGCAAATAGTGACCATAGCTGGTAATGTTATATTTCAAAAATAGAGCCTAAAACTCATAGGGCTTAAGAAACTTTCCAAATTCATCTTTTTTTTTTTTTTTTTAATTCCCAATCTTCCACTCCACCTTACTCTCAATCAGGACTTAATTAAAACAAACTTTCTTCTGGATACTACTATGAGAAATTTGGAAATTATTTTAGACTATTCTCTCTCCTTTATCTCCGACGTCCAATACTTTATTCATTCTGCCTCTTATTGCCTCCTTTTGCACGTGCTGTTGGCACCCTGCCTCTGTCTTTAACAGTCATTATTCCTGAGCCCATCAATAGCTTCTGACTTCAAGCACTCACAATTCCTTGCCTGAAGGCCTCTCTCTCCTCAGAAACCTCCTTTGTCTATGTATTGGGCAGGTCTAAAGTATCAGAGAGCTAAGGCCCTTAGGCGTTACCCCAAACCCAACCGATGACAGGTGAGAGTGGATAAATAGCCCCACTACCCCACCGCTTGGATAGGACAACACTGTTAATCCACTCTGGCTGCCCAGTAGAATTCTGCCTCAAGTCCAATAATCTCATCGTTTTGCTACATCCTGGATTCCTTCTTTCTGAAACATCTCCAGCTTACTATCCTTTATCCATATGCACCCAAATAAGTGACTTGCACTCAAACCCTTGTCTCCAGATCTGCTTCTCTGGGTACCCGGCTTCACGCTTCTCCCCTTCATTCCCACTTCAGTTTAGGAACTTGTTTCCTCCCACCCAAACTGTGACCATAATATGCTCACGTTCTTCTTGGCTTCATTCTCTCCCGTCAAATACTTCCTTCAGAGAAATATTTCTAAAATATAAATATGATCAGGCCACTATGCTCAGAGTTGCTTGAGGACAGACAACCATTTCCTGGAGCAACGTGGCCCCAGCCTCTCCCCCGCACTCCACACACAGTAGGTCCTTTAGGAAAGTATATCGGAGTAATAAATGGCTAAGTGCATAATGCACACAGTCTAACAGCTATCGGAACTGAACTCAAGCATACGTGTGTCCAGTCCCAAATCTTGGGTTCTTCCTACCACAGTGTGCTTTATAAAGAAGGCAGGACACCCCGGGGCTAGTGACACACAGGTGCAATGGATTTGCAATTGTCTCACGTTTTAATGCATAAGATCCTCCAACCTCTTTCCATGGTCAGTAAGAATGTGATAGAATTTGAAGGGCCTTTGAAGCAGCTCCATCAGATTTATTTCCTCTTTCCTCTTGTATTAGGTCAAATATATAACAGAGCCTCCTTCAGGTTTTGACCACATAAAACGCCTACTCCTTCCTTCTCCCTAATGTAAGTCACAAGGAAAGGCTGTCTGGGGAGAGCAGAGCCAGGAAATACGATCGTATCAGGATGGAGCAGCTCTCTCAAGAGGGCAGGCAGTGAGGAGTGAGGAAGCTGGGAGAGAAGGCTGGCTGAATTGTTCCTTTCGGGAGCAAGAGTGAGGGAGGACAGGGTTCATAGGATTTTCCAGGCGACTCAGGAAACAGTGTCTTTGTATCTCAACCACCCCCTTGTTGGTATGTCCTGTGTGGATCTGAACCAGCCATTAAAGGACTGTAGAAATTGCATCACCCATTTGCAATTTAGACAATGTTTTTACTTTTAACATTTCGAAAAGACTTCCTTCATCAGCTGTCCCCATGCTGGAGCTGGGAGAGGGGAGCTGGAAGACAGACAGTGGAAGCTTAGCTAACACTTATAGTGATAGTGAGCATTCCACGGGCTCTCCGCTAGCCTCCTTCTTTGGTTACAAACAATCTGCTTTTTGGTTCCCGAGCCCACCCTCCAAAGATCCAGAGATGCCCTAGTCTCTCAAGATGGCTCTTCAGTAGGCTTTGTAGTTTCCCAGCTCCCCCCACAGATGCCTCTCTCCACATGGCGAGTCTTGCCTGGCCATGAGTGGGTCTTTGGTTCTGGTGCCAACATAGACTTAACTGGTACTGGAACAAACACAATTGTCATGTGATCAAATACAACTGAATATTATGTTTATTATTTACCTCCCATTCTGTCATTGTAATTACTTCAGGAGATGGCCCTCCACTGTCCCTTTATGAAAACTTCAGTAGTCCCAAGAATTTTCTGCCTACCCTTAAGTAAGACAGGCAATATATCTTACATAATAACTTTAAAAAGCATTGATTTTTGGGGCGCCTGGGTGGCTCAGTCGGTTGAGCGTCTGACTTTGGCTCAGGTCATGATCTCACAGTTCATGGGTTCGAGCCCCGCATCAGGCTCTGTGCTGACCGCTTGCTCGGAGCCTGAAGCCTGCTTCAGATTCTGTGTCTCCTACTCTCTCTGCCCCTCCCCCGTTCACACTTTGTCTCACTCTGTTTCTCAAAAATAAATGTAAAAAAAAAATTTTTTTAATAAAAATAAAAAGCATTGATTCTGAAGTCAGAATGTCCAGACCAAGACTTAATCAAAACATCAAACTTTTCCAATATCATCAGATCTCCCCTCCTTCATCCTGAGGGCCGCAGTCTTAAGGAAGATAGTAAGTACTTCTTCCTTTTTCCTTCTGACCCTTCCTTCCTTATTGTTCTGTACTTACTAGATGTTTTCCAATCAGATCAGAACAGGCAGAGGACAAAGCAAAAAGAGGAAATGAAAGGTCATGCTGATAGATACTGATGAGGGCTGACTGCACGCTTGGGCCTGGAAGATGAATAAGGCTTATCCCTTCCCTTCCCTTCCCTTCCCTTCCCTCCCCTTCCTTTCCCTTCCCTTCCCCTACTGACACTTTCTTTGTTCTTAGGAGTTTCAATCACCAAGAGGTTTACTTGTGCTGTTACTTTGATCCTGAAAGTCACATCCTATTCCAAGTGGAGAATCAATCTTAAGCTTCTTGCTGTTGGATTTCTTTACTTATGGACAGCACCCAAGACAGTCACATCCATGGCCTTGCTCTCCCGTGTGTGTTCCTCTATCTCCCCACTCTGCTGCATGAGAATGAACAAGCATCCTTCAACCCAACAAGTACTGGGAACACAGACAAGTTGCAGCAACTGACATCTTGTTGTGACAGGCTGATTTAGTGCTCTAGGTATCAGACTCAGGTCCCCCATGTTTCCAAATGCAAGGGACACATTGCATGCTCTTCAATTCGTCTGTGGAAGCCTCTCACTGGGCTTATGATGGAGCATCATCCCATCCCTACTCAGGGTGGGGGGGTACTGCAACATGGTACCACAACACCTCTTCACTAAGATATCTCCTTCCAAACATTCCATTTTTCTCTGTTCTCAATTCTTGTCTTGTTTGAAGTCACTGTGGGGGTCCAAAAACCAGGTAACTACTTTACAACTTCTGTAAACGTTGCAAGTAGCAATCTCCCTGATATTCACTTTGGTGGATGGCATTTCTTAAATTCATACCCAGGTCAGAACTGTGGTAGGAAGGGTCTTCTTTTATTTTATTTTTTTTTTAATTTTTAATGTTTATTTATTTTTGAGAGAGAGAGAGAGAGCATGGGGGAGAGTCAGAGAGAGAGGGAGACACAGAATCCGAAGCAGGCACCAGGCTCTGAACTGTCAGCACAATGCCCAATGTGGGGCTCAAACTCATGAACCATAAGATTATGACCTGATCCAAAGTCCAATGCTTAACCGACTGAGCCACCCAGGCACCCCAGAAGGGTCTTCTTTTAACATCTTGATCCTGCCGCCAAGCTGTAAGAGGGCTCACTCCCTTCCAGTCTCTAGCCTACTTTCTGATATTCTTTCTTTTCACAAACTAAGAAATGGAGGCTCTGAGAGATTAAGAAATCACTCAAGATCACCCAGCCATTAGACCGAAGAGCGGAAATTTGAACGTAAGACTCTGTGTCCAGTCCTGGTGTTTTTTGTTTTTTTTTTTTTTAATTTTTTTTTTTAATTTTTTTTTTTCATTTATTTTTTTGGGACAGAGAGAGACAAAGCATGAACGGGGGAGGGGCAGAGAGAGGGAGACACAGAATCGGAAACAGGCTCCAGGCTCCGAGCCATCAGCCCAGAGCCTGACGCGGGGCTCGAACTCACGAACCGCGAGATCGTGACCTGGCTGAAGTCGGACGCTTAACCGACTGCGCCACCCAGGCGCCCCAGTCCTGGTGTTTTTAATCTCTTGGCCATGATGTCCACTGTGCATCATCAGCAAAGTGCTTCTTTTCTGGATTTTAGGAAATTACAGGAACACAGACTTTCCCCCAATGTTATAAACGTTAGCTGTGTCCCACACTCCCATCAGACACTGGAACCAACTTTGCTACAAGGGTACCAATCATACTGTCCCATGGCCAACTCAACCCTAGAGTCTTCAATACTTTGCTACTCAGAGGGTGATCCAAAGACAAGCTGCAGTGTCTGAGAGCTTGTTAGAAATGTGTTCTCAAGAGCACCTGGGTGGCTCAGTTTGTTCAGCGTTGGCTCAGGTCATGGTCCTGCATGGGGCTCCATGCTGACAGTGCAGAGCCTGCTTGGGATTCTTTCTCCCTCTTCCCTCTCTCTCTCTCTGCTCCTTCCCTCTTGCTCTCTCTTTCTCTCAAAATAAATAAATAAACTTAATAGAAGAAGAAGAAACATGTCCTCAGTGCCTCCCCAGTAACCTCCCTATGAGAGTCTGCATTTTAGCAAGCACATTAAGATGGAAGAAACATTGGTCCCCACCGTTACTCCACAGAGACGGAGTGAACCTTCTAGCACATCTACAATTTACCTCCTGTAGCTTCCCAGGTGTCCTTTAAGAGACCTGAAGACTAGACATAATCCTCACTACACCTGTTACTTTATCGTATTAGGTTATGACATTAAACTATCTTCACCCCGAAATGTCACTTTGTTGATCTAATTCTTCAGTTTTCCTAGTCTATCCTTTCAAAATAAACTCTGCTCTTTGTCTCCAAGACTATAAACTGAATCTCTAGATTAAAAATAAATCTCCAATTAGCGAATTGATGTAGCCCAGCAGGGCAGGGAGCACTTGGGCTAAAGAGTCGAGTCTAACTGCACCTAGAAAATGAGTTGGTTCTTCCATTCTCATCATCACAGCCTGCCCGCCCCACCCCTGCGTGTTCATGCCAGTGCATTGCACACCCGTTTCTTACACTCGTTTTTTAAATGAGTCAATAAACGTTTAGCAAGCAACGACTGGATTCCAGGCACGGTGCAAAGAGTAATAAATTAAAAGATGGGTCACACACGGATTCACAGGAACTTAGAGTTAATTAGGAAGAAAAGACACATATGAACATTGAGCGTTTATGGTGGAATATGAAACCTCTTGCATAAAGCATCTTTTGATGGACTACACGTTGATAATACAACCGCAAACTTTCAGTGGCTCCCAACAATTCCTGCGTGCAAAAGCCATTCATCGGTCAGCGGCATTTCTGCTCCATGCTGTTGGTATTCCTGGAATCAGGCAGAAGGGCAGTCTCTTCTGGGACATGCTGACTCCGTGGCCACACCACGTGGAGTCCCTTAAAGCTTCTGCGCAGAAGTAGAAGTCACTCCCTCTCACGTTCCTTGGGCCTGACGAGGTGGGCCATGTCCAATGCCAGTGGGACTCCAGGAAGGGGCCGCAGAGATGGGCACAGCTGTGAAGGCAGCAAATGGGTGGAAAAATATAACACTGATCTCTCACACGCATCACGAGAGAGGAAGAGCTGAGGTGCTTTGGGAATCTGGACACCTGAAGAACACCTCTAACTGAGAGAAAGAAGGAAGACCTCCTGAAGAGGTGTTTTTGAAACATGTGCCATGGGAAGAAGGGTGGAGGGAGGAGGGGTGGCTTCCTGGAGCCACGGAAGCAAAGACTGGGGAGGCACTATGCAGAGGGAGCAGAGAATGGGATGGCAGAGGGCAGTGATGGGAATGAAACTGAGGAACAATCATGGGAGGTCTTAAAATCCAGCAGAGGTGCTGGGACCTCACTGTGGAAGCTACGGCTGGGGAGTCAGGGCAGACAGTGGTGCGGAGGAGATGACTCCAGCCATGTTGCAAGCAGATTAATCTGGTCTGAATGCAGTGCTTCTAGGACAGGTCATGGATTTCAGAGCCCTAGTCTTGTCCTCTCTCTCTCCCTCTTTCCTCCACCACCTCCTCTCTGTCTGTCTGTCTTTGTCTCTCTCATTCTGTGTGTGTGTGTGTATGTGTCTGCTTTCTCTCCTTTCTGTTTGCCTCTCTCTCATTCTCTCTCTCTTTCTCTGTCCCCCTGTGTCTCTCTGTCTCTCCCTGTCTCCCTCCCTCTCTCTCAGCATCTCTCTCTCTCATTCTCCCTGTCTTTCTCTTTCTCACACTTGCCCACTTCCTAAGACCAGTGCATATATTCCCTCGTTTGTTCCTGACCCTCTCAAGAAAAATTAATTTTTTTATAACCATGGTCCTTTTACATTTACCTTTTATCTTTAATATGTGTGTGTGTGTGTGTGTGTGTTTCCCTTACAAAGACATGAGTTCTCAAAGGGAGAAGTCTTGCTCTCTCCATTTTTTGTATCTTCAATTCCAGATCAGAGCTGCGTATCTCTTGTCTGTGGAAAGGACAGGTTGGACGAGGAAAGATGCAAAGGCTTAGTTTGATGAACATTGCAATAGGTTATTAGTCGGGTGAAAACTTGAATGGAAGGAGTCGAATGAAATATACGGGTCGGTGTTAATATGTTCGTGTATGTACTCTTTACTTCCAGTACATTCGGAGGAAATTTATTTCTATTTTCATAAACTGCCTTTGTATTCCTGTTATGGAATACACTTGTAACCACATGCAAGTGAAGCCAGACCCTCAACAAGTCTGGACATATGTGCTTAATCCAAGACTAACTGAAAAGTCCTGTGGGAGCAAGATGTTCCAGGGAACAGAAACCCACTTCTCCTCTCCTGTCTTATGGGCAACCAGGAGAGAAGGGGTCAAAGCGGAAGCTCGAATAGGGAAGTTCCAAATCCTAAAACCTGCTTTAATATCCACAAGGTCAATTAGCCATGAATATTTTCTTGCCTGAAATTCCCAATGGTCAGGGATTGTTCACTAATGGGTATTTCTCCAAGGCTTTCTGGATTTTGCATTTCTCTGCCTCATTAGGACTGGAAACCTATGTGATCTCAGAGAGAGCCCGGTGAGGTTCAATGGGAGAAAATAAGCCTGCACTCCTTGGAAAGGATGCTAGAGGTGACTTTAGTTTTCAACAGCCTCTCTGAAGGAAATAACAGGAATGGTGCAGATTACAGAACCCCAACTTTCACCGTTAGGCCGCAGTGATGGTTACTGGGGAATTGTGGTCAAACTGGTACAGTGCAGAGGACGGTTTACGTGATCATCGCCAAAGGTCTACGTGATCATCGCCAAACACCCACGACCTTTGTGTGAGCAGGTGTTTATTTCCTGGGGCTGCCGAAACAAATGGCCACAAACTAGATGGCTCCAAACAATAGAAGGACATCCTTGCTCAGTTCTGCAGACTAGAAGTCTGAGATTAAGAAGTCAGCAGGGCCATGGTCTCTCTGGGGACACCAGGGGAGGATCCTTCCTTGCCTCTTCCGGTGGCTGCCTGCAGACCTTGGCGTTCATTCCTTGGCTTACAGCAGCCTAACTTCAATGTTCACCTTTGGCCTCTGTCTCCAGCCTCACGTGTCCATCTTCCCTTCCCATCTGTGTTTCTGTTTTCTCTTCTTGTGAGGACAATAGTCATATGGGATTCAGCGCCCACCCTAATGCACAATAACTTCCTTTTAACTTGATCACATCTGCAAAGACCCTGTTTCCAAATAAAGTCACATTCACAAGTTGTGGGTGGATGTGAATTTTGGGGTGATGCCATTCAACCCAATATAGTAAGTCTCTGCAGGAAGAAGTGAAGTACAGAGAGGGGACTGTCGCACACTTTGTTATCCAAGGAAACTGAAAGCCAGCCCCATGAAGGCTGGTGCACAAAGGGCTGGAGAGCTGAAGTCATGTGGCCATTTTGACGAGGCCAAGCTAAAGTAATAATAATTGAATGCACATTTTCAGATATTGTCCTAGAATTTATCCCTGAGCTCTTTATGTGTCCATGAGTCCTTGCCCTGTTTTATGTAAAAAAAATAAAATAAAATAAATTAAGATATTCAGTCATAGAGATTAGAAGAATTCCGTATTCCTCAAAGAATATTCTTTCTCAAGGAAACCAGCACTAACTGAGTAGATACTATGTGCCTGGCACAAATCTAAATGTCTTGCTCATGTTATCTCATTGAATTGTGGTATCAGTCCTGACAAGTATGGGTTATTTCCTGCATAATACAGGTGAAGAAACTGAACAGATGGTTTCCTTTTCCTAAGATTAGTCATGCAAGTATTTAATTACTTTTGGCACTCAAATGGAAGTAAATATAAAACCCTATTTAAAAATTCATTTACAACATTTTCTGTAAAATATTATCTAAAGTCACACTTGCTATGGGTGATGGATCCAGACATTCAAATTGTGTTTAGGTCATACATACTGTAGGGCAGAAATTCTCTTACTTTTCTGCGTTACCTCCATGATATCCCAGTACATGAAGAGTACACAGATGGCGTCTGATGGTAGAATTGTAAATTATTTTCATAAATCCTCAAATAGGAATTTACACTTTGATCCCCAATAAAGCAGAAAAGACCACTGAAAGTCATAAGATTCCAATTCTGCTCTGCAATCTGCAGTATAACGATGACGCCATTTGGGAAACTCAATTCTCTCTTTTTCAACTCTCTTGTTTGTAAAAACCACTGTCGTACTGCTCTATCAAGGACTCTTTCACCTTATTGCTTTATGATAGTAAGCACTTTCAAATCATAATATCTTTCTTAAGCTTCCACGAAAAGTGCATGGAAACACATAGCATTTTAGATTCAAATTCTTATTTGACCACAGTCTGATTTCTTTCAGACCCATGCTAATTTGTGGGAATGTGTGGCACCGTATTGAGAATAGATGAGAATAGTTATATCATCTCAATGTCATCTATCAATAACACACACTTTTACTCTTGACGCTCATTTTCTTTTGATTATTGTCTTCCCAGATATTTACAATTTTAAACCCATGTATATCTGAGGACAAGGGTATGTTTTTGCTCCTTGCGGGTAAAGTTATTCTCCTGGACTGCCCATAAGATCGCCTCCCTTTGTAGGAAAACCTTGGGTCCATGTGTTTGGCAGATGATGAAAGTGAGCCCTGTTTACAGGTTTTTCTCTTGACCCAGTAAAATCAGAAAAAGAGAAAGAACACATTAGTGACTTTCCTCTCTGCAGGGATTTTTCAACCTTAGGAACGTGGACATGATGTCTCCTGAAAATGAGTACTTTGGATTCATGTTGGCAAGCATGCCAATAAACAGAAGAACTGGAGAATAAGCCTTTAATAAGGCTATCTTTTATTTGCAGTCCTTGAATAGACCTGCTTTTTAGATGTAGGATAAGTTTTTTTACAAGGGCTAAGGTTGCAAGGGGCGAGCTTTACCTAGAGAGGCTGAGAAGCCATTGTTCACTGATGAGCAGATGTGTGGATTCCCTTGTCTTGCCTTAAGACTGTCAGGTAGCATTTCAGAGCCTCTGTGTTCGCTTATTACCAACCTTGAGTCTGAGCCTTCAGCATCATTCGCTACCTGGAAATCCCAACAGACATTTTACCTTATTTACAATGCATGGATTTAAGTAATTCAAAACAGACTATCAGTTTTCTATCAGCAATTTTAAATGGATCCCATTAATTTTTATAAAGATATAAATTTTGACTATCTAATTATCTAATAATTATGTGTTAGCTTCATGTGCATGCCTTCGGGGAAGTATATTGCCCGAACAATTACTTCAAATATGGTTTTGGATTGAAAACCAAATATTTAAAAGGGAGAACCGGTCTTGTCTGTTTTGAAACAGGTTTCTCAGTGGTTAGGATGCGGTTGTGACAAAGAAAAAGTCCCATGATAAGCATTCAGACTGGAAGAGAATTTTGGGGCTCCATATCATGTACGGACACTTGTGTCTCATGAGCAGGGTGAGTCAGTTTTAGAAATTGTTTCATCACTTAAGGACCCCAACATCTCTGGAGAAGCCATGAAAACAGCCATTAGGTATAGAAAATAATAGCAGGATTTAATGTGAAATCTGAAAGTTACATTAGTATACTAAATTCTACAGACAAATCATCTAAGAGTAAAGTAAATTTTACAACCAATGAAAATATGGAGGCCACACTCCCCCTACGGAAGCAAAGGATAAAGATGACAAACCATGGATCAGTTAGTCGGGAGAGTGGTCATTTGGGGAGTTCCTAGTTTGTAATAGGTAGCACCCCTAGACACCATCTGGACACCTGCTCAGCCGTATTCTGTATTCTGTGATTTGCCCGATCCATCCATAGCCCTGGAGAGAGCACTGGCTCCTACCAGCCTCTTTTGGCCATATGTCTTTATGGAGCTAGATTTACAACTTTTCCTTGAATTCCAAGAAAGGCCTTGATATCCTGCCAATAAAAGTATTTTTAAAATAGCTCACCAGAATCGGTTTCCAATACTTCCGATAAGAAGAAACTTGACAGGAAAGTTAACTACAAGCCTCCAACAACGGCAGGGATGGTTAAGTCTGCTGTGTTGTCAATCACGGGTCATGGGTGGGAACGTCCTTCTGCCACTTGTGACAGGCAGCTTACTCACCGTCCTGGCAACTTCACTTCCAGTAGGAGAAAGTCACTCCGGAAGGCTGAGTCCTCCCAGAGAGGATGCGTCAGTTGTGACACCTGTTACTTGGGAAAGAAAAGCTGTCTTCGAATCAACACAGTGAGAGTGAGGATACAAGTTACTCTTCCCTAAGCACGAGCACGGATTCCAAGTTAATGCCAGCAGACTCCAAAAGTCTTCTCCACTCAGGGTACTCCGTTCTCATTTTGGTAACCACATTATATGAATAATGGGCGGTTAAGATCAGTACCACTTGGAACTCATTTGGAATTTATGGCTTCCCCCAACTCCTGTTTTCTGGATTCAGACTCAATTTATGGCTTGGAACACAGTGTTTCCTACAGGAAAAACTTTGAAATGTGCAGAAGAAGAAAGGGCTCTTGGAGAATATTAAATATCTTACAAAACATCATGCTGATGAGTAAATAAGAGTGTAAATGAATCCAGATAAAAAGTATTGTGTTTCCATTGGAATACTCAGGGGCTTAAGAGTTAAGGGAACAAGTTTTGTGGGGAAATGTGTTTCAGGTTATGCCAAATGCAAAACGTGTGCAAAAGCGTTTGAGATGTTTTTCCTCGATTAAGATGCCGCCACATTTCTCCCTCCCGGTAATTAGTAAATTAGACAAGTAAAATTTATGTGTAAATACTCAATGCGATTCATGAGCATGAATAATGACCTCAAACTTACAAACTGAAATTAAACACAGAATATTTGCAGAGTTTCCCTGGAGTAAACTTTAGACTCTAAAGAAGTTGTGAATTAGGCCATGAAGAAACAGATGAAGGCATTGACTTGTGGATTGTGATTTTATTCTTAATGTGGCTTTTAAATTATTTTGAACTTAGCCATTTTAGGAACGCCAATGTGAGAATAAAACAGAATAAACTATTTTAAGGGGGAACACAGGTTAAATTCTCATTCTCTCTAGTCCCAGAAGGGGGCAAACGCAATTGGACTTTGGTCCAGCGCAAAACAGAATCGGATGGTGTTGAGTCACACGCACGGGCCCGCCTTCCACTCTGCTCCCTCTTCGACGCTATGGAGTACAACACGTTCTTTGGTGTCTCGTTCTCTTTTCTATGCCATTACACTGAGTACTTTTGCCCAGTGTGTCTAAGAAAGTAAACACCAGGGCGGTTCTCGCTTTCTCTTCCACTGGCATCCACTGCTCTGTAGCAAACACTGAAGATCTGCTTTGGAGATCCAGCGATGAGCAGTCATGGCTTCTTCTCCGGAAGATGATGATGTCAGAGAACAGAGAGGACGCCCAACAAACAAATCCAACCTAAAACAGTTCTGAGGGTATCGAAACAGAAGAATCAAGCAACACGAGGGGCTGGGAAAAGATATGAAAAAAAAATTATCTATTTTACTTTTTTGATGAACCTTCTTGAAGAACTTTAATCCACACTTCTCTGTGTCTCATTTTCTGAATCCCTCATTTCCTTGCCACTTAAATAATGTGTCAACCATTCATTGTCAGTTCCATGCAGAAGACTTTTGTCTTCTGCATCCAGAAGCTGTATGCATCCAGGTCCCAGTCGAAGCTTCTTGGCTGCGATGTGAATTTCAAGTCGTCTCCTTCTTTGAAACTCCGTCTATTGTTTGCACATCGTAATGTGCAATAATCGTTCGTTATTTTTTTAAGTAAAGCAAAGGGCTGTTGTGAAACATATCCACTGAGGTTTATAAATTGTTTTATTAAGTTAAATGCATAGTCTACAATGTAATAAATTCACATTTCAAAAAGACTATTGGGTAGAATTCTCTCAAAGAAAGGTGGATTTTGCCCACGTGAGGTAAACTTAGTTCTGCGAGGATCGAAACAGAACTCTGCATGCTTTTATTTGGTTGGTAACGATAATCCCAATTCGAATATTTGGCAAAGCAGAGGGATTCTCCTGGGAAGACAAACCTTAAATAAAAATCGTACCCCTCACATTTTCATTATGGCGAACACCAACTATGACCATAATTTACTTGCAGTGTTTCCAAGCAAACCACACTACAGAAGTGTGGAGGGATTTGCAATGTAGAGAGGAGGATCCCGCTAAGGCTTCTGAGTAACACAGACTTCACAGTTGGACCACGTTGCTTCGAGTTCTTATTCTAAACATAATCTAGTTATTTAGTCAGGGGGTGGGTAAAGTCAAAATGAGACCAATTTTAGTCTAATACCATCAGCAAGAAGAAAGAGGTACTGAGATCATGTGGGTGGGCTTCCAAATTGCCTTTTCAAATTGTTTCCCTGACAAATGGCTAGAGGCCAAGTGAATACACATGGAGGAGATATCAAAATAGCACTTCCCAAAAGCTCCCAAATGGGCCCTATTTATGGGGCATTCTGAAATGCTGTAGCTGACACCAATTACAAAGACACTGTGCCTCTGAGAATTGGCATGAAAATAGAAGATGAACCTTAATGCGAATTTTTCGGGGCCAGGAAAAGTGCAGTGAGGTAGAAGTTACTTCTCCCAAGGCAGAAGGTACTTTCTAACATGGCGCTGCCGGTAAGGTTATGAGCCCTTGGAAAGAAATCCCTTTGGAGGGAAAAAAACGTGGAGAGAGGCCATTTCTTTGAAATTGGGCAACTTTTTTGAGCTTTTATTTCAGTTTGAATTCACATGCTGGAGCAAGTTATATCTTGATTTTTCATGATCCCTTAGAGAATGATCACTACGTAGCACTTCGGCAGTGCGTCCTATCTTTCTTCTCGGAGCATCCCCTGTGTGCCAGACATTGTGCTAGACAGGGGGATTGCAAAGGTAATTAAGATGCAGTCCCTGATATCAAGGAGCTCACTGTCTAATGGAGTAAACAGATGTCCTCCAGATGATTATTCCAAACTATGAGTTCCGCTCAGCAGTGTTTCTCAACCTTGGCACTACTGATGGTCAGATTGGATATTTCTTTGTTATGAGGGACCACCCTGCATAGTGTGGAAGGTTCAGCAACATCCCTGACCTCACTCAGCGGGTGCCAGGAGCGAACCTCCGGTGTGCCAACCCCAACTCTCTCCAGACATGGTCAGGTGGTCCTGGGAGGTGAAATCATGCCGGATGGGAACCGCTACGTCAAAAGCACAGTCAAAGAATTGTGGAGGCACAGAGAATAGAGTCCATCTACCTTGGGAAGTCGGAGAAAGGATGTTGGAGTTGAGTTTTGGAATCTATCCCTGCAGCAAATATACTGCACACCTACTGCGTGCCAAGCGTTTGGTTGTGCATGAAGCTAAACAGGAGTTTCCCTAATGGTGGGAAGCGGCTGTACATGGAGCTACACGATGTCCACGCACATCCGGGGAACCGTAGGGCATTTATATTTGTGACCTGTGGCAATTGGGATGGGCAGTGGGGAAGTGAAGCCAGAGAGCTACAGATGACCAATTGCGAGAAATGCCTTGGGCCTCCTGCCAAGGGAATTAGGGGTTTGGAATGTATGCTGTGGGTGCTGTGAGGCTACGGAAAGGTTTTAAGCAAGAGATTCCTATGCTCGAATCACACAGAACGTGTGTACCGTTGGCAAAACAGCCTATTGAAAAGTCAAACATCCTGTCAACTACTGTCTGCCCCACGACACATGACCATCGTGTCTGGGCCTCCTCACTGAATGAATCCCACAGACGATGGCTCAGCGCTGAGTTCCCCGACTTCACAGCTCCTGCAGGAAAATGCATCTCCGCCCCTTTCTCTGGACGGCTTGCCTTTACAAGAGCTGTGAGGTAAAAGATCATGGCTGTGTGTGCTAGAAGTTGGAAGAGAAGGAGACAGGTGGAAGTAAAACCCAAATGGAGAAAGCAGTTTGCAGAGTTCCGTTTTCCTGATGCCCTAATTTCTAACTTCCAGCTTATAAACGGTTCCTTTTGAAAAAGAAAGTCAGCCACTTGGATCTAGGTGGTTTGCGGCAGCCTGCCAGGCTCCCAGATTAAGTGAAAGTCATTACAAAATGTTTTACACACATGGGAAGAACAGGGCTGGTTCAGTGTTGGTTTGGCCCTCCAACATTAATTCTCATTATCTCAAAATGCAAACATGCTCTAACCTCCAGCAGATGACATTACTTTCTCCTTGACATCAGACATAAAAGAAAGAAAAATAAACACGGGATAGTGACAGCGTTAAGCTGGTAGTCATTTTTCTTTAATATTTCAAATTCAATTCCAGACCAGATTCTCCGTTTTGTCCTAGAGATTAGGATAGGAAGATTGCCATTTTAGTCTGATGAAAGCCTTTCCTTTCCAGTTAGCTTAATTAAGGGGAAGAGGGAGGGAGCCAGGAGGAAACCAGTCTGGTTTAGATCAGGGTGAGAGTCATCATTTTTTATAAACACACCACAGATTTTTGTTGTTCTCAATGTTTTTCTGGTTCTTGCTAAGAACACCAGTTCCGTTTTCAAAGCAAACTAACCCCATGGGTCCAGTGACTCGGCACTCTTGGTACATGTTTGGTGTTTCTAATGACAGTAGACCAGAATCTGTAGACTCTAACCTGGTCTCATAAACCTGAGTGATGATGGGCAATCAGTACGGCTCCCTTGTCCTCACCGTCTGTAAGTATTAATACCATTTATCCAAACACTCCTAATACCACTTTAAAAAATCACATACGGTGTAAATTCTACCTGCTGTGGAGACTATGCTATAGTAAGTTCATAACCCGGTCCTTAAACTCCCAACTTAATGCCGACTCTCATTACCTCTCATTGCTGAGTGATAAGCTGTTTAGTGTGTAGGATAGAAAATGTGTTATGTATGTTCAGGTATGTATGTTATGTTTTTGTATTTAGGGTGACTAGCTCATTCCGATTCATGTGGGGCTTTCCTGGTTTGCCTAAGACTTTTCTGATTTCAGCACTGAAAGCCCCTCATCCTGGGGAATCCCTCAGTCCCTTGTAAACCAGGATAGTCGGTTGCCCTATTACACATGACATTGCAAATCATAATTTGTAGGGAAGGGACCATGGTACACCGAGCGTACTAAATCTCCGTCTCCAGTGATTGAGCATGATTCTTCTTTGACCTTAGATATATCAGTTACTTTGTTTTTTTTTTTTTTAATTTTCCCCTATTTGCACACTTGGTGAAACTGACACCCTACGCAGTCAATGTCAGATCTGATGAAAGTTTCCATTCACTGTTGGTACTTACATGACAAGCAACAAACGAAGATCAAGGCAATCATATATATTTTACCTCTGATGTTTTACCAATACAGTTGAAGGGTTCTTTTCTCATGAATAATTTTTAACCATTCCATGAGCACACACAGAGTACTACACTGCCAGAGCGTGCATTGCATCAGTGAAGTTGCCATTGAAAGGAGGAGAACCCCACTATGATGCAAAGATCGTACATTAGGAATCCATACATTACAGAGTTGGTGTTTGAGAAGGGTCATTATTCACATCCGTCTGTTTCTAATTATGCATTTATTCAAATATTTATTGTCCTGGTCTGGGCAAGATGGGAAGAATCAGAGAAATTACTAGTTCCTTTCTTCCTCAGGGAGATCAGTGATACTGCCTAAATTCTTGACAGTGGTGATCAGAGGAATCAGGTGGGTTTTTTTTTTTCTTTTCCTTTGATTTTATATTTGTTTCTATAGTGAAATGAGTATTACCACAATAAGTCTAGTTAACATCTGTCACTATACACAGTTACAGAATGTTTTCTTGGGATTACAACTTTCAAATATGCAATGTGGTATTAATGATGATAGTTGAAGTCCTGCACATTACATCCCCATGACTTATTTCTCTTTTAACTGGAATTTTGTACCTTTTGACTCCCTTCACCCATTTCACCCACCCCCTACTTTCTGTCTCTGACAACCACCAATCTGTTCTCCACATCTATGGGCTTCGTTTTCTTCCCCCTTAGATTCTACGTATGAGTGAGATTATGTGGTATTTATCTTTGATTTCTTTTACTCACCATAAAGCCCTCAAGGTCCATCCATATTGCCACAAATGACAAGATTCCCTTTTCTATGGCTGAACAATATCCCATCGCACACGTACAACACATTTTCTTTATCCGTTCATCTACCAGTGGACACTTAGATTGCTTCCATGTCTCGATTGTTAGAAATGATGTTACAATGAACATGGGAGTGCAGATATCGTCAGGTGTTTGTTTTTTTTTTTTCTTAATTTGAAGGAATATACCAGAGGAATTGAAAACTGAGTTCATACCTTCTAATTATCTAATGAAAAAGTATAAAAGAAAACAATAGGTAAAGGGGAGTGGGAGGTACAGGCTTCCAATTATGGAATGAGTTAAGTCACAGGTACGAAAGACACAGCATAGGGAATACAGTCAATGGTACTGTAACAGTGTTATAATGTGATAGACAGTAGCTACGCTTGTGAGCAAGCATCAGTAGACAGATGTCGAATCATTATGTTTTACCCCTGAAACTAATGTCACATTGTGTGTCAACTACACTTCAATAAAAAAGAAAACAATGTATATAAGAGCTAGAACCAAAAAAGAAGCAGCCCAGAAACCTTAAAGAAGGAAGGGAAAAAAAAATGAAAGAAAATGATAGTAGCATGGTCGCATTCTTACTGTGACCACAAATGAAGGCTGGAAAATACAACTGTGTTTCACATATGACTGACATTGAAAATAGTTAAATATAAAACAGGTTTTGTTTTTTTTTTTTAAGAAAGCAACTTTATTGATGTATAGTTTATAGGCAGTAACATGCACTGATTTTAGGTGCAAATTTCAATGAGTTTTGACAGATTTAGACATCATACAAGCATTACCACAAGCAACATATAGAACATTCCATGATCTCAGGAAGTGCCTCTTCCCAGTAGATTCCCCCATTTGCCCACCCCTGACATACTCCTGCTGAATTTGAGGTTAATTATTTTGAACATCTCAACAGGAGAAATAATTTTCTAAGACTATTATTACTAAAGTAATTGAGTCAGAAATAAGGAAAAAACCTAAATAAACCAAAAACTTTGGAATACATTTTAAAAGTTGGCAAACAATGTCAGATGATTTCAAGGAACCTATCATTTCCAGGCAGTTTGAATGGTTATAACACATAGAAGAGGGTGAGAGTGTTCTCAATTCGATCGTAAAATCTGACAGTGATATAAAAAGGGGGAGACAGAAACTAAGACTAGACGCCCATCCCATTTGTCAATTACACGTAAAAATTCTAAATCGAATCGTATCCATTCAATTTGAACAGTATATCAAATGTGATCTACATTTACTGTAGATCATTTAATAAAATCAAATAAAATACATTTAAATAAAACACAAATGGAATATTTTTTCTTGGAATTTGAAAAATGAATCCTAAAACCAAAATGCAGGGGCGCCTGGGTGGCTCAGTCGGTTAAGCCGCCGACTTTGGCTCAGGTCATGATCTCGGGGTCCATGAGTTCGAACCCCGTGTCGGGCTCTGTGCTGACAGCTTGGAGCCTGGAGCCTGTTTCAGATTCTGTGTCTCCCTCTCTCTGACTCTCCCCCGTTCATGCCCTGTCTCTCTCTGTGTCAAAAATAAATAAACATTAAAAAAAATTTTTTTTAAACCAAAATGGAAGGACAAGTGAACAGGGATAGCAAATAAAATATTGGAGAACTTGATCTTAAATATGAAGCTATAGTAATAAGACTATTTAGTCCTGGTACCAGAATAAACAAATCCCTGTGATAGAACTGAATGTCCCAAGGAGGTCAACCAATATTGAGCAATGAACATGCAGATTTAAGGCCTCAAGCCTGGGGGTGTTTGTTGTAGTAACGAGCTAGTGTTATCCTAACTATTACGCCATATAATTTACTGCTTAGAAAAATATACGAAGCAGGGCACCTGGGTGGCTCAGTTGGTTAAGCATCAGCTTCGGCTCAGATCATGATCTTGCGGTCTGTGAGTTCGAGCCCCCTGTCGGGCTCTGTGCTGACAGCTCAGGGCCTGGAGCCTGCTTCAGATTCTGTGTCTCCCTGTCTCTCTGCTCCTCCCCCACTCACACTCACTCTCTCTCAAAAATAAATAAACATAAATAAACAAACTAAGTAAGCAATCTACTTCACTTTAGTGTAGCTGTTATATCAAAATTTGACAATGTAGAAGAGAGAAGGAAACATAAACTTTCCTTTGTAAACACAGACAATACATAATTGTCTTACATGATTTTCAACATTTTAATCAAAACCCAATTAATTAGAAAACAACCAACAAATAAGTGTGTGAACAAGTGGAATTCACTATAGAAATACAAGAATGATTTAGGGTTAGAAATTCCAACTTTTATCACAGTAGATGCAAGAAGAAAATTGTCTTAGTATTGTAGCAGATCCTGAAAAAGCATTCTGTAACATTCAACACCCAATCTTAACTAGCAAAACCTAGGGAAGCCTGGGTGATTCAGTCAGTTGAGCATCCAACTCTGGATTTTGGCTAGGGTCATAGTCCCGGGGTCCTGGGATTGAGCCCCATGTCAGGATCCATGCTGAGTGTGGAGCCTGCTTGGGATTCTGTCTTGCTCTCCCTCGACCCTTCCCTGCTCATGTGCTCTCCCTCTCTCTCTCTAAAAGAAGGAGAAGGAGAAGAGAAAGCAAAACCTGTACTAAGTGGAGATTTCCATAACATAAGAAAGTGTATGGATGCTAAACCAGCAGCCAATATCATATTCATGCTGACACATGAGAATTCAGGAACAAGACAAGGAAGCCCATTCTTTCTTATTTTACTTAACGTTGCTCTGAAGTCCTGGCTATGCAAATGGACAAGAAATGAAAATTAACAGGTAACTCTTGGGAAAGAGGAAGGCAAAGATTCCTTGCACTTAAGTTTGTGCATCCAGGAAACACTAAGATTAATGGAAAATTTATTATAAAAAAAATGTATAAGAAAAAAAAAGTAAAAATATCTGTTATATCTTCCCCAGTAACTTCCAGACCTAGATTGGAATTTGTGGACAGAGATACTTCTACACAGCTGCCGAAACAGCAGTTGGAGACCAGAATAATCTCATAAAGAGGTCCCTCGGCTGAATCTCATCTCTCTTTCCAGCCTGTGCATTCTATTCTATTCTATTCCATTCCATCCCATTCTATTCTATTCTATTCTCTCTCCTTCATGCACATACACAGCCTTGAACATCTGCTAGATAGAAGAATAAGTTTTCCTATATATTTTTTTTCCTTATGGAGAACAGTGAAGGTGGAAATACTGTAAGGGGGGGGGTGGAAAGCTGAGTTTGAAGCTTCATTTGGTGGATTTCCCTGTTTTTAAGGATGGAGATCTTTTCAGTTTAGCAGCGCACTCTCCTGAGTGTGATACCAGGAGAAGATATGGTGACCTGTTGAGAAGAAGCTGTGCAGAGGAAAGCTCAGAGTCTGATTTGGCTGGAGAACAGAAGTCCTCAGCATGAAGAAAGCACAAAATTTTGTAGCAATTGACCAGAATCTGGCCAAGAGGAAAAGAGAGGGAGTGAATCTTACAACATGGCGGGAGATCAGGTCAAGGAAACAGGCTAAGCGTCCAGCCCATTTCCCTTCTCTCTTCCACAGCTAAGTGGTCTTAGAGGTTGTCTCCTTCCTCACCTCCACATCCATCTTCAAAGAATTCCAATTTCACTTCCTACCCCAAATTCATCTCTGATCCTGCCTTTGTCCAGAGTAACTATGTCCATATCTCCAAACACAACAGTAATGTTTCTAATTATATCTGACCTCTCTGCAGCATACAGGACAGCATACAGGACAGTTGGCTACTCACATGTTCTTGCAAATCTTTCTTACTTGACTTCTCTGCTTTTCTCTCTGTTTCACTGTCTGCTCCCTCTTGGCCCAGTACGCTGGGCATTGATAATCCCTGATGCACAAAGTGTGTGGAGTTACAGGTACAATGAAAGTTATAGAAAATAATAAACTTAAAAGGAGATGGCATCATATGTAGACGCTGGGGCTCAGGGGGTGACCTAAAATGATCCTAGACTTCAGATCGGACAAACCTTATTTCACAAAAAAGTATACTTTAAGTAGGGGTTGATTGAAATGATGGTGATGCTAATGATATATCATCCCTCACTGGGGGGGCTTGTGCTTTTTTCTCCATGAGAGAGAGGGGGCAGGGGGAATATGGTCTGACATCTACCACGTACCCTCACGTGGGTGAAATGTAGCAGATGGGGTGGGGGTGGGGGGGAGTGCTCCCAGGAGGGAAGATGGCAATTCCAGACTGCCTCATGTTGCCTGATCAGATGCACCTAAAGCCAAAAGATCAGTTTACTTTTTCACTATCGCAGACTTGGAGTCCTTGTAATTCAGTGGACACATAGACAAGTGCCCTTCCCTGTGCTGACTACCGCACAAAGCCACCCACTCCATGAAGGATGCCTCTCAAGTTCTCCTTTCTGCTGTAGATCTGTCAACCCCTTTCTCCTCCTTCCTCCAGAGTCCAAGAGTCCTTGATTTCTTATTCGGCTAAAACATTTACCCACATGGGGCCACTTTAGGGTTCAGGAGGCTCAGGAAGTCTCACAGCCTTCTGTGCGGTCAGTTGCTGACCACGCTAGGTGTTGTGAGGAAACCAAAGTGGTACAGAGACGATCCTTGTCCTGGAGAATATAACCACGTTAAGTGGGGGAGACCAAACACCTATGAAAAGGAGAATAACAGTGCAAGGAACCTTCAGTGAAACTTCATGGACCATGAATGTCCAGGGCAGAGAGATGAACGGGGGTGCCACATGGCGTGAGGGGACCAAGGGAAGCTTTACTGAAAGATGGGGCTTGAGCAGGACGTGGAGGGGAGCATGGAGTTTACACACGTGGTGAGGAAGAGAAAGACGCAGGTGACAAGGACAGGGGCTGGGCTGACTGCTGCTTCCACATTCATCCAAACAGCTCCTCTCCTCGTTATATTGTCCCCACTCAGCTGCCTTCATCTTCATTTCCTGGAGGGAGGGCTCACGGTTAACCCACAGGAGATCCCAACATCAACACTGTGGAATCAGGGTGGGTATAAGTCCAAGAGTGGCCTGTGGCTGGTCTCCTAACGCTGATAAAACTGGATGTCTCTTCTCTAATTTGGTTTTCTTCTCTCATAACTTCTCATGGTAGGACTCCCGCCACGTCCTCTCTGTAACATTGTTCTGGTGGAAGACACATGTTTCGTGTTAGAACTAATCAGAAGAGCCCTTTGCCTGTCAGTGCTCCGGAACCCCAATTTGTTTTTTATAAGCTTGTATGTAGGATGGGATTACGAAATTTAAATCAAAAGAGAAAGTTAAAAAATAATTAACGGCTGACACGGCATGGGTAACCCCCGTTCAGAATGGACAGCTGGTATGGGTACATACTGGCTGCGTATCAGACCGGTCGGGGCAGATGCAGGTAAGCCCCAGTTTCCACTCAGATCCTGCAAAGACACAGCATCAGGTGCTGGTTGTTTGGGATGCCATGGCTGAACACATCAGCCTGGGGAAGAACAAAATGCAGCCAAGTAAATTCGAAGATCTAATGGCTTTATTAAACGATTCATGAATCGGGCAGCACCCCATTGAGCAAATAGAAAGGAGCTCCAAGGAGCTTCACAAAATGGCAGGTCTTTATCGGAAGAAGGGTGGGGCAAGAAGTATTAGAAAAAGAACAGATTGTTTTAGACAAGGTCACTTTCCCTTGGGGGTGGGGATGGGCAGGGGGGTCTTATTAGGTGAATTACCTCCTCTTCCTTTGAGGGATAGAGAGGGCCCGTGGGACAGATTACTTCACTGGTGCCGACCAGAAAATTCCTGACTGGTTAAGACTACATTTTGTAGAGGCGAGTGTTGAAACTGCAATTAAGTTAGGTATTAAGTTTGGTGACATAGCCTAGCAGAAGTGACTCCATTTTGGGCCTGTGGTTTTCTTTTCGACAGCACCATTAGAAACAGGTTTCCCCGGAGCACTCAGAACATTTGCTACCCAACCCTGGCTCCTGAACTTAATTGCTTGTCTGCACTTCTCCAGTTAGTCTAGACATCTCAACGCCCAGGTAACACTCCACCTCGTGTCCAGTTTCCCCTCTTGAGCAGAGGGAGAGCTGTTAAAACTATTCTCTTCGCTTCCCTTACGATAGCCTGGGATGGAAAATCCAGCCCCCATTTCAATTGTCTACACATCATTTCCACTCTATCCTCAGAGACCTCCCTCTCTACACATTCCTCACTTTTGCCACCATCCAATTCTGTTGGCTATTTCACGGATGTGTATGTGTGTTTAAAAACTTCCTTGAGATCAGCCTTCTTATCTGGAATCGAAATGATCGGATCTGGGATTCTTCACATTCATGTTAAGGTTAATAATGTCCAGGGGTTACCATAACGAGTTGAAACTCTAAGGCCACCTTCTCCAGGTTTCCCTCCCCACCCCATTCCACCCCATCCTATAGATGCACGCACCCTGGGAAATGTTTTCCAGGTACACCCAGTCCTAATTAAATTTCTTCCCGGGGTTAATGCAATAACCAAGTCCACTCTGAACGGTCGCTTCATGGCGGTGAAAAAACACCTTTCATCTACTCCAGGCCTTGAACTGAAACCACACAACCTCATATTGAAGTTAGTTTATAGCTGGCCAAAGGCTACTTCCAGGTTTGAGGAAGAATGTTTTTAAAGCACCATGTAAAAGTTAATAAGACTTCTTGAACATCAAATAACTCTTACAACACAAGGTTCTGAGGAGTTACTGTAATTGCAAATGAACCAGAAACAGAGGAACTAAATCTCTTTTACGATACACAAGGGATTAAAAATTTAGAGAAAAAAGTGATTGGCCAAATGCAGTTTGGGCCTTTGGCCAGCCATTTGGAAAAATCCTATGTCGTATGCGCCCCAACCAAATTGTAGTCGTATCAGCTGCGGCATGCTCTTTGGAAATACAGTGTTGAGTGGCAGATGCAGGTGGGGCCTGGACCTATAGTGGGGAAATTCTGGAACACAGCTGGAAGCCAAGAAGGGGAGAGATAGAGAGGAAAGGGGTGGAGAGTGTGAGATAGAGCAGGGGATTGCTTTCGAAAAGGCCCCCGAGGAGAAAGTGGGACAGAGGCAGCTGACTTTGTAGAAGCGTTGGGAGAGTAGAAGCCCCACCTCCCCAGCCACAGTGCCCTTCACCTATCAGGTGCGAGGACAATCTTGTTCTTTGAAAGGGGCCCCCAGCTTAGAACCTAGAGGTGGGCTGGGCCTGCAGATGTGTGTGCAAATGCAGTGAGTGATTATAAGATGTATGGTTGGAGAGGGGCACGTGCTTGGCTCAGTCGGTTGAGCATCCAACTCTTGATTTCAGCTCAGGTCATGATCAAGCCCCGGGTACGGCTCTGTGCTAACAGCGTGGAGCATGCTTAGGATTCTCTCTCTCCCTTTCTCTCTGCTGCTCCCCTGCTCACATTCTGTCTCTCTCTCCCGAAAATAAATAAACATTAAAAAATTTAAAAAGATGGATGGTTAGAGAGACTTGTCTTGAAAAGTGGACAGAATAATTTTTATTTTCATTTATTTTATTCGTTTTTGAACAAAGATGAATTCAGATAAAATAAGTGTCAGGGGTAAAATATGAACAAATGTTTTATCTTGTTTCAAGCTTCTCTCCAAGTTAAAATACACACACACACATGCATGTTTTGGAAGCAAGATTTACAGGAAGAAAAAAAATCACTGAATTTTATTGAAGACATTAGCACCAAGGGGGGTAGCCCAAGAGGAAGGGAGAAAGAGGAGGCTGTTCCACCTCTAGGAGGAAGTGGCTTAAAGTGCAAGTCAGGTTACCGCAGAATTTGGAAGTCGGAAGAACAGTCCTTTGCCTTTGTTCAGGCCTTCCTTCCCCTCACAGGTGCAACAGCAAGAAATTCTCAGGTCAAGGCCAACCTGTCTACTTCTTTTGGGTAATCTCTTCTCAGACTCTCAGCCCTTCAGCATCCAGGACAATGACTAGGTAACTAAAGCACGTTTATGGGGATCCATTCGAACCACATGCCCACAAGCACCTGTATGTGTTCGGCTTTTTCAAGTACCACACGTCCCTCAGCCTCCCAAAATCCATGTCACGGGCATGTGCTCACTTCCCTCGTCTCACAGAGAAAGAAGCACTCGATAGAAGTGGAAAGAGTGGACAAAGAGAAGCAAATAAAAGAGCAGCATCAACTCTATCCACAGGAATGGTGGATAAATAAGAAACAAAGGAGATGGTCACTTGCTGAACATTTTGCAGTGACTCTGTCCTTCTGTGATTCATTTTGGCACAGATTTCAGAATCTTTGAGGCCACTGTATTTGGATTGCACTTTATAATGTCATAACCTTATAATTAGTGTATCGAACATGTTCTTGCTTTTCTTCTACTCTGCCTAGCAGCAGAGTTTGGACAAGGGAAATATAGATAAGAAACTATTAATTATCTGCCAGAAAGAAAAAAAAAAGGCTACTTATCTTTTGGGGCAAAATAGATCTGCTGAGCACGTGTAAGAATTATAACTATTTTTTGCATAAAATAAATAGTCTCGTTTCCGTATTCTCTAGAAGGCGTGGTGGATTGTCATTTATCTTCAACTCCCGGCCTGTGTCCTTGATCCTCCTGTAACCCTTATTACTTACAAGAGATGACAGCAAGATCAGAATTCTGTGGAGCTGAAAATTGCACCGTGATTTGGCTGGAACAACAGTAAATGTCCTTGAAAGTGCCTCACTCCTGATGACCGTCTGGGTTATTATGATTCTCTGGTATTTGACATTTGGTATGAAGTCCAGCTGAGCAAAGCTGTATTTGAGAAATTGTCATCTATCTCATGTCAGTGCCCCAAGTGGCTCCAAAGCCCCAGTCATCTGGTCAGCCTGCGCATTCCCGGGACTTCTCAGCCCTGACTCAGCACCAGTACACGTCAGGGGGTCCCACTTCCAGCCTGGTCCTATTTGTAAAGCTCCGAACCTGGAGAAAGAGAAGCAGAGAAATGGCGCTCCTACCTGATTCACTCACCGTGGTCGAGTTCACAGAGCAGCAGTGAACTTCGGCTTTCTTTGAAGACAGGTACAGACCAGACTCCATCCTCAGAGCTCCTCCCCCAGTTTATCCAAATGAAGTCACATTGGAGACAGCAAATGTGCACAGCAGATTTATCTATGCAGATTCACAGTCCTTGGGATTTAGGAGAGGTTGTTGCAACATTATTTTCTCCTGTCCGGGCAGAGAGGCTTGAGGGGCTTCATGCTGGCCACTTGGACATACGGAAGAAGAAATAAAATGCATATATTTGAGGATGCAAAGGAAACTGTTTTCAACCCCCCCACTCACAAGAAAAAAAAAAAGAAGCTAATCACAGGAGAGTTTTGCAAAATTGTCCAAGAGCATGCTTAAAGAATGATAGATTTAACATTTGCTTTCTTTGGCCTGGAAGTTTCTCAGAGTCTCCTTATATCCCTTCTTGATACATAGTATGTATTCTAAAAGGGGAGGGAGGTGTGGATTGTAACTTGGCATGATCTTCCTTTCATGTAAATCCTTAAACTAAAGGGAAGGCTGGGCAATACACTCACATAGGCAATGGGAAAGGAAATAAAGAGGAGAAACCCTCTTTTACTGTTTTTAATGTATTTTAATGTTTTAATGTTTTTAATGTATTTTAGTGTTTTAATGTTTTTTAATGTTTTTAATGTTTTAATGTTTTAATGTTTTTTAATGTTAATAAAACTCCGGCTTAATTTAGTATAACAACACTGTGACTAATTTAAAAAAAATGTTTTTTAATGTTTATTTATTTTTCAAGAGAGAGATTGACAGAGTGTGAGCCCGGGAGGGGCAGAGAGAGAGGGGAAGACACAGAATCGGAAGCAGGCTCCAGGCTCTGAGGCGTCAGCACAGAGTCCGATGCGGGGATCAAACCCAGGAACCATGAGATCATGACCTGAGCCGAAGTCAGACGCTCAACCGACTGAGCCACCCAGGAGCCCCACGTTGTGACTAATTAAAGTACACACTAAATAATGAAGAAGTGCCTGCTTAAAGAGATTTTCAGTAAATGTGGTAAACAATAACTGGCTTTGCTTTATTATCATCAATGTTGCTGCTAATAACAGCATTGCATGAAATCAAAAAACATCTATGACTGACTTCTTGCTCTGTTTTGCCACATGTGGTTGCATCATTTAGCCACAAATATAAGATGAAAGCTACTTATAGATAGCATTTTCTTAGCAGACGAATTAAGAATGGGTAGAGTAGTATGGGGTGCCTGGGTGGCTCAGTTGGTTGAGACTTCGGCTCAGGTCATGATCTCGGGGTCTGTGAGTTCGAGCCCGGCAGCAGGCTCTGTGCTGACAGTTCAGAGCCTAGAGCCTGTTTCAGATTCTGTGTCTCCCTCTCTCCCTGACCCTCCCCCGTTCACGCTCTATCTCTCTGTTTCAAAAATAAATAAATGTTAAAAAAAACTTTTTCTTTTTTAAAGAATGGGTAGTGAGGAAGCACTCAATAGACGAAGAATAAAGGGGAAACAAGTGACTCTCTCCAGAGTATTTCCACAGCTCTGGCCTTGAAGGAAGGAGCACAGCCAGAGTGCCAGGAAGTGTGGGCAGAAGTGGAGGGTGGCAGGAGGGGGGCTGGACATGCCCCATATTCAGACCAGAGAGAATGCCGTGGGAATACCAGAAGACCAGGAACGGGAGGAAAGCCACCGTCCTTCCTGCTGAAGCCCTTTAGGTAGCAGGAGGCTGCGTGGGCTCCTTTAACGCCCCGGGGTCAGCACCAGCTCTGGGCCAGGCCAGGCGGGAGCCAGCCACAGGGACATGTGGCTTACTTCTTGCTGGCCACTGGGCCTTGGCCCCCAAGCTTCCCGAGGCCAGCTCACAAAGCCAGTGTGGACACTGAGAGAGCCCTTCAGGCCATCCTACCCGGGCTCTGGACCTGGCAGGTCTTCAACTCACCTTCATGATTTCCCACCGGGCCGCATTTTGAAGGACCGATAGAAGTTTATCCAACAAAGAAACACTGAAGGTAGTGGTGATTAGAGGAAGCCAGGTGGTCAAGGACACGGATGAGGCAGCACGTTCCAGGCACCTGGGTGGCTCAGTCAGTTAAGCGTCTGACTCTTGATTTCAGCACGAATAAAGTTAAACCATTTTGAAAAAGAGAAGAATGCCACCTTGACTGCGGTCTGGAAGATAGCCACCGGCCCATCTAGATCTTGCAAGGCTAAAGATTACTCAATTTGGAGAGCTCTCATTAAACCAAAGAATTCAAATAATTGAGTATGAAAGCAAAAGCTTATTTTGAATGACAAAATAATCCAAAACGAAGTATAAATTTTATTTTTTTTATTTTAAAACTTGTTTATTTATTTTGAGAGAGAGAAAGAGAGTGGGAGGGGCAGAAAGAGAGGGAGAGAGAGAATCCCAAGTGGGGCTTGATCTCACGAACTGTGAGATCGTGACCTGAACCAAAATCAAGACTCAGAAGTTTAAGCAACTGAGCCACCCAGGCAAACCACGAAATATAAATTTTAGAATGATAATAAACACCACGAACACAAGTGGAAACATGGAAATTCCAATAAATCTCTTGCAGAATGTTTAGAGAGAGAGAGAGAGAGAGAGAGGAAAAGTATGGTACTTACAATAAAATACACAGCATGACCTAGTATACTCCCCAAAGGAGAAAACTTTTGTTGTGATTAGTTGTTGTGGAAAACAAAGTCTTCTGTTTACAATTTTCTGTATCTGACGTTTAGAAGGATCCTTTACAGACCAGCTCCTGCTTTGTACATTTTAAACTTTGCTTCTCCTTGACTCCTCAGAAGTAGCTGGTTTCAGACACCACAGACACTCCTTTTTAAAGTTTCTTTTATTTTAAATTTATTTTGGGAGAGAGACTGAGAGTGAGCGGGGGAGGGTCAGAGAGAGAGGAAGACAGAATCCCAAGCAGACTCCTCGTTGTTAGCTCGGAGTCTGATGTGGGGCTCCAACTCACGAACCATGAGATCATGACGTGAGCCCAAACCAAGGAACGCTTAACCGGCTGAGCCACCCAGCCGCTCCGCAAAAGACACTCCTATCACAACATGAGTGCTGGCCTGCTTTGTGTCACAGAGCTGGGTGCGACAGTGCAGGGGGCCAAAGGAATATGCCTGAAAGTCACTCTTGCACCAGGATGCAATAACTTAGCTGCATTTGGAAACAAATGCCACCCACAGAAGAACCCTCTATGAAACCTGAACCAAATGTATCTCCAACTCAACTTCCCCAGAGCCTCCAAATGCCCGTGACTAAGCTAACACGCCAACAGTAGAGGTTGGAGAAGTTGGAATGGAAAGAGAAAACAGTTTTTTTAAAGTTTATTTATTTTTGAGACAGAGCCAGTGGGGGAGGGGCGGAGAGAGAAGGGGACAGAGGATCTGAAGCTGGCACTGGTGCTGACAGAGAACCCCATGCGGGGCTTGGACTCATGAACCCTGAGATCATGACCTGAGCTGGATCAACCGACTGAGCCACCCAGGCGCCCCGAAAGAGAAAACAGTTTTAACCAATAAATAGATCATACGTTTCATACATTTTATCATATTTTTCATCATATTTTTCATACATTTTAATGCAGATGTAGATAGAGACGACCACATTGTTCGGGCTCCTCCAGCTCTTGGCAAGGGAGAGGTGCTGAAGCTGAAGCTTATCCGTGTTTTAGGAGCTACAAGGCGAAATCTTTCTCTGAGGATAGGGAATCTCTGGAGTAACAGTCAAGGAGCCAAGGCAGAGAGAGCGCGGCGGGAGTAAAAGAACAGATGTGAATGGCAACGCACAGGTAGAATCAGAGTCACTCGGTGATGACTCAACACGGAAGATGCCCGAGAAAAGAGTGTGGCACCATGTGGTGTCATGCTTGCCCCTCTTGCCTTGTCCCCAAAATGCCTCAACCCCCAATCGTGATGTGCCAGGCAGAGTTCCCAGCCCAGCAGAGGGGGGGTCTGTCACCAGCCACAATGTCTGTTTCCGAGGTTACTTAGCAAGGCTGGGATCTTTCTCTTTGTTCCTCTGAATGAGGCCACCCAGTGAGATGTGTCTAGATTCCCCGCCATCCGGACACACCCATCTATTGGCTCTTTTTGATTCAAGCTGTACTTTGCCCCCCAACCTGGCCAAATCCAAGTCTCACACCTAACTTCCCTTTGCAGGGGTAAACTGAGCGGGACACAGTTTTAAATGTTTGAAGTTGTATCTTCAGCCTGATTTTCCTCTCTGGACCTCCCCCCACCCCCCACACCAGATTAGTAAAAACACAAGCTGAATATAGACAGGAAGGAGAAAACCCATCCGCTAGCCCCTGGACACAATCTCGGCACGCTAGAGGGAAACGAGAAAGCATTTTCCCATCATTACGGCTACGCTACCGAAGAATCCATACCCCTGAGAACGCAGAAGCCAGCAATCGGGGAAACCCCACGGAGAAGTTTAGCTAGGCGATATGGGGATGACTCCCACAGGCACTCGATCTTTGCACAAAGTCTACAGCAAACATGCTCTTTTCACAAGAAGACTTTGCTGCTTCTCGAATAATCCCCAAAGGGGAATCGCTGGATGTCCCATAATGGATAAAACTGCTGATAGGAATGGAAAGAGTTTATGAAGGATTTTTAAACCCAAAATACCATATGTAGAGTTCAGAACATTTTATTTATACCTTTGCCTGATACTTCGCCCACGCACACAGGATTAAGGAAGAAATATATGACTGCCTGCTGGCCCAGAACTCTCTCCCCCGCTGGCCTGACGGGAGCTTCGCTGACCTGGGGCCAAACGTTGATCTGGAGCACAAAACTCCTTTTCAAGTTGAAAGGAAAAGTAATAGAGAATAAACTTTTAAATAGTAAACAGGGTCCCATATATTTTGTTTTTCTTCTCAGTCTGCAAATAAAAATAAGCCTACGTGGCCTCTTCTGGCATAAGATTACAGGTTAAAAAATAAATTCCCCAAGTATTATATAATAATAAGATAAGAATAATTAAGAATAATACAGTTCTTTTTACAAACCTTGATGGATAACCTTTAAGATGTTCTGAGGGCTGTGTTCAGGCCACACACATGATGGGCGATATTTTTTCTTTCTTTTTTATCAAAAAGACAAAAAGAAAGAAAGAAAGCTAATGTGGCTTAAAATAGAAGGAGGTCTATGGGTCTTGCATCTGAGCATTTTTTTTATCACACAAAATTATCTCTGTTTCAAGGACATAAAACAAAAGCCAAATGCGCAACGGCTTGTGTGCACACACACTGGTGATGCGTGCGGAAAAGAGAAGCTGGTTGCTCAGGGGCCCTCAGGAGAACGAACATCTTGTGTTCTGGCCCTTCTGCGACCCCAGAGCCTGTGTGGAAGCACAGCGGTGACAGAGGTGACAAAATCTACTAGGTTCCAAGCTAAGTTCCGTTTGCCCTTTCTGCCTCTCGGGACTCCACGGGCAACTCTGAGCCCAGCAATTTTCAGCCCCTCAGGCCCCTTTTCCACAAGGTATGGAGATAAAAGGAAGGCGCCCCACTCAGTCCGCCTCTAGGAAACGAGGAAAAGACTGAAGGATTCCCCTTCACAGAGACTGGTGTGGAGGGAGCACAAAATGTCACATGTCAGCTTCCGCGTGGCCCTGCCTGTGGAGCAAAGCATGGTTGGAAGGAGAGGGACGTGAGAAGGCGACGACACCTTGTCTACCATGAGCCCAGCAGTGTCACAGCTACTTATCACCCAGGATCCCTCCAATTCTCACCATAACCTTGCGAGGTGGGCGCTGCATGGGTCCCATCAGTGTCAAGTAGACAGAGGCGAGGACACTAGCCCATTCACCCAGATCAGCTCGGCTGGGCTCTGGTCTCCAGACGGTTCTAGATGTTGCTGGGCAGGTGTCTTACAGATGTGATTAGCACTGAAATCAACAGATTTTGAGGAAAGCAGATCATCTGCCATTATGTGAGTGGGCCTCACGTATCCAGGTGAAGGTCCTGAGACAAAAAAGACTGAAGTCCCCGAGGAAGAGGGAATTCTACCCGAAGATTGCCTTCAGACTCGAGCTGCAACGTCTACTCGTCTACTCGTCCTTGGGTCTCCAGTCTGCCATCGGCCCTGCAGAAATCAGACGGGACGGCCTCCACGATAACGTACGAGTACTTCCTTAAAATAAATCTCAGTCTCTCCCTCTCCCTTTCCCACTCTGTCCCCCTTTGCCTATATATCTCCTATTGGCTCTGTTTCTCTGGAGAAACATCCTGCCACTATTGGACCTACGATTCAAGCAGAGGGCTCTCACTCTTTTCGTGGTACCTGACTGTCAGAGGATTTACAGACACTGTGTTGAATCCACTTCCTCGTTCACTCAGGACATACTTCTATTTTTTTTTTTTAATTTTTTTTTCAACGTTTATTTATTTTTTGGGGGACAGAGAGAGACAGAGCATGAACGGGGGAGGGGCAGAGAGAGAGGGAGACACAGAATCAGAAACAGGCTCCAGGCTCCGAGCCATCAGCCCAGAGCCTGACGCGGGGCTCGAACTCCCGGACCGCGAGATCGTGACCTGGCTGAAGTCGGACGCTTAACCGACTGCGCCACCCAGGCACCCCAGGACATACTTCTAAAGCATCTACTATCTGTTGAGTCCTGTATCAGATTCCAGGAATCCCGCAGAACTATATAAGCAGGGTCCCTGCCTTCCCAGAGCTTGGGAGTGACTGTCAAGTAAACATGCGATTACAAGGAACAGGAAAGAGAGTCAACAAATTGATAGTTGGGAGATCAGGAAGGGTTTCTTAGAATAAGTAGATATTTTTTTTTAAAAAGTTTTTTTAATGTTTATTTATTTTTGAGACAGAGAGAGAAAGAGTATGAATGGGGGAGGGTCAGAGAGAGAGGGAGACACAGAATCTGAAACAGGCTCCAGGCTCTGAGTTGTCAGCACAGAGCCCGACGCGGGGCTCGAACTCATGGACCGCGAGATCGTGACCTGAGCCAAAGTCGGACGCTTAACCGACTGAGCCACCCAGATGCCCCTAGAATAAGTAGATATTTAAGTGGAGGCCCGGAGAATGAATTTGAAACAGCCAAATAAGAAAGAGGAAGTTTATTCAAGCAGAACCACTGGGTGTGCAGATTCAGAGGTGAGAAGAGTGGCCCAGAAGCCAGAGGTGTTGAGTGCCATAGGCTGAGAGGCAGAGATGCACCAGCTCTCTTTCTACAACCTGATAAGGCCTGTTAGAGCTTTGGACTTGACCCTGCTAGCAAATGGAAACATGGAAACCCTTTCTGTAGAGTCATAGTTAAAGATAACTTAAGTGTGGTTTGGCATAAGACCGGGGGAGGAGACATCAACCGGTTGGAGGTGAGAGTGGGCGCAGGGGAGACTGAGAGCTGTAAACTTAACTAGACCTGGTAATTGGATTACCAGGTCTGGGGATAGGGACCAGGGGTCATAGGAAAAGAGGAGCCATTTGGGGAGTAAGGATTCCAAATGAAATTTGGGTTTATCGTGTTTGCGTTTTCTATGTGACACCAGGGGACAGATGTCCAGCTATCCCTCCATCCATTTACTGCTCTCTCCTCATCCCTTACTTACCTCCTGCCCCAAGGTGCTGCTGGCAGCTGTAGAGTGCTTCCCCCCCACACACACACATGGCACTGGGGTAGGACTGAAGCCCCGCTGGCCTGAGAATAAGCATGGCTGCTATGCATACCTGGGCCTAAGTCTCCCCCTGCTAAATGCAAATGAACTCTTCTCCCAAATCTTCAGCTTTTGTTTTTGCTGAAGGTTCATTCGGCTGGGGACCTATCTATTACCCAGAAATACACACGCAGGATCTCCCTGCCTCGACTTGACTCCCGAGTGGTCCTAGGCAGGCCCGAAGCAGCACGCATCCTCCCCTGCTGAAGGCCGGGACCAAGAAACCCACCACCTGCAGCGCAGATCTGTCACCGGAAGACAAGAGGACGAGAATGCCTGACCCGGCCACTTCTGGCTTTCTGCTCCCTGCCGGCCTCCGCCCACCACGGAGCACACGGGGCTTTCACCCCTGCAGTCCGCATCTTGCTCCCAGAATCTGCAGGCTCCCGCCGGACTCCCGACAGAGGCCCTTGGACGAGGACAGAACGTGGTCCTGAAGGATGACTGGGCTTGTTTGTGAAAGCCCCGGGCTGGGCGGTGTCTGAGTGCTTCTGGCTGCCGCCCAGGGAAGCTGAGAAGCTCCTTGGGAAACGCGCAGTCGGCTTGCCCCCGGGCCCGCAGACAGAGCCCTTGAACCTTCTCGGGGGCGCTGTCTGCGCACCTTCTGCCGGGGCTGCTGCAGAGGGGCGCTATTTCCGCCTAAGCCACCGGGAGCAGGGGGCTGTCTGTGTGCGCGCGCGTGCGCGCGTTTGGGGGCAGGAGGGTGTTGACACGCGAGGGGAGAGCGGCAGGGAAGCCTCTCCTCCTCCGTCCCCTCCGCCTTCCGTGGCATTCGGACAGCTCACAGGATGGAATGAAAGGCAGGGAGCAGGGGCATTTTTGTCTGATTGTGGGTGCGGAGCTCCCGGGTGGGCCCCGCTTCCGCGGCTCGGATCCCGGGCGAGCCCCCCGCCCCCCGCGGCACAGCCGCGGGGACACGTGCCGTCCGGAATGAGGGGACTCCCCCCGCCCCCGAACCCGGGCGCTAACCCCCGCCCCGAGGACGCGCCGCCCGGAGCAGGGCCGGGAAAGCTCCCGCGGGGCCGCGAGCGGGGAGGCCCGGGCGGGCGCTGCCGGGAAGGCCCTCCCCCCGCCCCCGGGGGGCGCTGTTCTCACCCCCCATCCCCCACCCCCCCGCCCCGCGGCTGGGCCCGCACACTCCGCCGCCTCCGGGGCCCCGCCGCGCCGCGGGCAGCCGGCCACACGCCCGCAGGGCGGGAGCTCAGCCGGTGCCCCCCGTCCGCCTTCCCGGAAGCTGGGGCGCAGATAAGGACTGGGTCCGGCACTCCCGCTTCCAGAAGAAACAGCCTCCCTTGGCCAGCTCTAGCGTAGCCACTACTACCCTAACAGTGGAATCTTACCCCTCTGCTTTGTCACCCAGGGATGCCACGGATCCTGGGACCGGTTTTGCTTCCCTGGGGCACAGAGCCAAATGCGTGGCCAATGTCCTGGAAATTACAGTGTGCGTTTTGTCCAAAAGCCCGCTTCCGGATCCCTCTCTCCGTATCTTCCCTCTGCCTTATTTCTTCACTTGTTTTCATTGTCTCTTGCTGCTTTGTGGCCTCCTACTTCTCGAAATCAGCCCCCCTGGGCCTTGGCCTGAAGGCCCCAAGGCCTTGAGTAGATCACTAAGAATCATCTCCTCCAAGTTCTTTACACCCTTTCCGCCAGCGAGTTCCAGAAGGCAGATTTTAGGCCTGGGGCAGGCTGACCTTGGGCTCCGAGTGGGAGCTTGAAACCTCAGGATAGGTGCTCACAGGCCGAGGGGAAAGAGCTGTAGACCTGGCCTGCCACAAACCACGTCTTCTCTCGAGCTGGTCACCTTTGGATCCCCAGTATCCTCACGGGTGGAAAATGGAGGTAGGATCCCAACTTCTCAAGTGGGATGTAAGAAGAGCCCCCCCTCCCCCCATCTCTCCTGACCATGTTCATTCCTGCCTCCCAGCAGCACCCATTCCCTCCTACCTGTGAGGCCCTTCCTCACCCCTCTGCCTGTGTTTCCCGTTCAGGCCTCCTTTGTGAGACCTTCTCCAGCCAAGGGTAAACTATAATACCCACATGGGACTCTACAGTTTATCAAGTGCTTTATATACACAATCCTATGGCATCTTCATTGAATTTTCTCGACCAGTCCAGACAGGTCGACAGATTTTAAGAAAACTGCCTCATGTGAGTCAAACACCCCACACTGGATTCCTCCCTTTCCTTCCTGCTCTAAGTGAATGTGTGCCAACAATGTTCTAAACTTCTTTTAGGTAAAGATCACCGTAGTGTCTTCTCCGTGCTAGGATATCCTCATCCAGAAACAGGCACAAACATGGTTTGCCATACAGTTCCCACTCAAAATGCAATATATGTTCCTATTGAGTTATCCCCATTTTTAACATTGGGGATCTGGTGGCTGGTTCACCTCTTCCAGGCACTGAGGTCAGGACTGAAAGTCTGGAAGAGGCAAGAGGCTTCCTCTGTTTTCCTGAGCTTGAGATCCTTGTCACAGACACAGGAATTAATACACAAGTGGCGTGGGTCACCTGTAGATATAAGCAGTGAAACCACTAAAACCCAGAGTATTATTTTGTGAAAACAGCAAGTAATCCTCTCTCCCAAGGTTTCTCTAATGCTTTTCAGCCTTTTTCTCTGAAAAAAAAAAAAAGAAAGAGAGAAAGAAAGGAAAGAAGAAAGAAAGAAAGAAAGAAAGAAAGAAAGAAAGAAAGAAAGAAAGAAAGAAAGAGAGGAAAGAAAGAAGAAAGAAAGAAAGAAAGAAAGAAAGAAAGAAAGAGAAAGAAATTCAAGGCCAAGTGACAAAATATATCGTTACTCTCTTTTCACAGATGAAAAACTGAGCAAGCTGTGTCAAGCCACACCGAATGTCTCACGACCAGCCATGGGCTGAGCAACGTCTTAAACTGAAACTCTGGGCTCCGAAGGCAAGGGTCTCCTCAGGAAAAACTTTTCCTGCTGTGTTCAGTTTACTGTTAGAGAAAGACGATGAGAACATCTTCCCAGGCAGGACCTACCCAGCCTACCCTGTGTTCTCTTGTCCACCTGCCACAGATGTGAGGGCTCCTCGTGGTGGCCCGGACACCGCTGACCAGGACTAGTGCGGTGCTGTGGGCCAGAACTACACAGCTTGGCCCACTCTTGGCTCAAATTCGGCCTCTGCCTGTTTGGTGCACATCAGCCCACGCAGCTGGCCTTCAGGAGAGAAATCCCGGTGAACCAGCTAACCCACCATGCCGCCTTCTTGTCCTAATTGTGATGTCCAGGGTTTGCCACAATCAAGAGACTGCGGCCAACAGAGAAAGCCTGGTAACCCCCCATGTTTCAGTGTCCCCTCTTCTTGGAACCCCATGTGCTCCACACCCCATATCTCCACACCTATCCCTCTCCTGTGCACTTAGTTGGCAAGCAGTTTGTGACTTAGGTATTGATTAGCTGGAAAAGTCGAGGTCCTTTAAGGGAGAAAGAGGAGGGGGCCTTCTGGAAGTCATGTCCCATCATCGTGGCACAAGTCATCAAAGTAACTCAGATGGCAGGACTTCGGGGCCGGTGAGGGGATCGTGACACCGGAAGCAAGCTGGGGAGAGCTAGTCTTGGGCCAATGTCATTTTCTTCTTTGAAATCGCAGATATTAGCAAAGGATGTGGTGCAGAATTGAGGAGGAGGTGGGGAATAATAATCGTTCCCTTATGCTAAGTGAGCACTCACTGTATGCCAGATGCTCTGCTTGATATTGAAGCACAGTTCACTGTGATAACCTGCTAAGGTAGGTAATAGCACTGTAGCCACTTTACAGATAAGAAAACTGAGGCACAGAGAGGCTGAGTCACTTGTCCAAAGCTAGTAGCTGGTGAGGCTGGGATTTGAATCCAACAGGGCTGACTTCAAAACTTTTCTGTGCTGGGCACTGTGTGTAGCCCCCTCATTATCCGTTCTCTCCTTCTTCCTTAATAACAGAACACCCATTGCTTCTTAGACTGAAAGACATTTCTTGGCTTCCTTACAACTGGATGTCTTTACGTGAATGGATCTGCCCTCTGCAACATAAGTGGCAAAGAGTGAAGCAGGAACCCTGGGAAGTTTCCTTAACAAGGAGGGACTTATTTTTTCTTCTCCATATTCCTGCTTGGAGCTGGAGCTCCTGTTGGACCGGTAACGTGGGGAAGGCCAGACCGGAGAGTCAGAAAGAGCCAAGGTCACTGATGACATCACAGATCTTCCTTCTGGCCCTAATTAGTTTACCTTCTGTGTATTGGGATGCATCTTATTTAAACCATTGCAATCTGGCTCTTCTCATAAGTGGATGAATCTTTCCTGACACACGTTCTCTCCAGATATCACACTTTCCTGGTTACCTGATTTAATCCTTACGTCCAGATTGTTAGGTGGGTGGCATCTGTTTTATGCTTGGGGAATGGAGGCAATAGGGAGGTTAAATACCCTCCACCCAAGTCGCCCAGCTGGAGGGGGCAGAAGTAAGCACTCTGATGCCCAGGACAGTGGACATCAGCGGAACATGCCCAGACTGGGCCGGGTCTAACTACATGAGAACCAACAGAGATGCTGATCCAGGAATTCTGGGTGGGGTCTGGGCGCCCCTCCTGGAGACAGTGTCCCGTGGGATTTTTAACACACAACCATAATCGCTGCCCCTTTCCATGTTTAAGGATCATAATTCAGGAAAATGGTGGATGGAAAAGTGAGATTAAAGCAAGAAGAAATTGAACAAGAAGGAGAATCCCCGTGGATCCGACATATTCCAATAATGAGGAGGGAGAGAGAGGTGATCTTGCAGGCCGGGGGCTCCCGTCAGCTCCAGAGAATAGACTGTCTGCAGGGAGGTGGGTACCCTGGGCAGTTAAGGGGATCCAGGCTGGAAAGCAATGGCACTAACACATGTATGAAGTGTGTTAATTAATACAAGGCCAAGGAGAAGTGTGAGATGTTGTTACAGTTACTCTCAGATCAAGGAGCCACAGCCTGCCTTCAGCTCCAGCTCATAACATCCATGTGGTTCTGTTCATGGCTAGTGTGTCTGTGGCCTTGGCCATTGGCTCCTTCTTCCTCTGCTTCTGTAGATCTGTTTTTATCACAGTGACCGAAGGGTGTTGACAGATGGAATAAGAAAGGTAATATTTACTTTCCTGTTTTCTGTCTCTTACTAAGGCTTATCCCGGCAGCGATTAGTAGTTAAACTGGCTGACAATTGTCAGACTGAAAAAGACAGATATGTCATGAATTAAGACTAGCTGCAAGAAAATCTAAAGTATAGAATTTTAAAATGATGTTTTATTACTCAACAGCACGTAAAATAATGTGCCGTCTGTTAGACATTTTGAAATGGAGTGGTAATGGGATCCAGAACCTTCTGCACAGCTCGTTCTGCCCTAGCCACACCCTCCCTTTTGACTCTTCCCCTTTCCTTCCACAAGTCCCCAACAGAGATTTGCATACAGGTGACCGCCCTTCTCTTTCACTCCTGTGTTACTTGAGTTCCCACCATGAACCAAGCACTGTTCTAGGCGCTCAAATCCAGTGTTGATCATAAGCTTAAGGTGTTGTAAGGAAGATTCACGGTAAACAAAATCCAGAGGGTCCTCTGTGGGACTGGGCTCCATAGGGGTGGGAGGTTCTTTTTTGTCTCTTTTGTTCAGCCCTCTCACCAAGCTAGAACTGCCTCGGCACTATAGCTAAGCCAGTCCTCCAAGATGGAGGCTGTGTGTCCCATCCGACCCAGACTTTTCCACAGCAGAGCAGCCAGAGCCTCTTGCTACACCAGGCCAATGATAGAAAGAAATGAACACAGAGAGGCAGGTGGGAGGGGGGTAATTTATAACGAGAAATACATATGTAGTCTGCATCCCTTCCTAGGCACAGAGCTTTTAAAAACCCTTGGAATTTTCTAACTGAGGAGAACCCCAAAGATGTGCTTTGTTACGTTAATGAGGTGGCTTTGGGAAAGTCCCTAGATTACCTGAGGTTAGAACTGGTTACCTGGGGAACCAACCACACGATTAGGGGGTTGAAACTTTCGGTCCAGACCCCTGACCTCCAGGGAGGGGCTGGGGCAGGAGGTTGAGTTCAGTCACCGAAGGCCAATGATTTAATCAATTATGTCTATGTAACAAAACCTCTATAAAACCTTAAAAAGACAGGGTTTGGAGAGCTTCTGGGTTGGTGAACGTGTGGAGATTGGGGAGAGTGGTGCATATGGAGAGGACACATACCTTGCTTTACAGATCTCTTCCATCTGGCTGTTCCTGAGTTATATCCTTTTAAATTTTTTATGTTTATTCATTTTTGAAAGACAGAGACAGAGCACAAGCAGGGGTGGGGCGGAGAGAGAGGGGGATGCAGAATCAGAAGCAGGCTCCAGACTCCGAGCTGCCAGCACAGAGCCCGACGCGGGGCTCGAACTCACGAACCGCGAGATCATGACCTGAGCCAAAGTCGGCCGCTCAACCGAGTGAGCCACCCAGGCGCCCCAGAGTTACATCCTTTTATAATAACTTGGTAACCTAATTAGTAGAATGTTTCTCTGAGTTCTGGGGGCCACGCTAGCCAATTAATCAAACCCAAGGAGGGAGTTGTGGGAACCTCTGATCTGTGCAGTAAGCCGGTTGGAAGAACAGGTGACAGCCTGGACTTGTGGTTGGCCTCTGAAATGGGGGCGGAGGGTGTGTGCAGTCTGATGAAGGAGCGTGAAGAAGCTGAGAAAAATACAGGCTGCACATTCTGCCCCCCCCCCCACCCCGGTGGAATATATGTGATATTTTTGCACACTCCTGGCTACCCAAGAACAAAGGAAAGGGGTTTAAGTGCTTGCCATGGCAATGTGGGAAACTAAGGCAAATGAAAACTTAAATTCCCTTACTGCCTACAGTTCATTGACAAGTCCTTGAAACCAGCCGAGCGACCTCCCTCTAGGAGCTCAGCTGCCTTGATGATGACACTTTGCTGGGGGCAAAAGAGAACCTTAGCTTAACATTATCCCAACCTTGAGGATCCCGTAAATCAACTTCCATTATCTCAACTGCCCCAGGATATGTGCTGGCAATCACACTCCAAGCTTATGGCTCCGCATATACATCTGAAGGGTCTCATGATGGATTATATTAAACAGTAATTAGTGGTGTTTCCCTAGCAACCGCTAGCCCCTCAAGGTCCTGGAAACCTTGCTTCCAGAATACTTTAGAGACTCACTCTATCCCTGACCCGCTCCCAGCCTGAGAGTATATAATGACTTACCCATCACAACCCCAGTGCAGCTCTTCCTGCCAATGAGTCCTGTCCTCATGCTTTAATAAAGTGACCATTTTGTACCAAAGATGTCTTCAAGAATTCTTTCTTGGCCATCAGCTCTGATGGGGGCCACGAACCCCTATCACCCGAAAACTTCATCACAGTCTTGTGGGACTGAACCCTTACCATGTGGGATCTGACACTATGTCCAGGTAGATAGTGTCAGAACTGAGTTGTATTGTAGAACACTCAACTGGTGTCAGAATTTGGCTTGATGTGGAAAAACAGTACACACTCTCCAGAATCAGTGTCACAATTTTTGGGAACGGGGGAGAGAAATAAGAAATCAAAGCCCAGGATCAAGACCAAGGAATGTTCCCACCAGCCCATTCCCACAAATTACCTTGCAAGGTTGATGTGGGGGAACGGGACAAGATATGAAGAGAGAGAGGAGTCTGGTACTCTTCCCTGGGGCCAATGGCACTAATCCTGGAACCTATGGAAATAGAAGTCCTCATTTGTGGACACAATACAAGACTGTTAGGTACTCCAAGTTTCAGTCAATGTAAAGAATAAAACCCAGTAAGACATGAATTTATCCTCCAAAAGCCCACAGCAGGGGATCCTATGAACTGTTTATGTTCTGATACCAAAACCAAAAAAGAACAGTACTAGAAAAGAAAACTACAGGCCAATATCCCTGATGAATATAGAGGCAAGAATTCTCCATAAAATACTGGCAGGACCAAATTCAGCAGCACACTAAAAGGATCATTCACCATGATCATATGGGATTTATTCCTAGGATACAAGGATGCTTCCACATAAGAAAAACAATCAGTGAGATACATCACATTAATAGAATGAAAGAAAAGAATTACAGGATCCTCTCCATAGATGCCAAAAAGAGCATTTGACAAAAATCGACATCTATTCATGATAAAACCTTTTAACAAATTAGACCTAGAAGGAACATATTTCAACATAATAAAGGCCATATATCACACGTCCACAGCTACTATCATACTCAGTGGTGAAAGATTAAAACTTTCCCTCTAAGATCAGGAACAAGACAAGGGTGCCCACTCTTACCACTTCTTTCCAACATAGTACTAGAGCTCCTAGCTGGTGTGATCAGGCAAGAAAAAGAAATAAAAGATACCAGAATTGGAATGGAAGAAGTAAAATTGCCTTTATCTATAGATAACATGATTTTATATATAAAAAATCCTAATGACTCAAATAACAACAACAACAACAACAACAAACCCATTGGATCTAATCAGGGAATTCAGTAAAGCTGCAGGATATGAAATTAATAAGCAAAAATTAGTAGCATTTTAATACGTTAACAACAAATTTTCAGAAAAAGAAATAAAGAAATAGATCTCATTTACAATCACATCAAAAGCAATAAAATGTTTAGGAATAAATTTCACTATGAAGGTGAAAAATCTCTACTCTGAAAACTATAAGACATTGATAAAAGAAATTGAAGATACAAACAAATGGGAAGTATCCCATGTTCATGGATTGGAAACATCAATATTATAAGAATGTCAATGCATTATTCACAATAGCCCAGACATGGAAACAACCTCAGTATCCATCATGGGATAAGCAGATACAGAAAATGCTATATAAGTGTTTTATACATATGTTTTATATATGTACATTATATAAATGTTATATATAATGTATAATAAACATTATATAAATATATATGTAAATGTGTATATATAAATATACGTGTGTGTATATATATATATATAGAGAGAGAGAGAAAGAGAGAGAGAACAGGATATTTATTCAGTCATAAAAAAAGAAAGAAATCCTACTGTTTGCAACAACATGAATGGAACTTGAGGCCATTATGCTGAGTGAAATATGTCAGACTGAGAAAGGTGAACACTGTATGAGCTCACTCTTATGTGGAATCTGAAAACATGGAACTCACAGAAACAGAGAGTAGAATGGCAGTTTCCAGGGGCTGATGGGGTCGGGGAAATGGGAGATGTTCATCAAAGAGTCCAAATTTTCAATTGTAAGACGGAAAAGTTCCAGAGATCTATGGTGACCATGGTGACCATAGTTAACAATATTGTATTGTATGCTTGGAAGTTGCTATGAGAGTAGAGTTTTAATGTTCTCACCATAACAACAAACTGATAAATGTGAGGTGAAGGATGTGTTAATAACTTTATTGTGGTAGATATTTTGTCATATATGTATTTATAAACATATATATTTCAAATAATGATTGTACATCTTAAACTTATAAGTTATATGCCAGTTATCTCAATAAAGCTGGAAAAAATAATGAAAAACTCATAGCCTGAAAAAAAAAAAGTTTATGATATGATCCCATATGTGTAAATAAAAGAGAAAGGAATGATGCATGAATGAGTAGCAGGAAAGAAAGGAGGAAGGAGTGAAGAGGGAGGAGAGAGTGATGACGAGTGGAAGAATTTACACTATAATATCAGCAAGGGTACTTTCTGAAATATGAAACCACATGATGTTTTAAATATTTCCTTTTGCCTTTTCTATATTTTCTAAATTTTCTAAAAGAATTTTAATTAGAGGTCCAACCTTCAGGTGCTCCCTTCCTGAAGCAGGTATATTCTGAGTTCCCCAGACAGAAATATACAGGACGATATCCCTTGGCCAAGGAAGGCACTGCTATCTTCCTTTGTTCACTGTCAGCCCCAGAACAACAACTCTAATATTGGTCAGCTCTACATGGTCCCGGGAACTAACACAATGAAACAGTGCTTTCAAGGGTTTTTTTTTTTTTTTTTTTAATGTTTGTATTTATTTTTGAAAGAGAGAGAGACAGAGTGTGACCAGGGGAGGGGCAGAGAGACAGGGAGACACAGAATCTGAAGCAGACTCCAGGCTCTGAGCTGTCAGCACAGAATCTGACGTGGAGCTCAAACTCACAAACCATGAGATCGTGGCCTGAGCCAAGTTGGACACTTAACTGACTGAGCCACCCAGGTGCCCCTTCTAAAAAAATTTTTTAATGTTTTTTTTTTAATGTTTTTTTTCAAGGGTTTTTAACGTGTAGTTTGGAACAAGAAACGTTTACAGTAACTATTATCTTTTGTGAATCCAAAATATGCAGCTGTAGGGGCATCTGTGTGGCACAGTTGGTTAAGCATCCAACTTTGGCTCAGGTCAAGATCTCACGGTTCGTGAGTTTGAGTCCCATGTTGCTGACAGCTCAGAGCCTGGAGCCTGCTTCAGATTCTGTGTTTCCCTCTATCTCTGCCCCTCGCCCCTTCTCTCTCTCTCTCTCCCTCTCTCTCTCTTTCAAATATGAAAATAAAACGTATATATATGACTGTTGTTCTTAAAGACTTAGGTTAAGGAACTTATAGAGTCAATAAAATATCAGAGACTCTCCATTTAAGTTACGTGAGGTTTTGTTTTTGTTTTTTATTTTTGAAAGAGAGAGAGAGAGAGAAAGAGAGAGGGAGAGGGATAGAAAGAGAGAGAGAGCCACTCTCAGTGCGGAGATCAACACGGGACACGATGCCAGGACCCCAAGATCATGACCTGAGCCCGAATCAAATCAAGAGTCAGAAGCTCCACCGGCTGAGCCACCCGGGTACCCCTAAGTCAGATGAGTTTTGATTGAGAAGGCTGTCTCAGTTCTTTCCCCCTCGTCTTAAGCCCTGCGTCATCTTGTCACGTCCCCTGTTATGCACTATACAGTTATTTATGTCTTGAGTGGTGTCTTTTCTTACACTAGGAAATCTTCTGTTACTTGAAGGCTGTAATTTTAAATTTCGCACTTAAGGGCAAAGACTTGAGCGACTCTTATTCCTTCTCAACTATGCACAGATCTATGTGTGATGTGGGTAATGTTTCTGAGATATTAACCCAACATATTGTCATTCCTGGAATGAAATGGTTCCAGTGTCTTGCAGCAATCAGCCACCTGCCCTCTCATTGAATCAAATGCGTTCCTTGCTTCCCAGAAAGGAAAGAACCCATCTGAGAACACAGAAGCAATCTTCTGAAAGGAAGCACTTTGCTGTTTGCAGTAGATAGGTATCACATCCATATCACATGCAAACCTGTGATTTCTAGATCCTAGAAACACTCCATAAATCTCCCATAAATCTTAGGCGACTTCACAGCCACAACAGAATACACAATAGTAGCTCCTGGAATCCTGTGATTTGAGTCCCCTTCCCTGATAATTCTTGATATTTAAGCATTTAATGACCACTCTGGGGGTGCCTGGGTGGCTCAGTTGGTTAAACATCCGATTTCGGTTCATCATTTTGCAGTTTGTGAGTTCGAGCCCCGCATCGGACTCTGCGCTGATAACTAACTCAGAGCCTGGAGCCTGCTTTAGACTATGTGTCTCCCTCGCTCTCTGCCCCTCCCCTACTTGCACTCTGACTTTCTATCTCTCAAAAATAAATAAACTTTAGAAAAAATTAATGACCACTCTGATGTGGACTTACAGGGACAGAACACTTTGGTTACAGAAAATTTCCAGGGGGGGTGTGGGGTGTGGAAAAGAAGGAAAGAATACTTACAGGCACTATTTGAAAAAAAAAATTCAAATCCATGGTAGGAGATATGACACCATTGGTCAAGCCCCAAAGACGCTTTCACCAATGACGCCAGTCCCAATCCTCACCCACCATACTCACATCAATGTAGATCACTCCCCTAAAGTTCCACCCCTTTTTTCCCCTCTTTCAGACTACCTGGCAATTATTTCAAAGTCAATACCCCCTAGATCCAGGACTAATTGTAGGTGTTGTGGGAGTGCTTCTCCCTGAGATTGTCACGGCAACCCTGCTGATGATAACTCATTTACAACAGTCAACATGGAATCCAACCCTTTTAATTAACTCTGCTAAGGGATAAATGTGCAGGAAAAGAAAGAGTTCTGTCCCCTTACACTCTAACAATAAACATGTCAAGGGCATAGTTATGGTTATGGCTCTGTTGTACTTATTCATCAACCGTTGTTATAAAATTGCTCAAATCTATTTTAAACACAAGTCCTATCTTGGACTCTGCGATTACCCCTCTGATATGGACAATCTTTTTCTGATAAGTGCTACTGAGATCGAGGGGGAGGAATCCCCAGAAAGGCATTTTCATAGTCATCCTGCAATTGTAGTTAAGTTTAAAATGCCAAAATGTCTGAGATCAGATCTGTGACCTAAACACTGACTCACGTGGTCAAATATAAAGATGTAGAGGGATTCAAAGCAGAGTCAAAAGGCGTTCAGTGGGAGAAACAGAAAACCTAATCGTCTTAGGTGAGAAGCTGTGAGCTTTTTCAATGGTGGTTCGGGACCCATGTGTTTATCAAATGACTGTCTGGATGCTTTATCCCCTCAACGCTCTACAGGAACATACCAGGGATGGGACTGGGGGCCTTGCCAGGATTTGGCTTGATATTTCGCATTTTGAGCTGCCACTCCTGCGATAGTTATATCTCAAGGATTAAAACAGTATTTTCTCCCTAAGAAAAGCACTTTACTATAGTCTCCAAGGATAATTTATCAAATAAACCTTCAATGGTCTTTGCAACCAAGTCCACGGTCCCCATCAGAGTCAAACAGGCACCGTCCAGGAAGCCTCGTGTTCAAGGTACCGTTAGAATGATAATGTTCCTTTCTGCCTTCTCAAGTTAGCCCCCAATTTTTATTACAACTCTGTATTTCAAGAACCTTACCGGAAAAAAATATTTTTTTTTCTCTTGGTGTTCACGGAAAATTTAACGAACAGTAGGAGGTGATTTAGTGTGCCTGCCATGTGCAGAAAATAAACTACTTTGTTATTTTCATGTCTGAATACAAAAATCCACTGAGGCTATATTTTTCAGACATTCTTGATGATTACCATTATACAAGAAAAATTATTATCTTTCCCTCTGGTTCCAACAAAGATCAGAACAAGAGAGCTAAGCCAGGGCTTCTGAACAACTAGAAACAAAGTCACCAAAACACCCTCGCTGGCAACTGAACTGGGGAGGAAACTGTGAAATGTACAAAATGGCAGATGTCAGCTTTGACAGGAAGCTGGTGATCAAACAGTCCACATTTGTTTCTCTTTTACGTTCTCCAGGAGGAATTTGCCTTTCAAGTACTATTTTGTTTTGGTTTTTTTCACTTAATGGCATACTCTGTCCATGACCCATCATCTCCATCTGCATGGAACAAAGAGGCTACCGGGACTTTCCCTCCAGTTTTTTTGAGCTATAAATGACAGTAACATTGCACCGGTTTGAGGTGAACAAATAATGATTTGATATCATTTAGGGCAAAGAGATCACCACAGTAAGTGTAGTCAATACTTTTCACTTCACATAGTTACAATTTATTTTTGTTGTGAGGAGGACTTTCAAGACCTCGTCTCCTAGCAAGTTTCACATATATGATACAGTATTCTTAACTATGGTCACCGGAGCACTTGGGTGGCTCAGTCGGTTAAGAGTCCGACTCTTGAGCTCAGCTCAGCTCATGATCTCACAGTTTGTGGGATTGGGCCATGCGTCGGGCTCTATGCTGACAGTGTGGAGCCTGCTTGGGATTCTCTCTCTCTAGCTCTCTCTCTCTCTCTCTCTCTGCCCCTCCCCCACTCGTGCATGTGGTTTCTGTCAAAATAAATAAACTTTAAAAAAATGTTAAAAAAAAAAAAAACCAAAAAACTATGGTCACCAGGCTGTATATTAGATCTCCAGAACCTATTCACCTTATAATTGAAAGTTTAGACTCTTTGACCAATATCTCCCATCCCACCACCCCACCCCTCAGTCCCTGGAAACCACCATTCTTCTTTGTTTCCATGAGTTCGATGTTTTTAGATTCCACGTATAGGTGAGATCATATGGTATTTGTCTTTCTCTGTCTGACTTATTTCACTTAGCATTATACCCTCAAGGTCCATCCATGTTGTTGTAAATAGTAGGATTTTTTTTCTTTTTTGTGAATAATAGTTTATTCTGTATATATATGTATATATCATATTTGTATCATTATATATATATGTGTGTATATATATATATATATACACACATATATATATGTCACATTTTATTTATCCATTCATCTGTCGACAGGGTTGTTTCCATGTCTGGGCTATTGTGAATAATGCTGCAAAGAACCTGAGGGTTTAGATATCTCGAGGTAATGATTTTATTTCCTTCAGATATATTCCCAGAAGCGGAGTTTCTGGGTCATATGGTAGTTCAGTTTTTAATCCTTTGAGGAACCCATACTATTTTCCTTAGTGGCTATACCACTTACATTCACATAGAGGGATTTTTGTTTTGTTTTGTTTTGTTTTTTGTCCTTCATCTCACATGGTCGCTGATTGCCTCCCGATTAAGTCATTACGTCCACATTGGCCACAGGACGAAACATTCAGAAACAGCAGGAGAACAAAAGCTGTTTCTCCTCACTGTTCAGCTTTGGTTTGAACTTGACCACACAGATATTGGTACTCACACAGATTTTTACCAAATTCACATTAGCATGGGTCAATTAGGAATGGATAAATGCTATTCCTTCAAAGAGGAGTGGCATGGATGACATGATTATTCTTTGAAACTTCATGAAAGGACATCGTGCTCTGAGAAATCAATGTGTGCTCAATTATCACTCCCAGGTGTTTCCGAGATGTTGATGCTAGAAGCGGAAGGGAAGGGAAGGTGAGAGAGGATGGCCTCGTTTTCCAAAACTCAAGGAATGGAAAAGGGAGGAGCAAACCCTTGCCTTCAAAACTCTGGTATTTGTGATCCAAGAAAATAATCATTCGTGTATCTGGTTCCAAAAGTGCTCAAATGTCTCCCTACTGATTGGTGATGACTCATGACAGAGTCAGCAGTTGTTTGCAATGCAATGAGAGATAAAATAATATAGTGGCAATTGAAGGAGGCTTTTAAGCTAGACTTATTTCATTTAAAAAAACATTGCTTTATTCCTTAATAATTTACTGTCTATGTTTTAGTGGTAACTTGTATTTTCAATAAGATAATGACTGTTGATGATGAGTGTTTGTTGGTATTTTAATACCTGCATTTTGCCAAAGAAAGAAGCTGGTGACGCTGAGTCCTGGGAGCCACTGAAGTACCTTTGCACAAGGAGAGTGGTGTTTTCCATTCTGGAGTCTTTATCCCAAATCAATTTCTTAGGCCTCTCTGAGGGGGGTTGGGGGGTGGTCTGCATCACTATTATTTTATTTTATTTTATTAGTTATTTTATTTTATTTTTTTAATTTACACCCAAGTTAGTTAGCATATAATGCAACAATGATTTCAGGAATAGATTCCTTAATTCCTCTTACCCATTTAGCCCATCCCCCCTCTCACAACCCTTCCAGTAACCCTCTGTTTATTCTCCCTGTTTAAGAAACTCTTATGTTTTGTCCCCCTCCCTGTTTTTATATTCTTTTTGCTTCCCTTCCCTTATGTTCATCTGTTTTGTCTCTTAAAGTCCTCATATGAGTGAAGTCATAAGATTTTTGTCTATCTCTGACTAATTTCACTTAGCATAATACCCTCGAGTTCCAACCACATAGTTGTAAATGGCGAGATTTCATTCTTTCTGATTGCCAAGTAATACTCCATTGTATATATACACCACATCTTCTTTATCCATTCATCTATCGATGGACATTTGGGCTCTTTCCATACTTTGGCTATTGTTAGTAGCTCTGCTATAAACATGGGGGTGCATGTTCCCCTTCAAAACGGCACACCTTTATCCCTTGGAGTGGAGTAGTGCAATTGCTGGGTCATAGGGCAGTTCTATTTTTAATTTTCTGAGGCACCTCCATACTGTTTTCCAGAGTGGCTTCACCAGTTTGCATTCCCACCAGCAGTGCCAAAGAGATCCTCTTTCTCCCATCCTGGCCAACATCTGTTGTTGCCTGAGTCGTTCACGTTAGCCATTCTGACTGGGGTGACGTAGTATCTCAGGGTGGTTTTGATTTGTATTTCCCTGATGATGAGTGACATTGGAGCATTTTTTCATGTGTCAGTTGGCCATCTGGATGTCCTCCTTGGAGAAGTGTCTATTCATGTCTTTTTGCCCATTTCTTCACTGGATTATTTGTTTTGGGGGTGTTGAGTTTGATAAGTTCTTTATAGATTTTGAATACTAACGTTTTATCTGAAATGTCGTTTGCAAATATCTTCTCTCATTCTGTCGGTTGCCTTCTAGTTTTGCTGATTGTTTCCTTCACTGTGCAGAAGCTTTTTATTTTAATGAGGTCCTAATAGTTCATTTTTGCTTTTGTTTCCCTTGCCTCTGGAGACGTGTTGAGTAAGAAGTTGCTGTGGCCAAGATCAAAGAGGTTTTTGCCTGCTTTCTCCTCGAGGATTTTGATGGCTTCCTGTCTTACATTGAGGTCTTTCATCCATTTTGAGTTTATTTTTGTGTCTGGTGTAAGAAAGTGGTCCAGGTTCATTCTTCTGCATGTCGCTGTCCAGTTTTCCCAGCACCATTTGCTGAAGAGACTGTCTTTACTCCATTGGATTATTTTTTTTTAAATTTATTTACTTATTTGAGAGAGAGAGAGAAAGTGAGCAAGCATGAGCTGGGGAGGGGCAGGGAGAGAGAATCCCAAGAAGGCTCCATGCTGCCAATACAGAGCCCAGTGTGGGGCTCAAACTCATGAACCATTAGATCATGACCTGAGCCAAAATCAAGCGTCAGTCACTTAACCAACTGAGCCACCCGGGTGCCCCTGCATCACTATCATTTTAAAGCTCCCCAAGTAATCTTAATGTGCAGCCAGTGTTAAGAACTTCTGAACTAGGGGCTGCAGGGAGCCCTATACTTTTCTTTTTTTTTGTCTCTCTACTCCAGAGCATTACTAGTTAACTATTTACTGGGTGTATGAGGTGTCTATTCAATTGAATCCTAAGATTCTAAAATGCAGTTCATGGCATCCTTTTCATGTCTTATTAAATCCTGTGCAACATCATAGTCTCTAAATGAAGAGCAGGCCTTCAGAAATTATTGCAGAAAGAATAGGGAAATATCCTTTTGACAGTAGGAGATTAAAGTTTAAAGGAGGATCCCAAGAAATATTGTTTTGTTTTCACAGAAACCATTTTAAAAGGCCTTTGAACTTCTCTGAATATAAGTGAGCCTAAATGAAAAATTGGAGAAAATGTGGAAAGAAGTTTTTGGAACATGAAACCTGGGAGAGATGGAAAAAGAAATAAATAGATAGTCTAACAGGAAATTTAAGACAATATGCAAACACTTGTACATGATTGCAGCCATTTTATAATCACCCAACTGGTGAATGTATTAACAGACTGCGGTACATTCAAACAATGGGATAATATATGGCATTAAAAAGGAATGAACTGCCAATTCATGGGTAGCATGAATGAATCTCAAAAATATGTTGAATGAAAGGGGTCTGACTCAAAGAGCTACACAATGTATGTGATTGTATTACTAGTTTTCATTAGTTTAAGAATATTCCTCACCTTGGGGCACCTGGATGGCTCAGTCAGTTAAGTGTCCAACTTCGGCTCAGGTCAAGAACTCGCAGTTCATGAGTTCAAGTCCCACGTCGGGCTCTGTGCTGACAGCTCAGAGCCTGGAGCCTGCTTCGGATTCTGTGTCTGCCTCTCTCTCTACCCCTCTCCCACTCGCGCTTTGTCTCTCTCTCTCTCAAAAACAAATAAACATTAAAAATTTAAAAAAGAAAAGAATATTCCTCACTGTTATCCAAATATATATTCTCCATCATGGTTTTCGCCTCTTTTTCTGTACTCTACTCACTCCTATGTAAGATTTTCCTACTCAATTCTCCACAAATTTTTATCTTAAACCTTCCCCGATTTTTCCCTCAGTACTCCTTTCTGAGTATTTTGTCTTATTTATCTTCCAGTTTACAAGTTCTCTTCTTTTGTGTCTAAAATGCTTTGAGATTCATCCAGTGAGTTCTAAATTTCAGTTAATGTCCACTGAGTTCTAAATTTCAGTTAATGTATTTTTCCAGTTGTTTATTTTCTGTTTAGTAACTTTTATACTTTCCAGTTATCTGCTAAAAAGTTCAGCCAGGATTTCATCAGAAACACGGTTGTAAAACTTTGGGTTTGAGTAATCTCATTGTCTGGGGTCCTTTGTCCTCCTCTGCTGTCTGCTGTCTCTGCTGAGTTTTGTGCCTGTTGTCTTATTTTTCCTTATTATGGGTATTTTTTTTCGTATGTCAGGAATTGAATTTACAAATTATTTAAAAAAAAAAAAAAGTCTGGTCTAGAATGATATGATCTTCCTCTACAGGGGATTTACATTCATTACTATCGGGATCACCTGACTGGAGTCTCAGAGGTTGAGAGGATCTGAGGTTGTAATTCACGCAAAGACTATGGAACTTCAGTTTACTCTTGGTCCTACTGTGCAGGGATATCACACAAGGTTTCTTCATTACCTTATTTGCCCATTCGTGCCTTCAAGTACATGTTTCTTAAATGTTTATTTATTTTGAGAGAGAGAGAGCATGCATGAGCAAGGGAGGGGCATAGAGAGAAGAGAGAGAGGAGAGAGAGAATGCCAAGCAGGCTCTGCTCAATCAATGCAGAGCCTGACGCAGGGCTTGAACTCATGAACTGTGAGATCATGACCCAAGCTGAAATCATGAATTGGTTGCTTAACCAACTCAACCATCCAGGCACCCCCTTAAAGCATATTTTATTAATATTTTGCCAAGCTGTAAAAGATGTCTTCAGTGACCAGCTCGGTTTGAATTACTGATTCTACTATTAACAGAAGCACAAATTCTCAACAGATGTAAATATGAACACGTCCAAAGCAAATCACATCATGTCCCTGACACCAAGGCCTGCTTTGTGGCAGTCTTTCCCATCATGGTTAATGGTGACTCCATCCTTCTAGATTCTCAGGCCAGGTCTTGGTGTCATCCATAACTCCCCTTTGTCTCTCATACCCTGACCCAAACCATGAACAAAGTATTGGGTCTACCATCAAGATATATTTAATAACCCTGGGTGGTAAACAGCTGCGTGATAAGGAAAACGGTTTATAGTAATACACTTTATAGTAATAAATGCGTACTGTCTTGATCATGGGTCTGCAGATACACTGTGGCTTGACCGACCAACGCCAGTTTCAGGGTGGCTCCCCTTTAAGAGGCAGTCCTGGCTGGGCGTGGCTCCTCACAGCGAGTTGGTCATCAGTCTACCACAAATGTGCTCACTCTCGACAAGTCTGAAGGGTCGGCAGATACTTGGGAGGAGCTCTTCCCAAAGTGATGGCAGAAGCAGAAGAGGGCAAACAAGAGCATGTGATGTCTCTTAGGCCCAGACTTGAATGGTACACTCAGGTCCATCCATATCCCCTTGGCCAAGGTCACACAGCCGTCCCCAGACTTAGGGAGCAGAGCAGTACATTTGACCTCCAGCTGGAAGGACAGTAAAGTCACAGGACAAAGGGCTGGGTACAGGATGGGGTGAGTAGTTCAGTCTCCCAAAAGGCCCCTAATTACTTCTCCACACTATCTCCTTGTACGATCTCCTTTATGGAATCTGCTTCAGCCACGTTGGCCTCCTTGGTGTTCTCTGAAGCTTCCAGGCTTGCCCTTAGGGTCCTCACGCTGGCTGTCCCCTCTGCCTGGAACACTATTCCTCATGCAGTCATCTGCATGACTTTCTTCCTCATTTCTTTCAGGACTGTATTCAACATTGGACTTCTCCCCATTTAAAATTGCATTCCCTCTATTCTTACCTCCATACCTTCTTACCTCCTCATTCTCCCCATACCCCATCCTGCTTTATTCTCCAGCTCTGAATCATTTTTACTTTTGAGTAAACTGTACTTCACTGCGATTGTTGTCTGCTTGCCCCGCCAGAGTGTAAGATCCATAAACTTAGGAGCTTTTGCTTCGTTTGTTTACTGAGGACTTGCTATTTCCTGTTGGGCCCTCAATAGGTACTTAGAAATATTTGTTCATAAATCAACAATAATAGAAGACAATGCAAAATGAAAGGGAAAAGACAATTAGAAATTCCAAGAGAAGCAAAGAAGTTGTACATTACAGAAAATATAATCAATTCTATCTGGAGCAAGTAATATCTTCATAGTCATACTATAATAAATGCCGTTTATGAATTTAAGTAAAAATAGGGGCGCCTGGGTGGCGCAGTCGGTTAAGCGTCCGACTTCAGCCAGGTCACGATCTCACGGTCCGTGAGTTCGAGCCCCGCGTCAGGCTCTGGGCTGATGGCTCAGAGCCTGGAGCCTGTTTCCGATTCTGTGTCTCCCTCTCTCTCTGCCCCTCGCCCGTTCATGCTCTGTCTCTGTCCCAAAAATAAATAAACGTTGAAAAAAAAAATTTTAAAAAATGAATTTAAGTAAAAATAGTAATTTAACTACAATAGATGTTCCTTTAACTGGCCTCACTATAATTGACTTGCCAGATTAATTGACGCCCTCTATTCCATCTGCAAATTATACCAACTCATTCCCATGCACGCTGAATGCAAGCCCTGAGTACATCCTTTTCTAGCATTGTGTTTCCTTGGACAAACATTAACGATTCTTTGCCTTATTATCTTCATCTGTAAAACGAGGATGTCATGTAATTTTCAAGAAGACAAAATCATGACTCTTGTACAAATATAAAATGAACATGTGTCAAAAACTTTATTGAACTCGTTAATTAAGGAGGAAAGCAGTAAGATACCAAACCAGTTCAAAGAGAATTTGAAGACACATACACACACAGTTTAATGATTAGAATACTAGAATAAGATTGCTGGATTAAACACAAAATTGGTAATGCCCAACGCAGCCGTAAACCATAAACTTTGGGGTTATTTCTGCTTTCAGAAATAAATTATCTGCATTTCCATCAGACACACACAAAAAATCGATAAATTAACCTCTTTTCCCTGCATGGTTGTAAAATAGCCCAGTTAATAAGAGAATGTCAAATCTCAGTGCTGTACTGAAAGAACACCTCATCATCTCTTCTGGGTATTTCCAAATTTCAGATTCTTCAGCTGATAGGGATAATACTAAGAGGTAATACTAGGACTATTAAGAGTTTTACATCAGTAATTATGCAGAATCCTGCAAGCAAGTCCTGGTATGAGGTCAGCATAGTCCATGCCGACCAGGACGGAAGAAGCAAGAGTAGAAAGTCAGTCCTGTGCTGTGCACTTGGGTCCCACTGGGGACTTCGACGCTTTCCCAAAGCCCCTGGGTTTGTTTCCAAACCTGTTTATTCTAATTGTATTTATTATGGTCATTATTTGATTTTGCTTCATATTACCAAAACTAATGAAATAAGGGTGTTAACAAGGAGCTCTTTGTTGCTAACAAAGTAAAGTTGAAAAATTTGATAATGACAATTCACTAAAAATATTCTTAAGAATCTGAGAGGCAATTGTTAATGATGGGGGCGGGCAGGGATGAAACTGTACAATATTCTGCACCCAGTTTGCCTTGCAAATGCTTTTAATTTTTGTACCACTTTAAAGAAGCCAAAGCTAGAAATCAATCACAGAAGTTGTGTCCTGGGTTTGCTTTTCGGCAAGCACAACACTGAGGGACACATCCTTGACCCTCCATCAAAAGATCATTTGCTTTCAGTTAAAATTAAACACTCGTAAAATTTCATGTAGTTTTTTTTTATTTTTTTATTTTTTTTTAACGTTTATTTATTTTTGAGACAGAGAGAGACAGAGCATGAACGGGGGAGGGGCAGAGAAAGAGGGAGACACAGAATCGGAAGCAGGCTCCAGGCTCTGAGCCATCAGCCCAGAGCCCGACGCGGGGCTCCAACTCACGGACCGCGAGATCATGACCTGAGCTGAAGTCGGACGCTTAACTGACTGAGCCACCCAGGCGCCCCAAAATTTCATATAGTTTTTCTGAATACCTGCTTTTTTTCAACTGAATGATCAACTACCAGTTCTGATTATATTGGGAAGATCTCCACAATACACAGGAAGGACAGAGGAATTAAGTAAGGCTAACATGGACCCTCATCTATCATAGCAAGTAATAAATAGAAAATGTCTCAAATTGATAAGCCCAAAAATCATAGTAAAGACATATCACTTGGAGATGTGGGGTTAAGTCACATAAGGTATCAGCACAACGGCTAAAATGTTTGCCCCTGGAGTGTAGGACTGGTTATTTTAAACATGTACCTATATTTAAAAAATTCTTCAATGAAACAATTCTTTACAGTGATTTCAGGAAGAAGCCCTGAAAATAGCCTCTGTGACCTATACCATCCCTGTAGTCCCTAAATAAAGGTATAATTCTTCCTTTCCATCAAATACCCTGTTCTGCTAACCAAATCCTCCTCATTTTTTTTCTTTTACTCTATTAAATTAATATTGTTTGCCATCTACCTTTAATATTTACTACCTGTGGTGGTCTTAAAATATTTCCACAAATTTCTGACACTCCTCTCTTCCAGAGTTGGGGAGCTTAATTCTCCTCTCTCCTTAAAGATGGGCTCATGCTGACAAGACAGTGAGGTAGAAATGAAGGAGAATGACTTCTTTTTTTATTTTTTTTCCTTTATTTTTTTTTTTTAAAGGAGAGTGACTTCTGATGATAGATCGTGAAAGCTATTTATTTCAGGTCTTTTCTTGTTCTCTCTTGAATCACTCACTCTGGGGGAAACCAGCTGCCATTTTGGAAGGGTGCTCTAGCTAACCCACGGAGAATCCCACATCAGGAACTGAAGCCTCCTAACAATAGCCTCCTAAGTGAGCTTGGTGGCAGACCCTCCAGACACAGTCAAGTCTTCAGATAACTGGCAGCCTGGAAGACACCTTGAGCATACAACTTGAGAAACCCTGGGCCAAAATCAGCCAGCTAAGCCATGCCTTAATCTATGATCTGTAGAAGCCACAGGATGGCATGTTTGATGTTGTATGCTACTTTCTTCTGGGGTAAATTTCTTTTTTTTTTTAATTTTTTTAATGTTTATTTGTTTTTGAGAGAGAGACAGAGTGTGAGCGGGGAAGGTGCAGAGAGAGGGAGACACAGAATCCGAAGCAGGCTCCAGGCTCTGAGCCGTCAGTACAGAGCCTGATGTGGGGCTCAAACTCACGCACCGTGAGATCATGACCTGAGCTGAAGTCAGATGCTCAACCGACTGAGCCACCCAGGCGCCCCTTCTAGGGTAAATTTCTAAACACAACAGTAAAATAACTAGCACACCATGAAAACCACATGGATATGGTCCCTTTGGCTTTTTCTCAGGAAGTACTCCAATTCAAAAGACATTGATATTAAATACTTTTGATTGAAGAGAGAACAGTTCTTCTCAGATTGAAATGGAGGTTACCCCAGAAGCACAGGTTATGCAAAAAACACCAGAATAATACTTAACACTTATACAAGATTTATTATAGCTTATTCAGCCTTAGAATCTCTTAAGTCATTGGCAAGTTAAAATATCACAGTGTAACTGTCGGTGTGTTTAATTTTTTCTCCTCTCCATTCTTTTTTTCTTTTCACTATTCACCTGCTTCATTGCCCAAAGTCATTGAGCAAGGTCATCCCCACACCTGAATTATAACCTCAAAGAGGAAAAATAAGGGACTAGGGGCAACAAGGCTGTAGGTCAGAAATGGTCCTCAGGTCATACTACAGAAAGCAGTACCAAAGCACAACTTGCTGTTTGCTGTCTGTGTGGTTTGTAAATGATACTCTCTTTTTTTTTTTTTGGTCGCTAAAATTCCAAATCTCTCTCATAGGAGCTCCTAACATCTACGTGGTCTTTTCAGTCCTTAAAACAAAGGGACCAAAGGAGAGACTGCCAAGCAAGGATTGAAGAACAGAGAAGGTACAGAAAGATGACACAGAAGGGAGATAGAGAACACATGGCCACGGTCATGTGGGGGACAAGCCAGCCGATTCCGACCACTGGTCTCCACGGAGGGCTCCACAGAGCATGTGGAACACGAATGTCTGTGACTCACAACACCTTTGACTGTCATCTCTTCACTACCTCAAAGGTGGTTTTACTTGTCATTTCATATCATCGATTCATACATTATGATTCATTTGGCATCTGCCATTCATTGCAACTACTTTGGAATGACTCTTTTCCCTACAAGTCTCTTTCCCATAAACTCAAACATTTTTATCCTATTTACCCATATGTGTTAGTCTGTATTTTCCCAAATTTGACCCAGTTATATTTTCCTTGCATTTCTTCCCACAGACTAAGTATTACAAAGCCCTCCTATGCAAGACTTGCTGGTAAAGTCTTTGATAAGCCGTATACTAACGGCATTAGTCAGGAAGTATTACATTTCAAGTGACAGAAATCAAACTCCAACTCAATCAAGCCTAAAAAGGACTTTACTTGCTCACATAAGAAGGAAGGGCAGGGATATAACTGGGGACAAGTGGAATAGGGACCTTGACACGCCCCCAACTCCGTCCCTGTCTGCATGGCTTCTCTGCTTGTGGATTTCATTCTCTCCTACTGCCAAAGGGCTCCGTGCCGTGTGCGGGACATGAAGAAAGTACTTCTGTTGTTACATACTCACAGGTTTGCCAACAGAGAGGAAAAGGATCTTTAACCTCCCAGCAGAGTGAAAAATTCTGTAATGGGTTTTAGTTGGGTCACATGTCCATCCTGGACATGAGGGGATGGGACACTGAAGAGGGAAGGAAGACTGGCTAAAACTCATAGAGTAGGAAAGGAGAGTGTTGTCAGATAAAGAAGGGGAAAGAAGGAGTGCCATGCAGGCAAAAATTATACACATATCCTGCACCAACAGTCTAGATCCATAATTGTATGTCTATATCCATAATTGTAAATGATCTATAACAGTGAAATAAACATCCACAGAATCAGGGAAAATATTTGCGAAACGTATATCTGATAAGGATCTAATATCCAGAATATACAAAGGGAGGCTTAAAACTGCAAACAAAAACAAAAACAACCCAATTTAAAAAGGGGTAAAAGACTTAGACATTTCTCCAAAAAAGATACACAAATGGCCAATAAGCACATGAAAAGATGTTCAACATCTTTAGGTGCTAGAGAATTGCAAACCCAAGCTGCAGGGAGATACCACTCAGTATCATTTTTTTTTTAAAGAAAGTAAGAAAATAATAATATGTATCGGTGAGAACGTGGAAAGCTGGAATGTTCATTCACTCCTGGTAGGAATGTAAAATGGTGCCACTGCTTTGCAAGACAGTTTAGCAATTTTTCAAAATGCTAACAGGGACATTAGCACATGACCTAGCAGTTCTACTCCTGGGTGGAGCTCCACTCCCATACCCAGAAGTGAAACCGCCCATGCACACAGACGCTTAGAAACTGATGTTCATAGCAACGTTATTCTTACCAGCCCCAAATGGAGACACAACCCAAATGTCCATCAATTAATGAGTGGGTAAATAAACATGGTAGATGCATCTAATAGAATATTATTCATGCATAAAAGGGGATGAAGTACCAACCCATGCTACAAGGAGGATGAGTCTTGAGAACATTACGCTAAGTGAAAGATACCAGACACAAAAGCTACAGGTTCTATGGTTCTACTCATATGAGATTTCCAAAATAGGAATATTCATAGGGAAAGAAAGGAGATTACTAGTTGCCAGGGGATGGGTGAGGGGGAATGCAGTGTGGCTGCTAATGGGTAAGGGGTTTCTTTTTGAGGTGATAACAATGTTTTAGAATTAGATGGTGGTGGTGGTTATACAACCTTGTCAACACGCTAAACACTACTGAAGTCTTCACTTTAAAATGGGGACTTGTAGGGGCGCCTGGGTGGCTCAGTCGGTTGAGTGGCCGACTTCAGCTCAGGTCATGGTCTCGCGTCTGTGAGTTCGAGCCCCGCGTCGGGCTCTGTGCTGACAGCTCGGAGCCTGGAGCCTGTTTCAGATTCTGTGTCTCCCTCTCTCTGACCCTCCCCCGTTCATGCTCTGTCTCTCTCTGTCTCAAAAATAAATAAACGTTAAAAAAATTTAAAAAAATAAAAATAAAATGGGGACTTGTATAGTATCATGAATAAATAGCAAATAAATAAATAAATAAATAAATAAATAGCAAAAAAGAACCCCTAATTTTGGGGTCAACTAAGACTATTATTTAATTGGGATTTGTTTTAGTCATGATATTTTTTGTCTTTCCCAGCTGGAATGAAATTTTCAAGCCCCCGTACCAAATGATTTTGTTAAAAATGCTTGATTCAATTGGCTCTTTTTCCTACAAAGAAACAGAAAGAGGTTCTAAGAACTTTAGTCGAAACAGTATCTATATCCTTTCATAGTTTCGTTTACTCTATTCTGGAAGGATTCTTGTCAACCCTTCTCTTAAAAAGCATTTCTTAATCATCTTTGGTCATGAACTCCAGGGTATTTTTTCAAGCTGTAATGATGGCATTATTCTACCAAAAGGGCTTGCTTTGTAATCCTGTTAATGTATTTTGAATTATCCATCATGCCGCTAGTGGAGAGGGAAGAAGAAATGATAAGTTCTAAGAATTAGGCAGGATAGTCAAGGCTGTTAAGCAGTGTGCCTTTTACTGCCCCAAACCAAGAGATACTCAAATATGAGAGGGCGGAAAACAGAAAAAAATGAAGGAAATTCTTAGAATTATCTTGGTATAGAGTCCTTTTGACCAGAAAATTAGCAATCATCCATACATGGAGGGGCTGAGTTTAACTGCACATATTTTAAAAATTCAAACTATTCTTTTCTCTTTTTTTCTTTTCTTTTTAAAATTTTTTTTTAACATTTATTTATTTTTGAGAGAGAGAGACAGAGCGTGAGCAGGGGAGGGGCAGAGAGAGAAGGAGACACAGAATCCGAAGCAGGCTCCAGGCTCTGAGCTGTCAGCACAGAGCCCAATGCAGGGTTTGAACTCGTGAACCGTGAGATCATGACCTGAGCCAAAGTCAGACGCTCAACCGACTGAGTCACCCAGGTGCCCCTCAAACTATTATTTTCTCAGTCATTTAGAAGTAATTTCATACTTAATATGTAAGTACTAAATTATCAAAGTGACAATTTATATTATTTAACCTGGTTCTCCTAGTGTCCAAAAGCCGTGGTGAGCATTATTTATATATTCTGCCATACCATGATTAAAGTATATAGTGGACAGAAATGCATTAGTCTTGAAGTCCAAGCCCATCGTGGACTAACTAGACCATGTTTTGATCACTGACTTCCCTTGAGTCTCAATTTTCTTATCGATGAAGAATGTTTGGCCCTATCTCTACAGAGTTAGCCAATTATCACTATGTCCCAGGCTAAAATATCTCTGCTCCAAGATGCCTTCCTTGAGCACCCCATCTAAAGTAGCTACTCAAGCTCTCTATCTCACAGCCTCATATTTGAATTCTCTGAATAGCACCTAGGGTTCCTCCATTTTTTTTTAAACTCATTGCTCATCATCTATTTATTCTTTCAGTGCCTGCCCCCTGTGGTATTAGACACGCTTCATGAGAGCCAAGAACCTGCCTACCTTGTTCACTAGTGTCTTGCCAGTGCCTGGCACAACATAGCCACTCAAACATAGTTGATGAGTGAATGAATATGAAAGGGACTCATACTAGCGGCCCCACCAGCTTTCAAAGGCTCTTGTGAGGATCAGAAAGAGGGAACGGATGTGACCAAGGTCTTTGAGGGATGGAACGCTCTGCAAATGGAAGATTTGACAACTCTGATATTGATTTTCTTGAAAGGTTAAACACACATGTCTACCTTTAAACTACCCGGATTATTTTTATACCTAATAACTTCTCCACATGGAGAGTAAGATGGCTCTCCAATTTTCTGAGGCAACATCACTCAAAAGCCATATGAAAGAGAACAAAGTGAAATTCGCAAGGACAATTACGGCCGGCTCCGTGTCTTTCTGAATTATGGTTTCTCAGCAGGATTAGTTCAAATATCTTTATTTGTCTCAGTAGTCAATGGAACGGCAGGAATCGAGTGTTTTCCCACAGCATTCCAAAAGAGGTCACTAATAAAAGGGAAGCAAATAATAACATGCCTTTATGTGAGCATGTAAGTCCTTGATGTTTTCTCTCATGGCCTGGCTCTCTGACTCAACTGGTCAAGTGATGACAAAGTAGTCAGTCACAGACCTAACCTGATGATGCAACTCTGGCCTCTGTGGTCTTTTTCAAAGTTGACTACACAAAGTCCTACCCCTTTCTTAAGGCTTCATGATTTATAGAAGGCAGTAGAATAAATAGCAGGCTGGAGCCTTGCTCAACATGTCAGTGCCTTAGTATGAATTCTTCAGGCCTTGAGTCACTTGCTTTTCCTCCTGGGAATTGATGATTTGGAACAGTTTGAGATGTCAGTGTGGAATCTCCTAAGTCCACACAGCTTCCTGAGTATTAGGAAAACACAGTGGTTAAGACTAGAAGCTTTGGAGGCAGCCAGACCTGGGTCAGAAACCCAGCTCCTTCACCTGTGAGCTCGGTAACTTTGGCCAAGCTTCTTACTTCTTACTTCAATTGGGGTGATAATGTCCACCAACCTACAGAATCATTGGTAGGATTAATGGAAAATGCATACAAAACCCTTCACGGGTACCTGGAACATCGTGTATGCTTATTTATTGTTAATGTATATCACAGGTTAGAAAATATAGAACTCTAAATGCTAAAATTATAGGTTAAATTTTAAAAAAGTCTTGTAAACTATACCCTCCAGTATCCAGAATGCATGCGGCCATGATGGTTGCTTCTTGACTGAAAGTTAATTTTCAAAAATCTTTGTGTGGAATATTTTTCTCAAGTGTATGGGTTTAATGTTTCAGTGAGTAAACAAAAATTAGATATATAACTTTTGCTCTATTATATGCATAATAGTTATAGATGTGTGTATATGTAAATTTACAAAGTGACAAGGGTCACTGCAGATGTACCCAGAAATGAGGAATTAAGTCTTTAGTCTGTATCTTCCCTTGCATAACTCTTAGTTTTCGCAAGCCCTGGTTTACTCTTTATGATATGTAGAGATAAGACTAGATCATTGATTCCCAGAATGAACTCTCCAGAATATAGTCCGGTTGGATGAGTGTTTATTGGTTAAATTTTGTTTGGAAAATCTTGGATAACAGGTGTCTTACCATAGAATTTCCCAAATGTTTTGAGCTCTAAATTTCCCCCAGGGGAATGTAGTTGTCTACATTTCCCAAACATAATTGATTAGAGAATTTTTCTTTTTTGTCATTGGGCATCTTGTGAGACAAGAATTCTGAGAAACGCTTTTTGAAATATTGGGCTAGATAACACCCCAGATGCCTTCCAGCTCCAAATTCTAAAGCTCTGATTCACTTTTTCCTTCTTCAGGCCTAGACTGGACTTTGCCTTCTCCTTCCTACTCTTTCCCCAAGACCCAAGCTGCTAGACATTTCCGTAATCATCCTTCACTCTCCACTCTGCTTCATACGATAGATCCTTGTACAGCTTGACCATCAGCACATTGATCAGTGCAGTGTCAATCATCATGACTGCAGGTGTGGAAAGACGAGACCACGGTCTGCAGGGGAAGGGTGGAAATGGTGGTCTCAGGGTGTCCCTGAGGACTGCTCCCACTACATGTCTGTTGGCTCTGGATTCCCAGGTAACGCTGCACTTTATCTCTTTCTTGGAGGACCGTGGCTGCTGCGAGAGATGAAGGATCACGTTGTTCCCCTGGATGGGTGCTTCTCAACTTTTGTCCCTTCATGACCCATTTAGAAAATGATACTATCTCTATGAGGTGCTGACGATGCTTGCAGCCTGAACTGAGAGGTTGATTAAAAAAAAAGGGGGGGGACAAAAAGAAGGCCTTTGGTTTTATCATGTTTATGCTGAGGAAGAGTGGAACCAAAGCATTTCAGAGTAGGGGGGGGGTTAGCTTCAGGGATTTGAGGGTCAGAGATTTTTTTCTACGATGGAAGATAATAAAGACTATTTGTCTGATATGAGGAATGGCCCCTGACAATACCAGCGACAAGAGGGAACAACCTGATGGGCACAGTCACAGAGATGATGAGGGGAACACAGCCCCAGGGAAGAGTGGGCTCTTCCTTGGAGGAAGGTCAATCCTGCGCCATAACATGAAGCAGGAGATGGGTCCACGGCAGATGGATTTGTGTTTGGGTGGCAGAAGAACACGGGGTGTCCCCATGTTCTTATTGTGTGACTGTGTCTTTAACCTTGAGTGTGGTGGTTCCCATTCCTACGCCTCTGATGAGACGGCCATCGAGAATCTCCTGACCACTATCTCTGATCCCACCCTCCTCACCTTGTCTGCAGTGTGGGTGACCAGCCTGGTATGAACCTTCTCCTCTGTGCCCTTTGGCGTTCAACCATCTTGGTTTCCCACCTGCCTCTTTGTTTCTTTCCTTCTTTTTCCTAAAGCAACATCCTCAGCCTTTTATCGGTTCCATTAGTTCCCCTTCCTTTCCCTGCTTTCCCTTCCCATTCTCCCCTTCTCTCTCTCCCCAGAAATTTATATTTATTTTAGAGATACCATTCACTTTTCCACCTTTATTTCTCACCACTGGGCCAGTCCACTGATACATTAATTTTTCTCCAAAACTCCAATAGAATCTCTAAATACTGGTTTCTTTCTGGATGCCCACCCATCATCTCAAATGCAACATGTTCTCAAACAAGTGTATCACCTTTCTACCCAAACCAGTCCTTCTTTGAAAATATGTCCAGATTCATCTGGAAGGAAGTTGCACTCTCATTACATCTATATTGGCTGCTATACCAAATTGCACAAACCAAGTGTGGCCCAAAACAACACAAATTTGCCCTTACCATTCTGGAGGTCAGAAATCTTAAAATCAATGTGTCAAGGAAGCTATGTGCCTTCTGAAGGCTCTAGGGGAGTAGCCTTGCCTTGCCTTTTCCAGCAGCTAAAGGCTGCCTGGATTCTTTGGTTTATGGACCCTTCTTCCATCTTCAAACCCAGCAACAAAGTATCCAAAGCATCTTCAAATATCTCTACCTCTCTCTCACCATTGCTTCTATCATTAAATCTCTAACTCTGACCCTTCTGCCTCCCTCCTTCCTTTATAAGAATTTTGTGATCACATCAAACCAGCCAGAACAATATCATTTCAAAATCGATGATGTAATCAGATTCAAAAAAATCTCTTCTGCCTCATAAGGTAGCATATTCACCAGTTCTGGGGATGAGGACAGGAACACTCTGGGGAGCTGTTATTCTGTCTACCACAGTCTCTGTTCTAGGTTAGACCTGTATGACTTCCCACACATACAACAGCTATTTAACCAGTTGCACATCCTTTCTCCCCATTCAAATCTCTTTGTGCAGTCTTTGACAACAGTGTTCTTGCTCCCAAATAAAATTTAAAACTTTTAATATGCAATCCCAAGGTTTGATTGCCCTTGGCCGTTTCAGCTTGGCTAACACTGAACCTGTATGAAATTTTCCAAACATAATTTATGCTCTCTGGTAAAGCCAGGCTCTTCTCACCTTGAGTCTCCTTAACCTCATGCCTTGGTTTTTCTCCTAATCCTCAGAGAACAGCCATTCTCCATGTGAGCTAGGGGCTAAGAAAGGGTGAGTGTTCGAGACACCCAATGTCATGGGAGATCACAGGACCCAAGTTCCCATAACATAGGGGTCTATTGTCACTGCTGCATTTCATCGTGAAAAAAAAAAGATGCAGTTACTTACCACCCACCTTGAAAAGTCTCCTTGTCACATGCCCACCTCTCAAAGTCCAACCTTTCTCTCAAAGCACAGTTTCAAGCTCTTCCTTGAGGAAGACTTTTTCATCCACCCAGCTACAGTTATTTTTTTGTTTTTCCAAATTCTTAGAGCACTCTTCATCTCTACAAACGTTTCCTCAACAGCAAGATGTTGGTACTTGAGGAGGGAAAACATTTCCTTTCACCCAACTGTCCCAGACAATTGGAGACATTTAACAACACTAGCCCCTGCCCACTCAGCCCCTACTAAATCACCCATATTTCCAAGTGCCCTCCAAGAAAGTAAGGTTACCCCCCCTTAGGAACCACTGGTTAACACCACCCATTTTATCAATCAACGATTAAAATATTTGACCCCTGCTAGGCTATAAGTCTCTAATGAGCAGGGATTATGTACTATGAATATCCTAAACTGTGAGTCACACAGAGCTTCCTCCACAGCACTTGAAAGCTGAATGAACTATCATTTCCCAATATGGTGTAGTAGAAAAAACACTGGATTTATAGCATTAAGAAAATTACTTGGAGGCGCCTGGGTGGCTCAGTCGGTTAAGCGTCCGACTTCAGCTCAGGTCACGATCTCGCGGTCTGTGAGTTCGAGCCCCGCGTCGGGCTCTGGGCTGATGGCTCGGAGCCTGGAGCCTGTTTCCGATTCTGTGTCTCCCTCTCTCTCTGCCCCTCCCCCGTTCATGCTCTGTCTCTCTCTGTCTCAAAAATAAATGAACGTTAAAAAAAAAAAAAAAAAAGAAAGAAAATTACTTGATCTCTGTGAGTGGTGATTCATCATCTGTAAAATGGGAGTAGAACACGATAACACCCGCACAGAACCTTCCACAGTGCCTAACACAAGCTCTATTCAAGGCATATTCTAGATTCCTTCACTGCATGCTTTCTCTCTTTTTCCTTTATGTCCTTCACATCATATAAGCAAATTTTTTTTCTCACCATTAAGCAGAGGAAAGAGGTATATGGACCACTCATGTCCCATGCACACACACATCACCCACCAGGCTTAAATAATGGATTTCAAATTGTTGTCCCATGGCACAGGGCGTTAGTTACACTGCAAGACGATGCCTCAAGAGAATTTCTTTCTCCTTCCTCCTAAACTAAATTAGTGGCATAAGCTGCTTCCATTAAGAAGGATAAAATCCTTGCATTATTGGTTTAGGTAAAGTATAGCCGAAGGTTGTGACTAAATATTAGTTCCCATGAGAGGAAAGTGTATGTTACTTATATGAGTCATAGACACTACAAGGAAAACACCAGAAAGAGAAGGAAAGCCACACTTTATGATACATTCCGGATGGCGGGAAACTCAGCAGATTAAGATAAATAATGCCCATGACCAGAAATTGTCTGACAACACTCATCCCAACTGAGGACTTCCTTCCGGTACATTCAATAACCACATCTTCTGATCTCGATTCCACAGACAGTCAAGGAAAGTGGCCTGGGACACAATTCCCATGACCTGAAATTCCAGGTTTCTGGAAAAGGTGGATGGGCCAGGCAGGGTCCCGGGGCGGGGGTGACAGAGAATTGGCTGTGCGCTCGCACAGTGTCAAGGTAAGATGGAGCTAACACTCCTACGCTCTTGTGTCCAGGGGAGAATTCCCACGGGAGGAAGGGTTGGGATTTCTGACATGTCATATAGCTGGGAAAAGTACACACACTTAAATCCCCTTACTCATCATAATAACTCAAGAGGAAATGATTATCATCTCTGTGTTACAGATAAGGAAAACTATAGTTCATAGAAGTTAAGTAACCTGCACAAATTTATAATGTTTCAAGTGGAGGCTTGAAATAGTCTTGCTTATTCTGTGTCATGCTCTATTCAACATCCTGTTAATGACAAAAATGGTCCCTAAAACAATCCTTACAAAACGTACGAGTGGATTATAAATTTAGAACACACACATGAAAATAAAAAAGCGTTTATTTTTGCCATAAATGGTTTCTAAAGTATTTCCAGAATATAATCAGAGTTCCTCCAAATTCTTCCTTGACACAAAATATCTGTTTTAGTTAAATCCCAACATCTTATTGGAGGCATCTACATACCAAAAATCAGTAAGTTGGTGTGCTAAGGGCTAAATAACTATTCTCTTACTTCTGGTCACCACAGAGGAAATGTTAAAATGACAGTAGAAAATTGAGGGCAGAACTTTGAATAAAGCCCCCCAAAAGCATACATGCCTCTTTCTAATAGGACTTTTGGCCTTATCAGGAGCCCTGGTCTGAGAGTTAAGCAAAGTGGATGCTACTTCTAAAGTATTGTTTCTGGGGGCACCTGGGTGGCGCAGTCGTCGGTTAAGCATCCGACTCTTGATCTTGGCTCAGGTCGTGGTTTGTGAGTTAGAGCCCCGCATCAGGCTCTGTGCTGATGGTTTAGAGTCTGCTTGGGATTCTGTCTGTCTGTCTCTCTCTCTCTCTCTGCCCCTCCCCCACTGCACACGTGTGCGCGCGCTCTCTCTCTCAAAAAATAAATAAAACTTAAAAAAAAAACATTCCTATTAATCTCTTCATCTCACTCCTCCCTCTGAATTAAATTCATTTCTTACTGAAGCACCCCTCCAATAACAGACCTGTGGGCAGTAAATTCTCTTGGTCTCCGTCCACAACTGTCTTTATTTAATGGTGATTAAATTACAATTTCAGTGTATATGGAATCTAAAAGGACAGCTATTTTCCCTCCACACTCTGAAGATACTCTCATTCATTTGTTTTAGTGGCTTATGCTAGTCTAATTTTTGCTCCTTTCAAGACAATCTGTCTTCTCTTTCTGATTGTTGTTTGGATTTTTTCTTTGGTAATTCTACAGTTTTATTCCAATGTGTGTATGTGTGGGTTTTTTTTTTTTTTTCTTGTCTTCTCTTCTCTTCTCTTCTCTTTTCTTTCTTTTTCTTTTTCTTTTTTTTCTTTTCCATAATTTGTTTAGGTTTACAGTCTTCAAGCTCTGGTGTTTCCAATCCCGGGATCTAGGTATTCCTTCAATTCTGGGAAATTATCAGCCACAGTCACTTCCATTGGCTTTCCTCTGACTCTCTACTGCTTCTTTTGAATAATTCCTGCGAATTATTACTACACAAATGTTGAATCTTCTCTTTTGCTTATCTCTTACCATCTTATTTCTTCATCCCTTGAGGCTTTCTAGGTGATTTCTGTTGTCTCATTAATTCTCTCAACAATCTGCCATTTAAGCTGTCTATTGAGGGCTTAGTTGCAATGAGTATTGTTTTCATTTCTGGTGCTATCAACATAGCAGGCTATTTTTTGTGTGTGTGCCAAATTAAAAAAATATATTCCTTCCTTTATTTCTCCAGTCATTAAGTTTGACTGGAGTACTAATACCAGAGTACTAGAGTACTAATACTCTAGTGTATAAGTTATGTTCCTTGGCCTGGGTTAGCAGGAGAGTAGGTTGGTTGCATATGGGATGCTCTGTGAGATATAGCAGGTCAATGAAGGTCAAGGTGAGATATTTTAAGTGGGGACCTATAAAAAGGTTTTAGTAAAAGAGTGGTATGGCCAGGTCTGCACTCTAGATAAAGTGCTCTGACAATAGCAGGTACAGTGACTCTGAGGAGGCAGAGATCAGATTCCTGGAAGTTCTCGGAATATTCCAGAAAAGACTGTCGCTGGCAGTGTCCATGAGACCAAAAGTCCATGGTGGGAAAGACACTTTATATTTCTCTCAGTTTGACCTCCTGGAGAAAAAGAAACATTCGGTCTCCTGATTAGAATAGTGAAAATGTAACTAACATATCCGTGTCACTTTTTTTTTTTATTTCTGCTGATTATACACAGTTCCAACTCTTTTGTTTTCCTTTGACACACTTCTAGATTCATTTTCGTCTCCTTTCTATAAACACTTGTAAGGGCATTTTACTGATTGAACACCTCAGGCTTTACACGAAATTACTTTGGTTGTTAATCGACAGGGGGGTCATTATTCCGGAATTTTGTTTCTGTTTACATGGACTCAAGACCAGAAGCTTTGAGGGGTGAAGAGGAGTGCTGGTGTTCAGCTTGGCTACTTGAGCTGGAAGCAAATTAGATAAACCCAGGCTCCACGGAAACGAGTGGGCCAAGATTAGGTCCCAAATAAACTCCTGTGGGTTGAAGATTCCTATGCAAGAACAGTCCTTTTTGAGAATTGGGATAATTTGTTTTTGGCAAAACACTGTTGCTTTTTTTGAGGGTGAGAAGAAAAGGGGTGTGGGAAAGGCTCTGGAAATCTTGCAAGACCTCTTGGACATGGACTATGTGTTACAAAACACATTTTTGACGAGTTAAATGTTAACCAATCAAAACCAGACAGATTGTCTTTCCCGTATTGGCTTCAAAATACAGCAGGGGAAGTGCTATTGCTGAATATGGCTGGGAACTTGCTGAACCCAGTCATTTGCAAGAGTGACAGAGTCCACATAATGAGAGGACAGAACTGGCTTTGCTAGATCCTCTTTGCAGGATGTGATTGCAGCCTCCTGGGAGGGAGAAAAAAAAAAAAAAAGAACAATACCAAATCAAAAACAGCTCCAACTGTCAGTAGAGGGTGGTCCAGAATTAAAATTTAGAAGAAGAAGGAGATTAGTTTTAAAGCACCATGAATTCTTTTTGTCATTGAGAACTCATCCAAAAAGCATTTCATGACAACTTTTGACAGGCAATGATCTGGAAGCTGGATATACAGAGACAGTATTTCTTGCCCATTAAATAGCTCTTAAAGTCTCCCTGGGGAAATAGATTTATAAACAGAAAATTACAATATATTGTGATTTCATGGAATTCATGGGGGCAAAGGAAGAAGTGCTAACTCTGGTGAAATTGGAAAAGATCTCGCAGAATTGTTGGCTGTGATGAGGGTCTCAAAAGATGTCTGGGCACACCAGGAGAAGGAAATAGCATATGTAAAGACTTAGAGCCATGAAGGAACATGGTGTTCATACATGAAGAAAGGGAAAGTGTGTCCAAGTTGCAGAAGATCAGATTGGGGCCACGGGTCAGATTGAAATGGCTCCCGCATGGCATGCTGAAGGCTTACTGAGCCCATAATGCAACAGTTGCTTAAATAAGCATTTCAGTCTTTAGATTATAACATCCATTGTTCAATAGAGATATTCGCTTTACTTTCAGGTAAAAAGCACCTCAGTCTTCAAATATTGATGTAGTGGTAATAAGAAGACAAGAGCATTGCCCTCTGCATCTAACAGTGTTAAAAACAGAACACATCATAGAAAGACACAAAGATTTAAAAAACAAAAGAGAAAGAAAGTCCAGTTTAGAGGCATCGAAGATAATTTAAATACTCAGTGTATGTCTGAAAGAAGTTCCATGAAAAAGAATGGAACAAATGGTAGGAAAGCAGCAGCATTAGCAACAAATTTTACAGAAATGAGGGGAAAAAAAACCAACCCTTAGACTGAAAATGAATTCCAAGAATAAAGATAAATTCATATGCATATCATTATAAAATAAAAGAAAACATAAAAGAAGGGATAAGAGAAATAAAATCAGGTATAAAGAAAATCTTGAAGCTGTTGAGGCTGACAAAAGAAATAGCCTAGAAAGGAATGGAAACCAGCAGCCTTCTCAATGATGTCTTCCAAGAGTGAAGGGAAAACAACCATCAAGCTTGGAGTTTATACCCAGCTAAACTATATTGAAGAATGAGAGAAAAATGCCATTTTCAAGCTTGTAAAGACTGTGGAAGTTTACTATCCGTAGAGTTCCCCAAAAGAACATCCAGGGAATGTGCTATTAAAAGAAGAAAAGCGAGGCACCTGGGTGGCTCAGCTGGTTAAGCATCTGACTTCAGCTCAGGTCATGATCTCACAGTTTGTGGGTTTGAGCCCCATGTTGGGCTCTGTGCTGACACCTCAGAGCCTGGAGCCTACTTCCCTCGCTCTCTGCCCCTCCCCTGCTCATTCTCTGTCTCTCACAAGTAAACACTGAAGAAAACATTTAAAAGAAGAAAAGCAAAAGTAGGGATATATAATGAAATAGTTTCTTAAATATTTTTAATTTAAAAATTTTTGCACTTATTCTTATGATTTTTTCATCGTTTTATTTTGTTGTTCATATTCACCTATTGTGATTATCTTCTAACTGAAAAAGTACTCAATTTTAAAGAGCAAATTAAACTCTAGACAATAAAAACAAGATTTGGGGATAGGAGAATGAAGTGTGTATAGCTTTTTATAGTGGTAACCAGGAGGGGAGAGTATATGGATTTGGTCGGAAGAAAGTACAATTAAAGTATATGTTAGAAATTTAAAGTAACCACTAAAAAAATAAAAGTATAATTTGTATATTCTAATCCAACAGAGAATGAGAAAAACATTAAGAAAACCATTTTAGTTTAACATAACACAAAAAAAGGAGAGAAAAAAAGGACAAAGAATGAAAATGTTCCATAGAACAAATAAAAGTATATGGTTGAAATTAATCCAAATATATCATTAGCCATAATAGATATACACAAATTATATGTAATTAAAAGGTACAAATTAGCATGTTAGGTAAAAAAAAAACAAAACAGGATCCAAAATGCAACTTACAAGATATATGCCTAAAGCTAAAATAAACAGAAAGGCCCAAATTAAAAGGATCGACCAATATATGCTACATAAATCCAAAAAAAAGCTGATATAGCAGTATTGGTACCAAATGTAAGGCAAAATGTCTTAATAAGAATAAATAGAGGCACAATATAATAATAGTAGAATAATCATCACGCAGTTATAGTACCGATAAATTTGTATGTGTCTATGCAAAAATTCTCACAATATTGAAATTCTAAATTAACAAAATTAGAAAGAGATATTAATGGATCAAGACAAAATTTAGTATAATTATATTAGAAATTGATAGTGCAAGCCTACAAATCACTAGTAAGAAGAGAGATTCTTTGACCAATTACATTACTGAGTCAAAGGTCTCAGCAGCCCTAATTGATCTAATATGGAACATTCTATCCAACAACTATAGAATATGTGTTTTTGCAACGACACTTGGAACTTTTCAGTGACATATCTTTAAATGAATGTTTCTCAGGATATTTCTTGTTCTGAACATATGTTTTCTCCTATTTTTCACTCAGATTTACTTTCTATGACTTATGTCTTCCATGTGTCTACCGAAGAGTCATCAAGCCAGTAAGATGGTGTCTGCTGTGGCTGTGATTTGAGACTGATGTGTCTCCTGGGAGCTTCCCAACTTGACCAATGTCTTCCTTTTCAGCCTTTGAACAGTCATTAGTAGAAGATTTAGTCACACTGATGTGAATTAAGTTTAAACTTGTGGCCTTGAGTTCTGAGGGGCTCACGTTAGTTTTCGGAAGAAGAAAGTTTCCGTCTGGGACCCTCCTGCCTTTGTAGTAAGGCTCACAAGTCCAGTTGTTATCTGTCCTCTTTGGAAGTCTTCCTGAGGGTTAGTGTGAGGAATGTAGTGGAATAAACCCGAAGATGATGGACACTCACCAGTGCCCTTTAATGTCGTCACTACCCCTGACTACGTTAGCCTTTTACGGTCTTTCCCAAAGAGAACATAATTAAGTTTTCATAATGGGTCAGGGTAAATGCATCCTCTGACCCAGGCCCATCACTCCAGGCTTCCATAGCAGGGCTGGGATGTTTCCTGTTTTCACTTTCCCAGTGACGTAGAAGAAATTAATATGCTGCCCTTTGTAAGTGACAGTGATACTCCAGTCTTACTCTAGTCTGGTCACGCATTGTGCGATGATAAGAGGTTTCCGTGGAGACATAACAACACTCCCATCTCCACACTCCCTTCCAATTTACTTTTCTCCTAAACTGGTTTCATCTGGTATGACCCAAAATCTAATGATGTAGACAAGAGAGGTGTTCTTATCTCTGTTTGAGCGATTTGAGACCAAGAGAAGTAAAAATGACATCTAGAAGGTCTCATGGCTTTGTAGAAATGAAAGGATTACGATCCATGTTGCCTACCTCAAACTTCACTGGCACTCCCACTGCTGGACTCTGACGTACGTTGCACGCTGGTTTCACCAAACAGGGCGCGGTACCGCGCAGCTGCCCAGGAACGTATTTCATTCTGCCAGGTGGGCTTGACAACCCCTGAATATCCTCAAACCATACTTTTGGCTAAAAGCGCACACTCTGGGGCCAGACTGCTTAGGGTCAAATTCTGACTCCAGCGCATAGTCTAAGCTGTGTGACCTTGGGCAAGTTTCTTAATCTCTCTGAACCTCAGTTTCTTCAACTCTAAAATGACGATATGAATTTTACCCACCTCCTAAGGTTGCTGTAGAATGCAGTCGGGTAACAATCCACTCAAAGTGCACAGTAGTGCCTGGCAAGTAACGAGTGCCCTATAGGCGTTCGCTGCTGTGGTGTTGTGGTTACGGCATCAGGGTTACTTGGCTCAGGCAATGAGCTCCGTGTTTACCTGTTATGACCTAAACACTGCAAACAGGTCATGATAGAAGATGAGTTTAGAAGAAATGGAAGCACTTCCTCCATTGATGACACCAAGAAGATTGTATAACAATAAAGGCAGCTGGGTTTACACAGATCAAAGGTTAGACAGGCACACACGTTCTTCTCGCGGTTGCCGTGCTCCCGGACATGGCAAGATCAACACTGCAATAGCGGTGATTTTTCTCCTCATTAAGCCTCTTTACCTCTATAACCAGCTCACTAATCTCAACCCTCCTCACCTCCACATGCCTTGGCGGCCCCGCCTTTTGGATTGTGGTGGAAAGGAATGAACTAGAGTGCGTGAAGTGCCCGCAGCCCAATCCTGTTGATGACAGGGGTCCACCGTCAAGCTACTGTGGCCTGAGGTTCACGCTCTTTTCTTTTCCATCACTTGGCTCACTTCAGTCCAGAACTCTTGGTTCAGCTGTGAAACTCAGGGGCGCCACAATGCCTAGGTTGAAGTCAAAGAAAGCCAACAGGAAACGCTGGATAGTTTCAACTTTCTTAATTATGTGGAAAAGATTTTACTTCCCAAACATCCCTTTCTGTTCTTCCCTTGTCTCCATTCCCTCTTGTAGCCTGAGAGTCCCTTCCTGTGGTCTGCTAGTCTACCTGCGCCCACCTGCTTAGGTGGGCTTTGGCCATCAGTGTGCAAGTAAGACTGTCAAGGACACAGGATCTTTGCTTCTTGGGCTCCGTGAATAATTTCTGATCAGGGCTACCTCCCCTCCGGCCACCTCCCTCCCTGACCTCACATTTCCTCCTCCAAAGGATGTGCCATTCCAGAATTAGAGTCAGAATTAGAGTTGTCTCGTATTGAGTTGCAACCGTGCATCGTCAAGCGTCAGCTTCTAAGTAGGAGGTAATCGGTGGCCAGAAAAATTAAACTTAAGTACATTTCAATCAAATATCAAATGGCAGGTTACAAGTTCTATACAGCAAACGTATTAGGGAAGAAATGGAAGCCCTGGGACACACATAGGATCAGACTTGCTCTGAGTTAGAGCTGACCAAGCACACCCATCACCGCTACGTGAGCTTTTTGGAGCCTCAGGTAAATTACCCACCCTTCAGTTTCTCGTCTGTAAAATGGTAATAACAAGCACTGGGGTGCCTGGTTGCTCAGTCGGTTGAGCGTTCCACTTTGGCTCAGGTCACGATTTCACGACTTGTGGGTTTGAACCTCACGTCGGGCTTTTTGATGATAGCACCGAGCCTGCTCCGGAGTCTCTGTCTCCCTCTCTCTCTGCCCCTCCCCCCCCTTCAAAAATAAAGAAATGTGAAAAAAAAATAATGGCACTTATGCAACGGAGTTATGCAGATTAAATGAGCTTAGGTGTGCAAAGTACTCATGTGGTAGATAGTAAATATTCACTCGTAAATATTTTTTTTTAATTTTTTTTCAACATTTATTTATTTTTGGGACAGAGAGAGACAGAGCATGAATGGGGGAGGGGCAGAGAGAGAGGGAGACACAGAATCGGAAACAGGCTCCAGGCTCTGAGCCATCAGCCCAGAGCCCGACGCGGGGCTCGAACTCACGGACCGCGAGATCGTGACCTGGCTGAAGTCGGACGCTTAACCGACTGCGCCACCCAGGCGCCCCCTCACTCGTAAATATTAACTGTTACGACGTTGCTACAGAATCTTTCTAATATTCTGCTTTTCGAGGGAACAAAATGGGGTAGCAAATAACAGATTCCCACTTGGAATCCTGGTCATTAGTCATAATCAGAGCCCCTGCATTGGTCTGGAAATATTCCAAATATAGTCACAAGGGTGACTAACTGTCCCCCCTCCTTCTTGCGCCGTGCAGTGGACTCAGGTAAGAGCGGAGAACCACGCTGTCAGTGTAGACGGACGGGGGAGACTGCTATATTTCAGGAAAACCCATCTCTGGCTTTTCTCAGACCCAGCAGAGCTGTGAGCAAACTCTTCCTGGCCGAAAAAAGAGTACACATTCATAAGCTGGAGACACAGCCCTCAGAGGTGTGCAACTTCCTGTTTCCCTGGCGAATGCCTCAGAAAACATTCAGTCGGGAATTTTAAAAATTTCCAGTTATTGTCACCCTCCAAATTGCACTGAAAGATGGATGGGGTGAGTCAGGGTGCTGGTGTGGGATAGTCGGCTGTGGGGAGGCTCACAGACTCTGCTTGGCTTTCTCAGTCACTCACAGGGGCCGGTGACCTCTGAATCCTGACCCTGCCTCTGGGTGAGACACTGTGACTTCTCACTCACACACCCAGAGCATCCGAAAACCATAAGGTATTTCATGCAGGTCAATGACTAAACCATTCAGGGAAAACGAATGCCTATTTTTCTTAACAAAAATTTCTCCTGGGATAGTATCCCACTCTGATGGCTCATCACCAAGATGTAACTGTTTAGTGAACTCAAACAGTCTAGTTTGGGCCCTTTCTGACGTCTCTGTGGCCCTCAGCAGTGTGGGCATGGGCTCCATCTTGAAGCCATTTTCCTGGGGCTTCAAGGACTAGACTCTCTTGCTCAGTTTGCCCCGTTCTTTCCCCCTGGCTCCACAGTCCCAAATGCACCCTTGTTTTCTAAGTGCCCCTCAAATGTCTGGAGTTTCAGGGTTTCCTTGGTCCTATTTATTCCCTTCTGGAATTGGGCCAGTGCTTCTTGACCGTGCCCCTATTACAGAGCACTTTAAAGAACCTAATCAATTTCATGGATGTTTCTCTCCGTGAAATTCACACTCGCACTCTGAAACGTGGCACACACTTTCAGGGGCTCCCAAGCCCACCGGGGGCATCCCCACAATCTCCCGTGGATTCATAGGAGAAGGGAGAAAATCATCTCTGACAACGGAGAACCGTCTGGCACTCAGGGCCAGCCGCAGTGTCAGTAAAGGCTCGCGGGCATCCGCAGCTGGTCCGAATTATCCTCCCTGTGGGTGTCGGCAGTCTCACACAATGCCAATGCCACTGCCAGACAGCCACTTGGAGACCATGGCGAAGTGAGACCAAACACGCCTACTGCATACTTTTGACTAAGCACAGACAAAAACAGGGTCAGTGTGTAACCAACAAAATACTGCACATCTCCCTCTTGGCAAACTGGAGTGACTTCACCTGACACTTCTTTATCAATTTCGGTTTGGTCCTTGCTCTCTGCCTTCCTTCCCTGTAGCCAAGATTGATGTAAATATCCCATCCTGGAATTGACTCTATTTTCTTTTTAATGCTTTTGTAACAGCTTTATTGAGATATATAAATTCATATACCATACAATTCACCTATTTAAATAGTATATAATTCAGGGGCACCTGGGTGACCCAGTCAGTTAAGTGTCCGACTTCAGCTCAGGTCGTGATCTCCCGGTTCGTGAGTTCAAGCCCCGCGTCGGGCTCTGTGCTGACAGCTCAGAGCTGGGAGCCTGCTTCAGATTCTGTGTCTCCCCTTCTCTCTGACTCTCCCATGCTCATGCTCTGTCTCTCTCTGTCTCTCAGTAATAAATAAACGTTAAAAAAATAATAAATAATAAAGTATATAATGCAGTGGCTTTAGTACATTCAGAGTTTGAAGCCCTCATAACAATTTTAGGACATTTTCATCACCTCAAAAAGACACCTGTCCCCCCCAGTGCTCCCCCCGCCCCCCATCCTTCCAGCTCTAGGCAACCACTCGTCCACTCTCTGTCTCTATTTTCCGATTCCAGTCATTTCCTGTAAATGGAATAGTGTAGGACCTGATGGCTCCAGCCCAGCCAGGGTCTGTCTCTAAGCACAGGAGAGACAGAGTAAGAACTGCTCAGCTAAGCCCAGCCTCCCCCAGAACTGTGGAGAGGTGATAATAACGTTGTTTCACTCTGCCACATTCAGGACACTTTGTTACACAGCGATGGATAACAGGACCAACCCTAAAGGAGCTGTAGGATCTTATTGGCGCCGACTAGCAGGAGCCAGGAGGGGGACAGGAAGAACTTGTGCATATGAAAGCCCTGTCCTGTGATAGAAGATTCATGTGGGGGCAAGGCCCTGGTTTTAAGATAGTGCTGCTGTGCTGCTGATGTACCTTGGACACACTGTATATATACACACTTTGGAAGCTTGGACACACTTTCTGCAGAGATGCCAGACCTTTCTGGGTCAAACGGTGGAGAAGGGGCTCAAAATGCCCAGAGAAGTGAGCATACTAGAGTAGGTAACCTCTGTAAGGTCAGAAAACCTACCACGTTCCATGGGCAGAAGGGAGGAAGGCAAAGGAACTGCAAGGGGAGAGATTGGTGAGTCTAGCTAATGTCGCTCAGCAGTGCGGCAGCTGCAAAGAAAAGCAGGCTTTAGGATTTTTATGGCCCCGGGGCTTATCTGTGCTGTTCGGTTTTGGGTGTAGTTTGGCGGGCTGTGCAAGGCAGGCGGGCTCTAAATGGCAAAAATTATCTGAGTTGTGTTTACTACAATGGGACACATAAATATTTGGGTTCGATGCCAGCAGGCTTGTCAGCTAATCGGTCTCAGCTGGCTGTGAAGAACAGTCTGGAGACCCGCGCACAGAGGGCATCCTCGGCTCACCCATGAAACAGTTCTGCAGAGCCTCACCTTGTTTTCCAAGTGGAGCCAAGAGCAGAGGAGGACCCCATAAAAGACTCCGGCTACAGCGCAGGCAAGCTGTCCCTGTGGGCCAAATGCCATCAAAGACCCCGTGGTTTTCGTCTGATCTGTGGTGGGAACGGCATCGTGTAGAGTTTTGGGCAAGCGCTGAGAGGAAAAGTGTAGTGCACACCCCTAGGGTTCTGGGGCAAGGCCATCTTGGGAGCTCCTGCTGCTGAGATTTCACAGAGGGCTGGATCGTAGGACATGAAGCCACCAACCACACAGCCAGAACCACCCGTCGTGAGCCGGATGCTGTCAGACCCACCGGGCCATCATTTTGAGTTAGATGTGGTACGTCGGAGCTCAGTGCAAACCGGGATGGAGGGCACAAATAAAATGCGTGTGTATGTAGCCCAGACCATCATGTCGACTACCCCTTCTGTACTGGAATCTCTGGCTCGGGTCTTGATCAACTGACAGAGGAGGAAACCGGCCAAATTTGGTTGACAAACGACTGGGCTAAGCATCGGGGTGCCAGCTAAAAATGGACTGTCCTAAGATACAGCCAACTTAGGATGTGGTCCTAGAAGTCAGTGATGAGGCTAAACCTCCCTCAGGGGCAGAGCTTGGGTGGTGCGTGTGGGCCATTCACACTGCGCGAAAAGAAAAGTGACATGAAGTAAGAATATATATGGACTTGTGGGCAGTAGGGCAAGTCTTGGCTGTTGGTCACGGCCCTGGAAAGGGAGAACTTGCGACATCCGGAATAAGAAGGTCTGTGAAAGAGGCATGTGGATAAGCCTGCAGAGCGGGCACAACGTGTGAGGATTCTGTGTCACATTTCTATGCCCACCTGTAAGTAGACAGACTGATTCTAGAAGCTGACAACAGTCAGCCTCTGTTACCAGCCACCTCCGATCTGCTGCAATAAACACATGATCAGTGCATTCAGAGTAACAGATAAGGAGGTTATGCACAGCTAGGTTCTCACTCACCAATGCTGACAAGCTACTGTTCCTGCATTATCTCCAATATACCAGCAATAGATGCTGATGGTGAAAGCATATGGCACCATTTCTCAGGGTAACCAAATGCCTACTTAGTGGCAAGCTGATTACACTACACTGGGCCATTTCCACCCTTGAAGGGATACAGAGATTCACCTTGGACAGGAAGAAATAGATATTCTGGGTACAGGTTTGGTTTTCTTTGCCTGCGGGGTCTCAGCTAGCACCATTATCCAGAATATTTGATCCACCTACGTGGGATTCCACTTAACTCTGCTTTAGACCGAAGAGGTATGACAAAGCAGCTGTGTCAGGAAGTCACAGGCCCATGGACCCCACCAGTCCTGTGACATAACACACCGCCAGAAGCTGTCAGCCTGACAGACCCTCGGAATGACCAGCTGCAGCGCCATCTTGGAGATGATGCCCCATGAGAATGGGACACCATCCTCTGGATTCAGTAGACGCACCAAATCATATATGATGTTCTGACCCTGATAAGAAGAATACAGAGTCCAAGAACCAAGAGGTTGAAATAAGCATGATCTTGCTTACCATTATTTCCAAAGATCCGCTTGGGAAATCTGTTCTTCCCATTCCTGAAATCCCAGGGTCAATATAATTGCCGATTCCCAAGGTGGGGCGGGGGGAATCATGACGAATATTGCAAAGGTCCCATTAAACTTTAAGCTGTGTCTGAAGCTTCATAACTTCGGGGGTCCCTGTGTCAGCGGTCCAGCAATTGAGGAAGGGATCACCAGACCGGCAGGTGTCATTGACCCTGACGTTTGGGAGGAGGTGTAGCTGCTGTGGCACGATGCAGGGAAGAAAGAGATTTGGCCCTCAAGTGGTCCAGCGAGTGGCACTCTCCAGCCCAAATACGACAAGAAATCGGCACGTGTAGCAGCCATGAACTGAGCGTGTCCTATACCAGGGATCCCTCAGGGACAGAGGTCACACGCCAGTAAGCCACCCGTAGAGGTGCTGACGAAGGATGAGGGGCAACTAGAACAGACAGGAGAGGAAGGAGATGGGGAGTACGTCTTGCAGCTGAGGGCTGTTACGGTGGATACGGTTCCTTCCACTGACTTTCTTGTAACGTTTCCTCGGGAAAGGGGCCCAGCCACAGCGCCACAGCATCAGTTTCCATGTTGGGGCAAACTCACTTCCTGTGCTGGAAAGGGGAGAGGAGGCTGGACCCCCAAATCACTTGAGGAGCGTACCGAAATTGCAAATTCCTGACTGTCAGAGATTCGGACGTGACGGGCCTCAGGCATCTGTTTTTACGCTCACACAGTAGCCCGGGAGACTCCGATGTGAACGATCTCTGATTCCGTGTCTCCTGGAGTCCAACAGGCAGCAGCAGCCTGGGGCTCAAACACAGGGCCATGAACCAGGTCCGTGTCCTGTCCCCACATGGGCTTCAGGGCCCAGCAATGCATTCTAGGGTTGCACGGAAGGCATGAGCCCCAAGGCAATCAAGCATTTGAAGTGTGGCTGGTCCAAACCGAGGTGTGCAAATACGGTGTAGACACCAGGCCATGCATGCCTGGTGTGAACCAAACATGTGAAAGCTCTCGTTCACCACGGGGGGGCGTTGATTACGAGCCGGACTGACAATATTTTGGATAGATGAGGTTGCATAAGACTATTACAAAATGAATTTCACTTCTAAAAAACTTTTTTTTCATGAGGCTACTAGAAAACTTAAAACTGCATTTGTGGTTCATCATCTCTCTCTGTTAGACGGTGAGCTAGTCTGGACAGTCCACCCTGTCCCCAGACCTCAGATATGGTGTCCCCGGGGGGAGGGCGGGGGGACCTTCCCAGAAGCTCACGGCGCATTACTGAGAATGCTCTCCTGTGGTCTGAGTACCCCACGGCTTATAACAAGCTCCTGGAGACCAGAACCCATCTCTTTGCCAACTGCGGCTTCCCAGCACAGTGGGCACACCTGAGGGCAGAGCCCAGCTGACCGAATAGAGAAGAGGTAGCCAGATTAAGTGCCTTGCCCACTCTCTAGGTCACAGCTCCAGATTGGACTCCCCGCCTGTCTGTAAGGCACACACCTTTGGAACATGACACATACCGACTCTCGGGGGGCCCATCCTGGAAGGTGATGTGCAGACCCCACTTCCACACTTTTTCTGTGATTTTTTCCTCCCTCCGGTGGGGTGTTCTGACTCACCACTGTGCAGCTAGGTTGCTAAACACCGAAACTAGCCCTTGCCATTGATACTTGAGAAGGAGACCGGTAAGAAACCCAGACTAAGGCGGCCGGTGACCGACAGCCACCGTGCAATAACCGCTGCGGCCACCAGGGGGCAGTGTGTGACCGCCGTTTCTCGCCCGGCTCCAGGCTTCACAGCCTCCAAGCCGTTTCCGCCAAGAGGGCAGGTCTCCGTTCTAAGTGGTGGCCTTTGCCGCCTCTCTCGACGGGACTTCATTGAGTGATAAAACTGAACTTTGTGACACAAAGGCCTACAACAGCCGCGGTCTAAGCCATTCACCGTGGCAGGAGAAGGTGGCCTTCGCTGCCGGATTACTGCTGGAAGGGTATCAAATCAAAGCATTGTTAGCCACCAACGGACAAGGATGCCTGGCCTCTGTTCCCCAAGGCATGAGTCCTGTCTGGGACACTCCTGCGTTTCTTTTGTTTCTCTCCTTCCTTTCACACACAAGGACATGATTTCTGTTTGAAGTAATGCAGCAGGCCATCGGAGATGAACTCTGAGCTGAGATGCCCCTCACTGGAGCTCCAAATTCCCTCACCTCCTGGACATTTGCACCCCATGCCCTCCTCACCTCCCCCAGCCCCCACACTGGCTCCACGCCCCACCGCCCTGTGTCTGGCAGCCTCCCTCTCGCCCCGACTGCCCATGACCTTGTTGTGCTCACTCTCACCAACTTTCCCCCGGTTCCTGCTGGGCCACCTGGAAATCCCGCCTCCCTCTCATCTGGGGATCCCGCTGCCCCTGCACACTGAGCCTCATCCAAGAGACGTTCCTCCCTGTGAGTCTGTAACCCTCTGGCCTGTCCTGCTCTAGTCCGGAAGGCTGCTAACGTCCCTGTCCCCGGGCTTCCTATGGGGCACACATGGTCATCACCGGGGCCTGCCCCTCCCCTTTGGGAGGGCAAAGTTGCATCCTCTGGCTGGATAGACTTCACCTCTACCCATGTTGGAATAGATTACCTGGACTTGGGGGCACCTGGGTGGCGCAGTCGGTTAAGCGTCCGACTTCAGCCAGGTCACGATCTCGCGGTCTGGGAGTTCGAGCCCCGCGTCGGGCTCTGGGCTGATGGCTTGGAGCCTGGAGCCTGTTTCAGATTCTGTGTCTCCCTCTCTCTCTGCCCCTCCCCCGTTCATGCTCTGTCTCTCTCTGTCCCAAAAATAAATAAACGTTGAAAAAAAAAATTTAAAAAAAGATTACCTGGACTTGAATATAAGGACCACAACCCAATTAGCTGAAACAGTCAGGGGACTAAGGGGAAAGAGGACCTTGCCAAGTGGCCTGGGATGAGTGGAATGAACAGCAAACACACCTCCTTTGATCCTTACAACCCTTCTTTCAGGTAGAAACCACCCCCATTTTACAGGTGAGGAAACAGAGGCTCACGGGAGGTTAAATAACCTGTGCCGAGCCGTCCGGGACCCACAGTTCAAACACATGGGTGTGGTTTCAAAGTTCATCCTCGTCGCCTTGTAACTCGAGGCTCTCTGGACAAGTGCTCTCACCCCATCTCGCGGAGGAAGGGTTCAGATGGAGGGAAGCCACAGCCGCCGTTTCTCACCCGGCTCCAGGCTTCACAGCCCCCAAGCAGTTTTCCCCAGGACAGCCGGTCTCCGTTCTAAGCGGTGGCCTTTGCCGCCTCTCTCGACAAGACTCCACCGAGTGATAAAACTGAACTTCGTGACAGAGATGTTTCGCTAAGTGAGTTCATACGGATGCAAAAAATTTAAATCCCAAGCACGTTTGAAGTGACAGTCCACTTCCAAAGGTACCTTTTTTACCTACTAGCCAGTCTCTACGTTACACTTTTAAAAGGGAAACATTCCCGTGTGTCGGGTCCCCGCCCCGGTCCTTTCCCCAGCAGCCCAGAGGGCAGAGGCAGACACCCGCTCCCGCAGCTCTGAACCAGGGAAGCGACTGGATGTAATTCCCGCCTCCACCACAGGGTGGCAGTACAGCATGGGAGGAAGGGCTGGGACAGTTCAGTTCTGCCCTGAGAAGCCACTATTCGACGACGTCATCCAGGCTGGCAGTTCCCTTTGAGGGCCCGCACGTGTGTGCTGAGGGGAGTGTTTAGGGAGGGAGAGAAGCTGTGTCCGCGGGCTGAGGGTTCTGGAAATACACCTTGCCCCATCTGACATGGGGACCTAGAAGGTCAGAAATACCTTGCTTGCCAACATGGTGCAACGGACCCTGCCTTTGGACCCTACACTCCCTAAGGCCAGGCCTGTTCTCCCTGCATAAAGAGTTGAGGTTCCCTGCTCTGTGGGCATCGTTGACTTGCTCTTGCCTCCTCACTCTCAGTCTAAAATGCTCTCCAAAACACACTCTCCAGCTTACTCACCATTCCCCCCACCTCTGCTTTGGTCCTCATGGTCAAGTCCAGTTGCCTCGTGGGATGTCAGGGCCTGCTAACACTTAGCCTGAGTCTTTGCTCCTATCAACCCCCTCTGCCCATTTTTTCCTCCGGCCACACTTGTCTCCTTCCTGACTGCCCCTCACGGGGCTCCGCGTTCCCATCTCATGCCATCCCCTATGCCTTCCTCGGCCACCTCGTCATCTTCTGAAGGGACCCGGCCGTGGCCCAACATTTCACACATATCTCTGGACCCCTTCCCTGGGGCCTGAAATGTGAACGAGAATCAGCCCATCCCTTTCTCGCTGACTCAGTCACCTGTCTCGTGTCGTCTTGTTTTACAGATGAAGATACTGAGGCACAGCCGTGTTGACTTGCCCCAGGTCTTACAGCCAACATAGGCGGGTGGAGGACCATACAGTGCCAGTTCCGTGTGGATGAGCACACCCCCTGCCCTGAACTCAGAGGGGGTGGCTGCCGCCATGTTGCTGGGTGACCGTGTCCTGATTCCCTGAACACGAAGTGTGGAGATAAGAGTTGAGCCCCGCTTGGGGCACGTGCTGGCTGAGTGGTCTCAGGCAGGCAACGTTACCTCTCTCTGTTTCTTTATTTTAAAAACTGGTGGTACGGATATCAGGGTCGTTGTGACCACTCACCCTAAAATACAGTGTCGGGTTAGCAGAGTCTGTGCCTGTAGTGACTACCCTACGTCACTGGATCCCCGCGAGCCCAGACTCGGAAAACACCAAGAAATGCAGCCGGACCCCAATGGTCTTGTGAGGCTTCTGAATAAACACCGTAACTCAGAACCATGTGACGGGAGACACAAACGCGATGGAGAGTGAAGGATGAAAATGCACGAGAAAGGATCAGACGGGGGGGCCGTCTTGGCAATAACTCCCAAATAAAGCAAGATCCATGTGATTGCTGCCCCGTGGGCACCGGATGGAAGCGGGGGGGGGGGGGGGCTCAAGGTGTTTCCTCTCATTTCCAGAGAGCACCCCCCCCACTTCAGAGGGACCCCATTTCCCTTCAGCCTCCTGCCTGCAGCCTGAGGGGAGGGTGCCAGCCCCCGGACACCCACCCCACCAGCCCGTGCACAGGGAGTCTCTCCGGCAGCCCTCAGGTGATTCTCCAGCAGCCCTCAGTTGACGCTTCGATCCCATAGCCTGACTAAGAGGAACACAACATCTAAGCTGGCTGAGCCATGCCTACACCCTGTCCAGGAGTGTTGGAGCCGTGGCCGAAACAAACAGTCTTTTCGGGTGACGGTCACTCTGAACTGAGAGCCCGGGCACTGTGGGCCACCACCTACCGCACCAGGCAGAGCCAGTCTGCTGGGAAAGAGGTATGGAGAGAAAGATGGAGAAGAGCAACAGGAAAGGACGTTGGACAGAGAGCGTTCACAGCCACAATTGAGCCGTAGGCTCCCGTCTTCCTGAAGGGGATGCCTGCTCCTAATGACCCCCCTACCACCGGTGAGGCTGCCTCGGGCTGGTCTCTGTCACCTGACGCCTGTCAAGTCCTGGCTGCCCCATCACCCTGGCTGAGGTTGGAGGCCCCAGCACACCGTGGCCAAGAATTGACGGCTCCTGGTGGCCTTGTTGGCAGCATCCAGGGCCCCACCGCCCCAACCCCTTCCCTGACCTGGGCTGCACAGGAAGAACAGAGACGTAGCACGGGCGAGAACTTGGCCGTAAAGAGAAGTGCCCTCGGCCTTAGCGGCTGAGCTCCTCTTGGGACAGGCAAGAACCTGACACTCCACCATCTGGGTGGCCTGACACCCAGCCGCCCTTGTTGATACTTTGGGCAGCCAACACCCGCACAGCCACCACCTTCGCACTTGCACACGTGGCCGGCCACAGGAAGCCGAGGCTGGACGGCAGGCACACAGGAAGCCTGGTTAGCATTCTCCAGCCCTTGCCTGCTCTGGGATGTGGGCTACGTGTAAAGACCTGGATTGCCCATCCTGTCTTCACGGACCCATGGTGTATGCTCCTGTATCATCTGAACTGTCCCCATCTGCCTCCTGGCATCTGGGGGCCTGAGTGGCCGCACAGGCTGGAGAGTTTGATCAATCTCCGAGCCTCTGCTGCTTTGACTCCCCCTTCACTGCACGTGCTCCATTCATGACTCACGTCCATTATCACCTGATTCCCCGGTCTCCAGGATGCGCTCAGCAGCTCTGCCCACCTCTTCTGTATCTCAGGCTATGTGTGAAAATCATTACAATGTTGCAGATACACAAGCTCAGGAAGGAAAACGCTCCCGCTCTGAGGCAGGAAGACCAGGCCACGGGGGAGTGGTCCCATCCCGAGATCCCTTATCAGTGATCTTTCCATCCCCTCCCCCACAGCCACATGTTTGTTTGCTAAAGAACTTTGACGGAGATGGAAAAATGCTCACCGTCCAATGTTACCTGTGAAAGGAAGGCCGAGAACTGGATCACAAAATGTTAACAGCAGTTATTTCCGGGTGGTTGAAGGACAGGTGACCTTTTTTTCCTTCTGTTTTCTTTTTTCTGTTTTCCACAAGGAGTGTGTATTCATTTTATGGTAAGAAAATAAGAGTTATCTGAAAAGAATTCATCACCAAAAAACTGGGGGGTAAGCATCTTAAGAGTGGCTGTCTTTGCCATTGGTGGGGACGCAAACTGGGGCAGCTGCTCTGGAAACCAGTGTGGAGGTTCCTCAAAAAATTAAAAACAGAACTACCCTCGACCCAGCAGTTGTACCACTAGGGATTTACCCAAGGGATACAGGAGTGCTGATGCAGAGGGGCACATGTACCCCCAATGTTTATAGCAGCACTTTCAAGAATAGCCAAAGTATGGAAAGAGCCCAAATGTCCATCAACTGGTGAATGGATAAAGAAGACGTGGTTTATATATACAATGGAATACTACTTGGCCATGAGAAGGAATGAAATCATGCCCTTTGCGACGATGTGGGTGGAATGGGAGGGTATTATGCTGAGTGAAACGAGTCAGTCAGAGAAAAACGGGTATCACATGTTTTCACTCATTTGTGGAACTTGAGAAACTTATCAGAAGACCTTGGGGGAAGGGAAGGGGAAAAATAGTTTCAAACAGGGAGAGAGGCCAACCATAAGAGACTCTTAAATACAGAGAACAGAGGGTTGATGGGGGAGGTGGGGGTGGGAGGAAAGGGGTAATGGGCACTGAGGAGGGCACTTTTTGGGATGAGCACTGGGTGTTATATGTAAGCGATAAATCACGGGAATCTACTCCCAAAACCAAGAGCACACGGTATACACTGTATGTTAGCCAACTTGACAATAAATTATATTTACAAAAATGAAAATAAATTAAAAATAAAATAAATAAAAAATAAAATAAAAGAGAGTGGCTGTCTTTGCACAGAACTATGTTTCTAGCCACCAGACTAACAACAACTGAGTCATGTTCTGGAGTTCTAGAGAAGATCATTTATCTCGAGATCTACATGCCTGAAGCATCCGAAGAACAAAGTTTGCGATAAAATAATTGGTAAGAAATGACCGGGGCACCTGGGTGGCTCAGTGGTTTAAGTGTCGGACTTTGGCTCAGGTCATGATCTCACTGTTTGTGAATTCGAGCCCCGTGTCGGGCTCTGTGCTGACAGCTCAGAGCCTGGAACCTGCTTGGGGTTCTGTGTCTCCCTCTCTCTGTGCCCCTCCCATGCTCATGCTCTCTCTCTCTCTCTCTCTTTCTCTCTCTTTCTCTCAATCTCTCTCTCAAAAAATAAATAAATGTCAAAAAAAATTTTTTTAATGTTTTTTCAAAAAAGAAGTAACAGTAACAATAAACACTTTTCCTGGAGCACTTGCTGGGTGCTGCATGTGTTAGGCATTTTATATCCACAATCTCAAGCCCTCCTCACAACAACTCGGGGGGTAGACACTGTAATTGAACCCCTTTTGCAGATGGGAACACTGAGGCTCAGAGGTGTCTAAGTAAGCCGCACATCCAGCTGCCAGGGAAGATGCTGGCACTTTGTCCTGAATCAGCCCAGACCCGCTGCTCTCCAGTGAGCAGGGACCTCACTCCAGAAACGTCATGTTCTCACTCATTCTCCTTTCTCAGTTCTGGATGTTTCTAGGGAGAAGCTCCCTGTTGCATAATAAAGAATTTGGGGAGATTTCAAAACCCTTGGCATTTCCCCAGTGAGAGCAGTGTCTTTGTCATTCATGAGCCCCTGGGAGCACGCCTGAGTTTATGTTCATGAGGTGATCCAAGGTGGGTCTCTAGATAGCTTCTGGATGGGGTCTGATCACCAGCGGAACTAACCATGTGATTAGAAGTTTGCAACCTTGAGGGGCGCCTGGGTGTCTCAGTCAGTTAAGCGTCCGACTTCGGCTCAGGTCATGATCTCATGGGTCGTGAATTCAAGCTCCCTATTGGGCTGTCTGCTGTTAGCACAGAGCCTGCTTTGAATCCTCTGTCCACACCCCCCCCCCCTTCCTGCATGCTCTTTCTCACTCTCTTTCAAAAATAAATATTAAAACAACAAGAAAAAAGAAGTTTGCAACCTTAAGCCAGCCTGATCTCTGGATAGAGGGGTGCCAGCTATGGAGTTCGATCACATGGCCAGTGATTTGATCAATTATGCCTTTATAATGAGAACCTGATAAAACCTCTGGGCACTGAGACTCAGTGAGACTCCTGATTGGTGAGCACACATCAGGGTGAAGGTGACAGACCCTGACCGCACAACATGGGGGCCGAGAAGCTCTGAGTCAGGACCCTCCCAGACTTTGTCCCTATGTATGCATTCATTTGGCTGGGTGCTGAACTGTGTCTTTCATAATAAAACTATAAACATAAGCATTTGTGAGTCATTCTAGAAAATTGTATGGACCTGAGGGGTCATGGAAACACCTGAATTTGTAGGCACTCAGTCAGAGTACGGGTGGCCCGGGGAACCCCAAACTTGTGGCTGGCTTCTGAAGTGGGAGCAGTTCCGTGAAAGTCACAGCTCTTAACTTGTGGGATCTGCACCAGCACCGCTGTCCAGGTAGAAAGGGCCAGAACTACATCTCAGGACACCAGCTAGGGATGGTGTCACAACATGCCTTCCCTCCCCCCACCTCACGCTCCTTCTTTGATAAGGGGGAAACCCTATGTCTGAAGGAAGCTGGAATTCTAGTGCACATGGCTGGCAAGGATGGATTAAAATCAGCTTATTTTCAAAAAAACCTTCCTTTTGGCCGAATGTTAAATCCACTTGATGTACAATAGCTTCAGAATGCATTTCAAACGAGCTGGACGGCCGCCATGTTGGGAGCTGCCCGGTGCCTAGTCAGAACAGTGGGAAGTGATACGAAGTCCCCTAAACCTGCACAGCAAAAGAGAACACTGTGGGTCAAGGCAACCCGCAGAAAGGTTGTTCCCTGACCTTCTGTCTTGTAGGTCAATGGAATGTCGGTTCGTTCTTCTCCCAACTGCCTCTGAGAGACTTGAAAGAGCGTGTTGTTGGGTGCTCCTCTGCAGAGGAGGGTGAGTGATAGAGGTCACAGGGTTCCCTGTGACCTCAAGTGCCACATTTATCTAAGCTCAAGGAGAAGGGGGAGGGAGCCTCAATGGGAACCGTGGCTTTTGTTCTTTGCGTGAACTTCAGGGGAAATACTCATCGTGAGGCTTCATGACGTCATCTTTGGAAGGATGAGGGTCAAATGGGAGGCATCCAGGGCTCTGGGTTCACGGAGCAGCCAGTTTCTTAAGACTAGCGGGGTGGACACTGGCCCTGCAATGAATCTGTAACTGACAGCCGGCCCGAGAGCCTGAGACAGAAGCAGGGGGAAGCAGTCTCTCGGTCAGGGGACCGTGGACAGTCCCGGAGCCATGACTCAAGGAAGACACGCTGGGATTTTCCATTTGTCCTTCAGCCAATGTGATTTTTCTTGCCTACCAGGTTTGCCGCTTATTAAAAATTATCTCTGGGCAATACTTCCGGGTATGTTTTGGGTGAGCATTTGGAGGTTTAGAATCAGCCTCCAATGAAAATGCAGGTATTTCTTGCGTTGGCTCACCGGCGACATGGCCGCAGACCCCTCATCCTGGTGGTCAGGAGAGCAGCTCGGCTCCCTCCCTTCTCCCCCAGAGCCCTGGCTGGTTTCCACCTCAGCAACGGAACTCCTTGGCCTGGCTGTTCAGTAATCCTCGGCCAGCTGGCTGCCTCCTTTTCCTCTGGGAGCGCAGTGAATCACACCTCCACAGTGCTGTTGGCCCCTTGCAAGCCCCGAGGGCCGGGGGCCTGTGTCTGCCAGCTCAGAGGATCCGCAGCCCAACTTCTGAGCGGGGATCACGTGGGACCCTTGAACTTCTGAGCACGGAAGGCTTCCCAGCCCCAGGGGAACAACACAGATCTGGAGACCCGCAGAATTCAAACGGTGCAGGGCTGGCTGCTCACCGGGTGGGGCAAGCTTTCTGGTTCCCCTCTCCTTAGAGGCCCGTGCAGGAGGGCAGGGGGTGGGGCTGGGGGTGTTCTGGCAGGCGGGCCCAGCAAAGGAGCGCACCACTTGGTCCTTTCCGTGCATCCCCCTCAGCTGCCCTCAGAAAAGGCACACTTCCATCTCACGCAATCTCCGGCGGCTTGGTCGGGGCACGAGCGGGACACCAGGAGCACGCCGGTCATACATACTAGCAAACACTTAGCCGAGGTTTCATTTCAATGGCTCGGGGCTGCAGCGCTGGGAGGGAGGTGACCCCTGCCATACCCTTTGTACCACTGGCATCAGAGGCACACGTTCCAAGGCTAGACCTTTTTCAAAAGGGGAGATAGGACAGGGTTTTAGCTGCCTCTACCTGGGGCGACTAAGGGATCCTCTGGATGGAGCTTGAGCAAGCATCCTAACTAGACATCAGCGGTGCGGGAAGAGAAAAGCCAGGCCACGCACGCTTCCCTCCCGCAGCTTGGCCAGGCTGGACCACGTCTGCAACAGGCCTCTGGCCCGGGGAAGGGCCCTCAGCAAGGTGGCCTGTGCCCCAGCGATGCCCCTGCTCCTTCCAACCTGCTGGGCTGCCTGTCCCTCTCACCGGGCGAAGGCCTGGGCAGGCTCAGCCGATGTGCAGGCTGGGCCTGCAGGGCTGCAGCAGAGGCGGGTGGGGAATCAGCCTGTTACTTTCTTTTTTTTTTTTTAATTTTTTTTTCAACGTTTATTTATTTTTGAGACAGAGGGAGACAGAGCATGAACGGGGAAGGGGCAGAGAGAGAGGGAGACACAGAACCGGAAGCAGGCTCCAGGCTCTGAGCCATCAGCCCAGAGCCCGACGCGGGGCTCGAACTCAGGACCGTGAGATCGTTACCCAAGCTGAAGTCGGATGCTTAACCGACTGAGCCACCCAGGCGCCCCTACCTGTTACTTTCTTAAAATGGTCCTGTCGCACGAAAAGAAGTTCACTCCTATGCACTATTAACTGGGGGATTCCGTGGAAAGTTCCTTGCTTACCTGGTGAAGAGCCAGGGATGGTAAGCCCTCCCTGTGCGTCCCGGGCACCATCATTGCCTGAGGCGTGCTCTGCCTTTGCAAGGTGGGGATGAGGTCAGCCTCCCAGGGGAGCGGGTGTGTGTGTGGGGGGAATCTGGGAGCTGATTGTGCAGAGCCCCCTTCGGCCCCTCTCTCCCCTCTCCTGCTTCCCTGGAGCAGAGCAGCTCTGGGCCCCGTGTGAGTCCAAAGACACCTCCTCCCCTCCCCACTCTCCCACATGCCGCCCGTCATATGCTGCCAGAAGGTGGTCTTAGAAGTCATTTTCCCTGAGAAGATCAAAATAATTTCCCACTCCAGTCTTGTCCCCAGCAAATTCCATTCCACACGTCTGTGGAAACCTGCCCTCGTCCTTGTCACCTTCTCTTAACTCCCAGGAGGGCAGGCATCTGTCCCATGAGCCAGTTGGTTTCGAGGCTTGTTCTGTTCACTGTAACGTCAACCCCTTTCTCTCTTCTGCCTCTTTTTTACTGGAGGATGGACACAGTTAAGCTTCTTGTATGACGGAAGGAAGGAAGGAAGGAAGGAAGGAAGGAAGGAAGGAAGGAAGGGACCGAGGGAGAGAGGAGAGAGGGAAGGGCAGGGGAGGGGAAGGGAGGGAGGGGAACAATCACAAGAAAAATCCAACTTTCCTCCTCTCCTTGACCCACCGTGTCTTTCCTTTCCCTTAGAAGTAGCATATTTCATACTCTGATTTCTCCCACCTCAGTAACACCACTAGTGCTGTAACATGTTGTATAGAGGATGGAAGCATCCTGTCACTTAATCACAGTGCTTTCTCTTTCTTCCTGGGAACACAGAGTAACATGTGTCTTCGTCTAGGTGGCCATCTTGGATGTGATGAAATGTGGCATGCTACTCGAAAGAGGCCACCAAATTCCCCTTTGTAACACATTTTTTGTCCCTCAGCTGTTGTCATCTGGCTTCTGTTCCCAACCATTCCACTGAAAAGCGCTTCCCATGGTCACCCAGTTCTAGTTCCCAGCCCCAGTATTTTCCAGTCCGTGTTTTCCTTGACCTACATGTTGTTTTTGGCAACATTGGCCTCCTGATATTTGCCTTCCTGTTTCTAGACCACCCCTGCTGTCTCCTGCCATCCAACCTTCCTCTCTTCCCCTGCCACCCTCCTTCCCATGTGCCTACCCCTCCTCTTGGCCTGTGGGGTCAGCGTTCTTGGGGCTCGTTCTTCAACCTACCCCACCTGCACCTGGCCATGGCACTCTTCACCATTTGCTTCATCTGTCACCTATGTACCAGACGCTCCCGAGTCTGGACACCTGCCTGCAGCATGTCTGTCCTTGTACCTTCATTCCCTCTCAACCTGGAACCATTTTCTCCGCACGGAGCATAGGGCAATGTCTGGAGACATTTTTGGTTGTCACAAGCAGGAGTGGATGCTCCTGGCATCTAGTGAGCAGTGGCCTGGAATCCACTGAACGTCCTACGCCATGCGGGACCGTTCCCCCACAAAGGCTACCCGATGCACAACAGCAACAATACAGAGGTTGAGAAGCCGTGTCACATGCCCTTCAGATGGACAATGACCCACCAAATGCCCTCTGATCATCTTCCACTGGGTACTCTGTGCTTGTCTGTCCCTCCCACTGGGCTAGATGCCTACAGGCTCACAGTGCTTTGTTCACCTCCCTGTCTCTGGTCCCCATCGAGGAGTCTGAATAGAGTCTTAGGCATCCAGGCAACGCTGTGAATTAGTGGAATGTGTAACTACTACCAGCGTCATATCCCCAGATAGAATGTATGTCATCTGAAGGCAGGGACCCTCATAGCCTGCCAGTGGGTGTCGAGAGGGAAGGGTGGAAACCGCAGGGGAAGCGGAAGATTCCAGTTCAGGTGAGACGACGTATAGAACCCAGGATCCCACGCCTCTGCTGGGCTAATCATGCCTGTGGCCACATAATGCTGGGGAAATTTTAAAAAGCCAAAAAACAGTTTAGATTCAATTACTATTTCTGAAAAGTATAAAGAGGTTGAATAACTAGGTAGAGGAGGCATAATCTAGGTCTACGTTGGTAAAGTGAGATTTTTTTTTAAGCTAATATTAACAGAAAGATGGGCCCAGATTATCCTTGGAATAGTAAGTCCATTATGAATTAAAACCAAAGGGGGAAAGCTGCCCAGAAAAGGAAAAAAAAAAAAAACAAACAAAAAAAAAAACCAGAGGAGAAAAGGATGAATAAGATATTTTGGCAGTGGATTAATTGTTCCATCTATTCTAGCATTTTCTTATTAAATTCTCATTTGGGTAATACAGAACATCTTTAGGTTCCCCAAATTACCTACACTTTTATGAAATGCCGAATAGATTGCACCCCTACCATTTCACCTCAAACTCTGCTTCTGAGTCTACATGGGAGGTGGGTTTTTTAAATTTTTTAATGTTTATTTATTTTTGAGAGAGAGAGAAACAGAGTGTGAGCGGGAAGGGGCAGAAAAAGAGGGAGACACAGAATGTGAAACAGGCTCCAGGCTCCGAGCTGTCGGCACAGAACCCAACGTGAGGCTCGAATTCACGAACCGTGAGATCATGACCTGAGCCGAAGTTGGATGCTCCACTGAGACACCCAGGCGCCCCCAGCAGAAGGCGTTTTCTTTAAACAAAGCCTTGAACTGCACCCGACTGCCCGCTCACATGAACTGAATCTATGGCATGTGCCCCATTCCTCGGGAACCCCATTTTCCTCCCGTCCTGTCTATAAACCTTGTGTGTTGTACTTTACCTTGACCTACTCCACGGCATACGGCTTTGTAAGCCAACGATTTTTTACTGAAAGTGGAGAACAAATTCTTTTTTTATTTTTTCCTGCATTCATGTGGACGCCTTAGGTGAGGGCTCTAGTTATGGAAGCAAAGACATCGGGGCTCATGAGAGAAGTCCTCCCTTGTGAATTAGGAAAGCTCAAAGAGTCCCTATGGTTGCAGAATCCCTGCTGGGAGATGGGGCGGGACACCTGGGTCTCCCACAGGATGGAAGTCCCCTGGGGACTTGCTGACGTACCTACAAGCGCGTGCTCGAGGGCCACATGCGTTATCCCCTATATCCCTTGAAGGGAGAGGATCACTTATAAAAGAGAAAGCAGTTCAGTTCTTAGACATCGAACCTTATTCGCATCCTTCCCCAGAGTCTGGCGAAGGGATAAAATGAAGGAAAAACGATTATGGTCGTAACCGGCGTGCCTCCCAGGTAGGCACCCTCACGGACGTCCCCACCGGCAGGTGCATCAGCACCCCAATTTGGGGAGGAGGAATGGGAGTCTCAGGACAGACGCGCACTCAGCTTGTCTGTGTGTGTGTGGGGGGGGGGGGTGGGAGTGGGGGTGGGTAGGGTCTGGGTCCAAACACAAGCTCTGGATCCTTCCCAGGGAAGCCGCTCTCCCTTCAGCTATGGATCAAATAAACGACCCTGGAACAATTTCAGTACAAAGCGTTTTTTATTGACATCGTAAGAAACATGGTTCTTTCTTTTTGTTACAAAATGAGTAGGTGGTTCTGAAAGCAAAAGTAGAGTCCACGCGTGGCGGGACCGCAGCCCCGGGCATGAGGTGGGCTTGGGGACCTCACCGCACGGCTGCAGGCTGATCCGAGACGGCCCCGGGCCGGCCACATCCGAACACTACGCCTACAATCCTTAAATGTATTTACAGGTGTTTTCTTTTAAAAAAGGATTACACGTTTTATTTTTTTAAAAATCTAAAAAAGGCGAAAAAAATGAAGTTGTATCTTATTTTACACGTTTGCAGGATACACAACGGTAACTTGTCAGAAGAGAACATCCTCCATCAGTTCAAAACAACACGGGAAACCGGGTTACAAGACAGCTCAGACTCGGCTACAATCGTGTGCTCGCGGCCGGCCGGGGAGCGCGCGGCCCGGAGCCCCGGTCCATCCATCGGGCGACACCAACTGGTCCCTCGCATCGACGAGATTAACATAAAATAAGGCACATACATCGCAAGAATCACAACTGCGGCTCGAGAGGATGAGCCAATATATGAGGAGCAGGGTGCAGTCTCGTCAGCTCTCCAGAAAAGAACACGGAATGGTTTAACCTGTGAAACTATGGTGAACACAGATGTTCAACAGGAGGACCATGTACGAGCCTGCATTGAAAGGCAGGATGTGAAACTAGGCAGTTGCTGCTGTCTCCCTCAACGCGTGGGGCAGGAAAGCAGAGAGAAGGTTGGAGGCTGGGGTGGGTCCTGTCCCAGCTGACACCAAGTCCACAGACTTGTACGTGGCCCCGACAGACCCTCCTTCCACTGACTGTCCAGCATCACTGCTCTCCCGGAAAAGTATGCCTTCTTCCTCCCTCTCCCCTCGTCCCCCTCTTTCTGAGACTTCCATGGAGAGAAGCCAAATGTGGAGCTGAAGCAAGAGTATCTCCTGCAAATCTAAGGGTAGAAGGTAAAAGTAGGAAAAGAAGAGGTGAAGGAAAACAGAGGCACAAGATGACAATGGTCCTCACCCAGCTGCCGTCCATCCTTCCACGAAGGACGAGGGTGACGTAGGAAACGATGGTAACTGAGAAATGGAGGTCGCCTCTGGGAATTTTACTGGGGAGGGCCGCGTGGTGCCAGGGACCCGCCGTCCTCACTCAGGAGACGGGAGAACGCCCAGGACCCAAGCTTTGAGACAGAGGGAGGATGGGGGTCAGACCAAACCGTGAGAGCATGTAAGATCAAGACCTGGAGATGCTCGGGTTTGTGGAAAAAGGAGACTCGGGGAATGGATCGCTGATTTTGTGACTGGATCCTGACCTGTGTGAGGAAAAAGCCTGGCTCTTTTCTGTTGGAACTTGGTAGACTCCACTCCACTGAGCTCAGATCAGTAGCCGTCTTTTGCTTTGGGGCTCTGTTCCACAGCAGATGCATCCTTTGACCTAAAAGTAGGTGCTGGCTGTGGGCGGGAAGGGTCTCAACATCCCTCTTGATTTCAGGAACATCCAATTGAAAGCAAACCCAACTTTGTTAGCCACAAAGTCCCAAAGGGCACGTTTACCTCCACGCTGAGATTCTTGGTCCAAATGAGAGAACACAAACATGAGAAAAACGGGCTGGATCTAACATTTTGTTTTCCTATGACCTATTATTTTATTTTACTTGACTTTGTCTAATACTAATTCAAATGGCAGGAATCAAGGGAAAAAGCCACCCAATTGAGTCATGAATCACTCTGGATAAATCCAACTCCAGGGTCAATGGGAAAAAAGGAGCAGGTAGTCTGAGGTGTTAATATTTTATTATTAATAGTTTACATATTTGTAAATGTGAAATGCTGGATAATCCATGTACTCTGTGCACACATAGTATGTCTTTTATGTGTATCGACTGCACATGGGAAGTAGCTGTACTCCTTTTAGTCTTTAAAATGTTTTAATCCAAAACGAAAGTACCAATTAAGTCCACATTCAGGACTAACTGCATAGAACATTTAACTTCTTAAATGGATGCATCGTTTAATAGACTGGGTGCAAGAAAAGGCATCCATCCACACAGCTACTAACCGTCCTCCCCAGTGCTCTTAAACACTAACAATTGTTAAAGGGATTTATTCCAAAGGTCATCATATGTGAGCTTTTTCTTTCACAACTAAGTTTTACCAATCCCTTAAAATAGGGCACTTAGAATAGAAATACTCCTTCACTACAGTGGAATTAATATATGGCAATGACATAGGCGGCTGCCGGGTTGTTTCAATACCTATATACTTGGAACTATATATAATCAATTCTCAGTTACCTATGACAACGGGTAAAGAGATGGAACTATCATTAACAAATACAGCAAACCCACAAATGTTCCCCCAACTATTTCTACCCAGTAGCTTCACTCTACAATCTACCTAACTTCTCGTCGGGACAGATGCAAGTAGCAAACTCGTGGCCCTTCCCCTCTCTCCCTGGAGCGCGGAACAGCATCGAACGGTCATGGGGACGGAGGGAGAAAAAGCAAGACAGAGAACTGAGGAGTTGAGCGTGTAGACGTACCTGCCCTGAGTGCACTCACGGACAGGAGAATTCTAAACCCCAACCGTGAACAAACTAGTTCATCTGCCAGAGCCCCAAATTCCCGCTGTGTGCAAGTGTTGAAAGCATGCCCTGACCTGAACTGGGGGGGGGGGGGGGGAGGAGGGGGAGCAGGTAAAAAAAATCGGTTATCTCTGCTACAGCGCCCCCACCAGAGATTCTTAAACTCACTATCCTTATTCTGATTCTTGTGCCCAGTGTGGGAATTACCAAAAACAAAAACAAAACAAAACGAAAACCCTCCAAAAAACCAAAAACAAACACAGAGCACATGTAAAGGGAAATTTGAAAAGCTGGAAGCATCACCCCTCGCTCAAAAAGCACACCAACTCCTATTTCCTTTGAGTAACAGAGAAACATATCAAATCCTTTCGTCTGACCTCTCTTTGAAAAGAAATGAGAACATGCACATCGCACATTTACACTGGTTTACTAGAAAGGGGGATGGGCTTATAGTTTAAAAAAAAAAAAAGAGGATGGTTCTAGTGTAACAATACTGATTCAAAACTGAAATGGAAGACAGTTTCTCCCTAGAATACTTTAGGGTTGTTCAGAGTCCTTTTCCATAAAAGGAATATACTTGAAACACATCCCAGTTAGGTGAGATGAGATTGCTAAAATACATACAGAACTAAAAACAAAACAAAACAAAACAAAACAAAAAAACAGCAAAAAAAACCAAAAAACAAAAAAACTGTGTCCATTTAATCTTTTAAACTCCTAAAGTTTCACGTTGGTTGGCAGCCTTCTCCCCTAACGCCCTATTGCATAACCGCAAGGAATTTGCTTTCTTCTGCGAGGGAGGTCAGCAAGGAGCTCATGTCCCCGATGGCCATGTTGGTGGTGCTCACGGACAGCGCGGGCAGCGGGAGGGACGCGCGGGGCGTTGTGAGGCGGGAGGAGGAAAGGGAAAGGTTCTGAATGATGCTGGGGCTCAGGGCTCCTGACATCAGGCTGGCGTGGTCCCCGTCGTCTATGATGGCATCAAAATCAATCTGCACCCCTTCCAGGTCATGGCCGTCAAGGCCGTCAACCGTGCTGGTCACCTGGTTAGCACCTGGGGAAAGTAATTCAGAGTTTTCGGCGCTGGCCCCCTGTAGCAGGCAGTTGGCTTCCGAGATGGAGAAGGAACCAGTCTTCATGTCGTGCTGACCGAAGCCAACGGGTTGGTCATAGAACTGACCAGAGTAACCCTGCACGTTAGAACACAGCTGATGGGGCTGCCCTTGCATCTCCGTCTTGATGCCGTTCACCTTGCAGGTCTGACTTGTGTCACTGAGCTGTCCCTGCTGCAGAGAGAGGCTGCCCCTCAGCGCAGCCTGGCGCCGGCCTCCCCCGTAGCCGGCACACGGCTGGTAGCCCCTGGCGGCCGCCAAGCCTGCCGGCTGGCTGCCGATGCAGGGAGGCCCTGGCAGGCCGCTCTCCGGCCCTTGAAAGACGTTGAGGTGTGAGGTAGCACTAACCTGCCCTAGCATCTGCTGAGCGCCGCGGCCGGCCCCTGGGTGGTGCACGCTGTCGCTGAGGAGCTGATGGGCCAGGTACCCCTGTTCCACCAGGTCTTGGGTGGCCATGCCACTCACCGCGGCGCCCGCGGACTCGCCGGGCACCCCCGGCGACAGGCCAAACTCTGGCTGGCTCCCGCTTCCCTGCGCTGAGGTGCTTTTCAGCTTTGCCGCTGGAATCCCGGCCCCGCAGACGCCGTCCGGCAAGCCGGGCGCCCCCGGCTGCCTGTTGAGGCAGTTCCCGTACTGCTGGGCCTTGTAGGGCTGTGCGTGGAAGGCGTTTCCGCTGTGCTCGGGGCCGCCGTAGGAGCTGCCGGGCTCTGCGAGGCTCTGGTAGGCCCCGCCTGGGCCAGCTCCGCTCCTCAAGGCATCCTGTGGGTGTGCGCCCGGGTTGCCGTAGAGGCCGAAGGCTCGCGGCTGCGGCGCCGCGGGCCGCGGGCCGCATTTCAGCTTGGAGGAGCACAGGTCGGCGCTGCCGGAGCTGACTTCGTTCCACTGAATGGGCAGGTCGGATTTGCTGGCTTCGGTGCAGGGCTGCTCCAGCCGGCGGTACTGCTGGCCGGCGTGGCCGTCGGGCAGCTCCGGAGGCTCAAAGTCCCCGGGCCCGCTCCCCAAGCCGGGCCCGGGGGGCACTTTGCCGTCGTCAGAGACGGCGCTTTGGAAGTGCTGCTCGTACCCCGCTTGGTTCTGGGAATTCAAATACTGCACCACGTCATCGGGCAAGAAATCCTCATCGTTCAGGTTCACGTCGGCGTCCACGGTCAGGGACTCCAGGGTGATGTTCTCAGTGATGCTCGGAGGGCAGGGAGACGGCAGGAAGTGGCGGGGCGGGCCGCCCTCGGGCCGAGTGTAGTTCTGAAGCACTAAGTTCCGCTTGTCCAGGGATGGGGGCAAACCCGGGGGGTCGAAGCCGTGGAGGCTGCTGAACCGCTGCACGCGGGGCAGGGAGAGGCTCTCGGACACCGTCCTCACCGGGTCGCTGGCCCTCCTCACGCCGTTGCCCAGCACGTCCGGGGGCAGTAGAGGGCGGCGGCCCGACCCGTGGGCGCCCCCGTCGCTACACCTCCGCGGAGGGTGGACGGGGGGCAGGGCCCCCGCGGGCTCCCTGCCGTCGCCGAGCAGGGCCATCCGGGTCTTCAGGCTCATCCTCTCCATGTTGGGCAGCGGCGTGGGGGGCGGCCCGCCCGTGGCCGCCGCGTACTTGGCTTTCAGCCGGTACTGCTGCGCGGGCGTGAGGCTGAGCAGGCTGGGCAGGCCCTCGCACTGGCTGGCCTCGCTGGACCTGCGCGACGCGTCCGTGGAGATGGGGTCGTACGAGTCGGCCACGCTCACGTTCTGGGGCCGGCCCTCGGCCTGGGACGCCTCGCTGGACCTGCGGCTGGAGAAGCAGGGGGAGATGCCCGAGGAGCGCCGGCTGCTCAGGTAGGCGGAGCTGATGGTGCTGGTGCTGCTGTCCCTCCGGTTGAGCATGTTCAGCATGGTGATGTCCACACCAGAAAGGTCGCTTCTGTTCGGGAGCAGAGTCATGGGCCCGCCCAAACTGCAGCTGGTACTGGGCTGAGTGCCTACGGAGGAAGGGTGGGAAACACGGATTCGTTTCAGGGTGACGTGGAACAGGCCCCGGGATTACAAGCCGGCGGGAAAGCTGGCCGACCCCCGGCTTAGACAAAACAGTAAAATCACCCTGGATCAGTTAAGCAGCTTCACAAGTGGAGGTCTAGGGCAAGATGAAGAGTCCTGGGATGTGCACACAGTGCCTGGGTTACAGGCAAGGCCAAGGCCATTCCAGGAGTGTCATATGGACTGGAGGGCTTCCTCGGACATCCTGAGAAGAGGGAGTCTGCCTGAGCTGGTGGGTGGGGAGGTTCCCCTTTTAGGATACAGCCCTGGTATTCGGTGCAATCTCAGGAGCGAAACCTGACATGGGTCTGCCAGTGCAAAAGGCTGCCTGGCTTCCCTTGAAACGTCAAATCAAGGTGGCTGCTGAACTGGGCCACCTGAGTGGCTCAGTAGGTTAAGCGCCTGACTTCAGCCCAGGTCATGATCTCGTGGTCCGTGAGTTCCAGCCCCACATCCGGCTCCGTGCTGACAGTTCAGAGGCTGGAACCTACTTTGGCTTCTGTATCTCCGTCTCTCTGCCCAGCTCCCACTCATACTGTCTCTGTCTCTCTTAAAAATAAATAAACATTAAAAAAAAAAAAAAAAGGTGGCTGTGGAACTCCCAACTGTAGACTGGAAACCAGATGGCAATGCTAACCCCAAATGTCTTTGTTGCAGGGATCTCCCCACCCTGGTCTAACAGCTACAATTTCACCATCAGAACGGTAGTCATGCATACAGTATTATCATCCTGTGTGCTACTTTCTGTTTCGGGATCATCCCCTTATTACCTGTTTTTAAAATATGGACTCCCCAGAAAGGCAACCCTGACACGTACGTATGCTGACAGTATAATGTGAGGACCAGGGGACATACCAACACACATCAAGCCTGGTTCCTCTCACACTGGTTTGTACAGAAAAGAACAGACAGCCCTGAGCTGACGTGAGGTAGGACACGGAACTCACCGTTTCCTATGAGAGGAGAGACTGCAGGGGCTTTGGGGGGTAGAATGGGGTTCAGTCGTGGCAGTATTCCATTCACTTGTTTGAGCCTTTCTAGTTTTACGTGTTCCATCCATTTGGTCCCTGCCGGATTCCTCCTGGCTTGCAAAGCGAGGGCCGTGGTGGCAGTGGAAATGGTCGAGTCCATGATTGGGGTTTCGTCGATGGCCCCGAGGTCTCCCACACCCCCGCCGTCGGTCAGAGGAAGCTCGAGCCCACTGTTGGAATAGTTGCTGATGGGGGACTGTTGGCTGCTGCATGAAGACTGACCACCAGGGCTTGGCTGAGATGTCTGCTGGGGTCGAGAGGAAAGCAGAGAAACGTCACCGCGAAGGAAAAAGGAAAGGGAGCTGGGAATGAGAGCTCATGCAGACCTAGCCCCGACGGGAGCTCAGCGGGTTGCATGAGAAGAACTATGTGCTGGTGAAGGGAGGCGGCCTCCCTCGACCACAGAGACTGATGGAATGCCAGGCGGATGTGCAGTGGGGGCGATGGAAGCCGGGCTTGCTGCACGGGGTGTGACTGGCACCACCTCCGCTTGTGGAATCCCGCCCCAGAGGCCAGCTCTGCAAACACACTCCCTCAGGTGCAATCCCGCTTGCACGACCTGACTTTATCCTCCGGGCAAAATACTTGGTCACTCTGAACCTCAGTTTCCTTATCCCTTATAAAAGGGGGACATCTTCCTTATCTTTGGGACCGTTGTGGGAATTGTGAGGCCCAGAAAGCGCACGAAATATAAAAAGCCCTGGGAAACATTTACTGATTGACTCTGAGAGCATCAGCTGGTCTTATTATCCCAGGTGGCTTTGGCCCAGAGGTTCATGCTGCTTGGCTACAGCATACGTGGAAGCTGAGCACCAGCAGCACACGAGACCCTCTCTGAGCTATTCAGGGATGGTTCCCCAAGCTCTCTGTGACCTCTGCCTCTTTCTGTGCGTACTTGACTGCTCTATAGAACCCCAACCAGGCTGTGGGTAAAGGCAGCTGTAGGAGGCACAACCTCCATCACTTAGCTTCTGCTGTACCCGGAAGGGTGGTGGGGGTGGGGGGCTTGAAAGGCTGCAAGTTACAGCCATCTGAGTCTGGGGAATGATCGAAAGTGCCCTGGCATTTCTCTAGGAGAATCAGGCAACGTCTCCCCGCCCCCAACCGCGTGGACTGTGGAAGACAATTCTGCAACTAGACAGAAACTTGATCTAGTCCACTGATTCTCAGTCAGGGAGAGGACCCCCCCGCCCCCCCTCCCCCCTGGAGCTCCTGGAGCTAGGGAGCAGAAAGCTGACTGTCCTCAGGTCTGGGGAGCACCATATAAAATGGCCCTCAAGGAGCAGTCTGCTCTATCTAAAATCCCACCGGTGCCCTGGTTGATACACAGTATCACCCCTTTTGTGTTGATAAGAAAAGTGATATTCGTTCAGAGAAGTTCAGTGACTGACCAGAGTCACAAAGTCACAAAGTCAATGGTGTGACCAGCCTAGACTCCCAGCTGGGGGCTAGTTCCATTCTTCCACAGTGCCTTCCTCCACCATTACTCTACAAACTGGAGCCTGACAGCAGCCGGAAGAGCAAATCCTCCAGGGAGAGAGAACTACACACACACACACACACACACACAGACACACTCAGTGACAGACACCTACTGCCCCAGGTGGGCTGCACGGTACCGTCGGGAAGGGGTTTTAGACAGAGGGCTTCTCAGTAGAACCCGTTAACACTCGCTCTGCAACCACAGCACACACACCCAAGCAAATGAACACTTTCTAAGTGAGTGCCATGTGATACACGAAGTTTGTCCTGGGCAACCAAGCAGAGCAAAGTGAGACACACAAATGGGATCATGAGTTCGTGAAGCCTCGCTTGAGTTTTGCTTCCGCAGAATCTTGGGAGTGCCGGGCCACCTGCTCCTTCCCAAGGTACTTGGAGCATCCAGAGTTCTCTTGGTCTTTTCCTCTTGGACTGTCCACTCCGAGTGCGTGCGTGTGAATCTGTGTGGATGTGTACGTACACAGGCACAGCAGACTCCCTTCCACAGGGCACAGGAGGAGATGCAAATGAGCTTGTAACGAGAGCTGCTCAGAGGAGCTCAGACATTTAAATATAGAT